>NC_059108.1:112173996-112482001 GCF_020740685.1 Jaculus jaculus | reverse complement strand
AATCACAAATTCTACCAGGCCAGAATTCTTAAATGGGTTTTATTCTCTACATCAGGGTCTCTCAAAGTATGGAACAAATATTTATGGCTAAATCCAAGGTGATTTTAGGCATTATGTAGATAGGACATTGAATAAGTAAAAATGGACTCCTTTAAAAATAATTTTTTCAAGCCGGGTGTGGTGGCTCATGCCTTTAATCCTAGCCCTTGGGTAGCAGAGGTAAGAGGATCACTGTGAGTTCAAGGCCATCCTGAGATTACGAAGTGAATTAAAGGTCAGCCTGAGCTAGAGTGAGACCCTACCTCAGAAAAAAAAAAAAATTTTTTTTCAGGTTTACAGAAATGGCTTAGCAGTTAAGGTGCTTGCCTGCAAAGCCAAAGGACCCAGGTTCAGTTCCCCAGAACCCACATAAGCCAGATACACAAGAGGCACATTCATCTGGAGTTCAATTTCAGTGGCTGAAGGCCCTGGTGTACCCATTATCTCCTCTATCTGCCCCCCAAGTAAATAAATAAATAAATAAATAAAACTTTAAAAAAATAGTCTTTCAATCTTCCTATAGTTGACATTGAGAAAGTATAAAAGCAAGAATGGTATATCCAACACTTTTTGTTTATTTTTATTTTTGTTTATTTATTTGAGAGTGACAGACAGAAAAAGAGGCAGATAGATAGAGAGAGAATGGGCATGCCAAGGCCTCCAGCCACTGCAAACGAACTCCAGATGTATGCACCCCCTTGTGCATCTGGCTTATGTGGGACCTGGGGAATCAAGCCTTGAACAGGGGTCCTTAGGCTTCACAGGCACATGCTTCACCACTAAGCCATCTCTCCAGCCCTATCCAATGTTTTTTAAAAATGTAAACAATAATGTTTTTATTTATATAATATTTATGTGCATAAGAATCATAGTGAAAGAAATATGTTTCATAGGCAATTATAATACAGTTCTGGACAGAATTCCAGAGACGAGATAAACTTAAAGAGATCTTTGATTAAGAGGAAAAGTTGGGCTGGAGAGTACAAAGCTTTATATCCTGAATTAAATTCCTCAGTACTCATGTAAAGCCTAATGCACAAAGTGGTGCACGTGTCTGGAATTCATTTGCAGTGACAATATGCCCTGGTATGCTCACTCCCTCTGCCCCCTCTCTATCCTTGAAAATAAATAAAAGTTAACTAACCTAAGGGCAATGATTGCATCTTCTCCATAGCTTAGTATTTTTCATTTATTTTCTTTTTTTGCCCAAAGGCCCAGATTTGAACAAAGGGAAGTGCCAATTTTAGAAAGGAGAACAGGTCTTAACACAAGTATTCTCAAAATAAGTATATCATGTCATGATTTTCATAATATTTTCTTTTAAAATTCATGAAAAATTCACTCCGTTTTCCTATATAGCATTGACATAACATTTTAATGTCTTGGGCCTTAGAGGATCGTTAGGAACTAGTTAACTTCCTTGGGTGTAATGATGGCATTGTAGTTATGCTAAGAATATGTTAATGTCCTTCCCAGAAGTTCATGACTATACAGATGAATGATAATTTATCCACAATCCACTTTAGCAGGAGGTGGGATCCACTTTGGACATGGGCTGACATTTGTTGTAGTGGGCAGGTGGATGTATGATGCTGTATTAATCAGCTTTCTGTTACTATAACAAAAAACTGAGATACATCACAAAGGGTTTACTATGGCTTGTGGTTTAGGAGGCTTTCGTCCATGGCTGACTGGTCTTTGTTTTGTTGTTTTTGTGATTGTGGCTGCATATCATGAGTGCCTGAGGGAGCACAATGTCATTCTTCTTCTGGCAGAGAAGTGAAAAGACAATTAAGTGTGGTCCCACAGTTCCTTTTGAGGTCATACCCTCTTTAACATAAAACCTCCCTCTAGAGCCAAGTGTATTCAACCTTTTGGCAATAGGACATGACCATGTCATCTATGGAGTGCATGCTTGAGAACAATTCAAGTAAGTTACAAAGAAACTTATAGCAAAATCTCAATGTTTTAAATTACGTAAATTTATAACTTTGTGTTGGGCTACATTAATCTCTATCTCTATCCTGGGTCATATGTGACCCATGAGGTTTAGTTGGACATGCCTGCTGTACCCTTCTGAAGCATCTACCACTTGCAAGCTGTGGACTAAGTCTTTTACTGCTAGGAGACCTCAGATATAAACTATAGCATTGCATTAGCTTCTTTTCTCATTGCTGTGACTGAATCTCTGATAAAAAGCAGCTTAAGGGAGGAATGATGATTTTGACTTGCATTTCCTATGACCGGTCCATGAGGGTCGGGAAGGCGTAGCCGCCGGAGCAGGAGGAGGCTGGCTTCATCACACCCATAGTCAAGAAGTAGAGTGGGTGAACAGAAATTAGGGACAGGGTACAAAGTCTCAAAGCCTGCTCCCAATGACCCTCTCCTTCCATTAGGGCTCCACCTCCTAGCATTTTCAATCTTTCTAAACAGAGCATCCAACTTGGGACTGAGTATGCAAACACATAAACATGTGGGGGGTGTGTCACATTCCAACCACAACATTCTGCCCCTGGAGCCCATAGATTTATAGCTATTTCATGAGGCAAAATGCATTTAGCCCAACTTTAAAAGTCCCTATAGCCTTTATCAGTCTGAATAAGTTTGTTTTGACCAAAGCAATTGCTCAACTAAGAACTCCTACAACATAGTAAATGAATTACTTACATCCTATATATAATGGCATGGAGTAAACATTCCTAAATAGGGACATAACAAGGAAAGATGGGACTAAACTAAGGATGGAAATCCAGCAAGGCAAAGATCAAATCCCACAGCTCCTTGTCTAGTACCTGGGACTTCCAAAGCATTAGTATCCTCAATCTTCCATCTCTGCTGCCTGTAATACTCACGGCCTCTCCTTGGGTTCAGCTCCATTCCACTCATGCAGCGTTCCTTGGCATACTTTCTATGGTGCTGGCATCTCTAGCCTCGTGGGGTCTCTATTGTGACTCAGGCTTCACAAAGTGGTCTCTCAGGACCTCCTTGCAGGGACTCTGACCCTGCCACACATTGCCTGGCCTCAGCAGCTTTCTGGAACCATGGAGCAAGACTCCATGACCCTCCAATCTTGTATCTTTCAGACCTGAAAACCAGTATGATGAGGACTAACTTGTCATGTTCTGTTACTAGCCTGGGATGGAGCTGTAGCAGCCTCTGTGTGCCTTGTTGGCTAAATTGACAAAATCACCTTTCCTGGACAGTGGCTTTTGATGGGGGAAGCTGTTCAACTGCATGGTTAGTGCATACTCTTTCCTTTCAAGTGAAATTACACTTTCACAAGTTGGAGCCTTTGATGGGTGGGGTCTTGCCCTTAGGATACTTTTCCTATTGTAGCAATGAAGAGCAGGAGGTTTCTCTATTGTGGATCTTATCTCTTTAGTCCCTGTAGCCTCTTTTTCAATGTCTGCCTTTTCTGCAACTTTAAACTTAATTTTGTTCTTTTTTCTTACCAAACTGCACATTTTTGATATCTTTCTGCCCCACTTGTTGCTCTTTTTCATGGCAGATCTAGATAACCAAGATAAGCAGTAGCGGTATCACAGCCAGACTGCTGCCTTGAAACTTCCTCTGCTGAACAAATTATTACTTCTGAATTTAGACTCACTCAAGCTCTTAGAACTGGGGCAGAATGCAGCCAGGTCCTTTGCCTGATCGTAAGTCAAATGGCCTCTGGCCTACTTTCTGATAGAGTTCCTAGTTTGTCTCTGAAACCTTATGAGTCAGACCTTCACTATCTGTTTTTCTTTTTTGTTGTTGTTGTTGTTGTTTTTTGTTTTTTGAGGTAGGTTCTCACTCTAGCTCAGGCTGACCTGGAATTTACTGTGTAGTCTCAGGGTAGCCTCGAATTCACGACGATCCTCCTACCTCTGCCTCCCAAATGCTGGGATTAAACGTGTGCGCCACCACGCCCGGCTCCTTCACTATCTGTTTCTTTTTGGCATGCAGTTCCTCCAGACTCCCACTAGACTGGCTGGTGAAGCTCTGCTAACAGAATGCTAGAGTTTTTCTAGACTGAAGTTCCAGACTCCTACACATTCCCCTGCAAACCAGTTCTGAAGGCTTACAAAGCTGAGCAGGTTTGTCATAGGAATGGTCCCATTTCTCATCCCACATTTCTGTATCAGTTGATTTTCTCAGTGCTGTGATCAAATCCCTGACAAAAAGAAGCAGGCTAGGAGAGGGAGATTTTATTTTGGTTTATAGTTCCTGGAGATAGTATCCGCCATGGTGGGAAAGGTGTGCGGGCAGGAGCAGGAGGCAGCTGGTCCCATTGCAACCACAGCCAAGAAGCAGAAGGTGTGAAAAGCATACGGAGCTGGGTTATAAAACCTCAAGACCCACCCCCCACAGTGACTCACTTTCTCCAGAGAGACTCTACCTCTGAAAGGGTTCACAACTTTCCCAAACAGTGCCACCAAGCAGGCAGGAGTTAATTGATCACACATATGATCCTATGGGGGACTTCTCACACTGAAACTGCAACGAACATATACTAATTTTTCTATTGTACATGTTCAAAAAATATAGTATAATGTTTAAGAGTTAAATTTAAAACATCAACAATAAACTAATTAATATGGAAAAATAAGTCCATTTATGTGAAAAATCCCTGATAAGCAAAGAATAATATAATAGGCTGTATATAGCCATAAGAGAAATTATTAGTCTATTATTAGACATTGGCCTCCTGGAAGAAGTCCAAACTCCTTACTGTGGGCTACAGGTCCAGTCTGCTGGAACCTTCTCTCATGGCCTTCTGGTCACTTAGGACAGCACACTGTCAGTACACCAGGACACACACCTGCTTCTAGATACAGACTATTCTGCTATGGACATGCCTTCCAAACATTTGTGTTTGGAAAATTTCCATTTGTTCTTTAACTCTTAGTCTAAAAAATAGAAAGGAAATGAAAGAAAAAAAAAAAACACTCCAATGTACCGAAAGAATGAAAAGTGGACAGCACTTAGCAAGTTAGGACTCCATGGCAGGGTCGGAGAGAATCAACGGTGTGGCTCTGATGCAGGAATGATGAAACTTTCGGCACTCTAAGGAGTCTGAAAGAGGACATATTCTTGAATGACAACTGGCAAAACTTTTAGTCATGTTGAATTTAGGGTATTCCTCATGACCCTAAGGTATTGAAGGCAGCAGAAACTGGGCAGAAGTCACTTCTTCACCGGTTGTTAAGCCATTCATTACTAACTGTAGGATAGAAATATCATTTTTATTTTGTCTCCTGCTTGTCAACCATAGTCTGAATTTTCTCCTGCTGACAGACAATGAGGCAGAGCCAAAGGAGAGGGTGTGAAGTGAAAATCAGTCATGGATTGCTTTTTAGTAGTGTTGAGAAAGGATTGAGGGTTGAGATAGTCAAAAACTGCTGGTTTATGTAACATTTTCCATTAGGACTGAATTCCATTTTATTTATTTATTCATACATTTATTTATTTATTTTTATTTTTATTTTTTTTTTATTTGAGAGTGACAGACACAGAGAGAAAGACAGATAGAGGGAGAGAGAGAGAATGGGCGCGCCAGGGCTTCCAGCCTCTGCAAACGAACTCCAGACGCGTGCGCCCCCTTGTGCATCTGGCTAACGTGGGACCTGGGGAACCGAGCCTCGAACCGGGGTCCTTAGGCTTCATAGGCGAGCGCTTAACTGCTAAGCCATCTCTCCAGCCCAATTCATACATTTATTAATTTATGTAAGAGAAAGAGAGAAAATGGACATGTCCTGGCCTCTAGTCATTGAAAACAAACTCCAAAAGCAGCACCACTTCATGCATCTGGCTTATGTGGGCACTGGGGAACTGATCCTGGTCCTCGGGCTTTGCAGGCCAGCACCTTAACGGATAAGCCATCTCTCCAGCCCTGAATTCCATTTTTTTATCCATTGCTCTATCTGACTTTGGGTTGCAGAGTGGTAGCGATAGCTCACGTGGCTCCTGTCATGGCTTGTGAACTGCAGAGCCTAACTGGAAACATTCTACTAGACCTACCTGGGCCCACAGCCTTTGAAATAGCTTACTCAGTAGTAAATAGGAGTGATATTCAAGAGAGAAGAGGAACCCTCTTTCCCAAGCATACGTTGCCGCATGGATACAGTGGATAACATTGGTTCTATTTTCAAGTTTCCTTAGCAGAGAGTAACTTCTGTATTGGTTTGCTAGCACTTCAACCATTCTATTTTTTTTTAAGAGGCAGTTTGCTGTACTGGCAGGCTGGACAAGGAGGGTTTGATCTAATTTTAGTTGGAGTAAATATGAAACGCTCTTCCCACCATATTGGGACTTTCCATTAATAGAATGATGGTTTAGTTATAACAGCGTCCTTTCTAACTCCCATCCCAGTTTCTCCCCTCCCTTCATTGGCAGCAGAAATTAGGGACCATTTCTACTGAGATATTGCCACAGTTCTCATTATTTTACTTTGCAGGCAATAAGCACGTTTCTTTTTTCTTTGTATTTGAAACTGGGAAATGCATGGTTACCATTCCTGACCTCCTGGTGAGTATAGGATTTTATGCCAATTGCACTCTATAATTAATGACATTTTTATAGCTCAGTGTTAGGACTTGCATACAAAACTGAATCTGTAGGATAAAAGAGCAAGTGAGCACATGGATACAGCACAGTTATTCACTGGAGTGTAAGTTCTCGAGGTAGTTTCTGTTTGAATCAGATTTTACTTCTCAGAATCCACTTGTCCTCAATTTTTACCCACTTGGTCTTTTTTGTGTTGACATTTTGTACTCTGAGGTTTTAAGATGTCATGTTTGGTGAGTTGTTCTCTGGAAAAGTAGTTCTTGAAATGCCAGGTTGCTCTCAAATGGAGTTTAGAGGCTGCCTCTGATGTCATTTTAATTTTAATAGCAAATGCTATTCCTTTTGTGTTAAATATTTCTTTTATGTTTTATGTTTAATTCAGCACGAGATTTTGTAAATAGATTCACATTTATTTTAGCATATGAAAAGAGAGGGAACGGAAAGGTTCTTAAGGTAAAATCAAACATGTTTTCAAATTGAAGCTGTTTGGCTTGTGTCTTAGTGTAGATTTTTATTATTTGGTGTAAAGCTAGTGTTTGCAAAGGTGATTTGTGAACGTTTGAAGAGATGCAAGATACATCAGCTCGTGAATAAAATCTTTATGGTATATTTAAGTGCACTCAACAGCTGCCCTAAGGAACAAACTTAGTATTTACCCAAACAGAAAAGCCAACACAAGGTTAGATGTGGGCATGGCTGGCGTCTATTCAAATATCCATTTACCATGGTTTGTTGATCCAATTTATCCTCCTGATGGGGTGGGTAAATTTATAGCTGTCAACTGGGAACATTTTTCACTCTTTGGAGTGCTTTAGCATCACACAGGGGAGATTTTTTGCATTAAAGATCTGCCAGACCGTGCACTCCAGAGATTGTGAATGAGTCGTTATGGGACAGAGCCCAGGCATCTGTGTTTTGCTTTGTCAGAATCTCGTGGGACTGGGACGTGCTTGCAACGTGCTGGTGCCTGGATTCCACCCTAGAACGTGGATCCAGATCAACGAGGTACAAGGGCTGGGGACTCTCTATTGGCATTCACAAAAGGAGGATGGTTATAGGTGAGAACTATCATGGAATGTCCCATGACGTGCAGAGTGAGGGAAAAGGGTTGAGGAAAATTGTCTTAATGTCTGTGAGTGCATCTCAGCATCCTGCATTTCTCTAGTGAGATCACCTTGAGGGCTGGTAATGACACAGTATATGGCAACGAACTTTGTATCAGTCACGCTCCATGAAGCGAACGTCGCAGCTTTTGAGACCTTCACCGAATTCATCTTGCTCAGTGCGCACCTGCTCTCATGGTCTTAGAATATGTGTCATTAACTGAATGAACAAATTCTCTAGCATCTAGGAGACTTGTAAAGAAGAAAGGTGCATTTCCAGATAGATGCAGATCCTAAGAAGAGAGCTGCCCCAACATACCTCAGAAGGGGCCCAACTGAAACTAAGGACAACTGGCGAAATAAGCAAGGGTGATGTTTTCCTGTGAACTGGATACCAGCACAAAGGGGAAGGAGATCAATGCAGAGAAAAATCAACTCCTACCAAATCAGAGAGCCAGAGCCTCAGAGGCCCCCAACACCTCAGCACTGAAGCAGACCAAAAATGAACCCAACATGGCTCAGGGAAATCTTGCGGAAGAGGGGGCGGAAAGAATGTCAGAGTTACATGTTGGGTCATGATTTTCAGAGACATTTATCATACTAATAACTGGGGGCTAACTCCACAATGCGCGACCCATTTTCAATAACAAGGAGGGTCTAATGGGAGGGGGTAGATCACAGATGAGCCTAAATAATGGTACCAAACTGCCTGTATTTACTGAAAAGAAAACTAATAAATTAAATTAAAAAATAAATAAATAAATAAATAAAAAAAAAGAAGAAAGGTGCATGGGGTCTTTGTTGGCTATGCCTACAGTAAACGTCAGCTGAAATATTTCACCATGTTTCCTAAATGGTAAGCTTGCTATGGAATGTGAAATTTCCCTCTCATTGAGCATAACTGGATAGGTTAATTTCAGTTTCAGGATGCTGCTTTCAATGGCCAGGCATGTTTGTTGCTGTCAGAGTTGTATAAGGAATGTGAGTTTCCCTCCCTGCATTCCACTTTCAGAACCAGATCATGAATAAAAAAGAAAAGAAAAGAAAGAAACCAGAGCTGGTAAACCTATAGCCCTAAGAAGACTGTATTTCTAGCACCATAGTTGTCTAATTATTTGTCATGAGACCTTAGACAAGACACTTAAAGAGTCCCAGGTCTTGTTTTTCTTGTACATAAAACTGTAAACAAGAGACTAGAGCTGTTACATTCTTGAAGCTCATTCCACTGCAGCGTCCTCCGTAGAGTCAGTGGAGGACAGAAATATGGCTGATGGGCTGGGCTGGAGAGAGGGACCCCACATAGCACATCATTCCAGCATGCCCTTTAAGCACTGGCCACCTTATCAGTCTTGCCCCTGGTTGCCATGGTTTTCCACATCTCCTGGCTATAGATGCATGGATTTGCTAAATAATGTGTGATAAAGCCACATTTGTGAAAGATTAAAGATGGTTTTGCTGGCTGAGAGAGTTGCAGTCCCAAAAACATGTACTTCTCAAGGCATGGATATACATTTATGATTAGGAAGCATTTCAATGAAACATTCATGATTATTTCCTGCATTCCTCTGGAAAACCAAATCCAATCACAGTGGGACTTTTCACTCAATTGCTTATTAGAATGCTTCCTTCTGCCAGGGTAATATAAAGATAGAGCTAATGTTTCTTCTATTTTGCAAAGATATTGTTAGACCTACAAATATATTCTGGGCTCTAGAGGAGAAACAGAAAGCTCTAAGGTTTTTATTCCTTAAGTTACTGAAGTAAAGGAAAATGATTGCATGGCCATATATCCACTTGCTGCTTGAGAACTGTTCAGACAACAGTAACACTAGATGGATAGGTGGCTGTGGCTTGTGGAGCAGTGACTGCTGCCACAGTGCAAACCCTGTTTGTCTCCTGCTGTCTTCATGGGTCACCTCAGCTCGCCCCTTGAGATTCACTGGGAGACCCTTTCTCCTCGCTAGCACTGAATCTTATCATTATATCTACCAGTGGCTTCCCTTGGACCACTTTAACAAGATCCCATAGACTGTGTGGCTTAATATTTATCTCTTACAGTTTTGGAGACTGGGAATTACAATAGTCAAGGAGACAACATCTTTAACATCTGGTATCTTGCAGAGAGGCACCATTTTTGCTGTGTCTTCATTCCTTCATTCATAGGGGTCGAAAGAGAGAGAGAGAGAGGGAGAGAGAGAGAGCTCTTCCTCTTTGGGTGTGAGTAATAATCTCCTCATGCAAGCACCTCTCCCAGGTCCTCATTTCAATTGAACTGCCTGTTCAAGGTCTCACCACCACATACCATCACCTGGATTTGAGGCTTCAACATAAAAGCATTAGCTACTTTTCTCATCGCTGTGACAAAATACCTGACAAAAGTAACTTAAGGAAGGAAGAATTCATCTTGACAAGAAAGGCATGTCGGTGAGAGCAGCCCTAGCTGAGATGGGCCAGGACATGAGGCCGCTGGTCACACTGCATCTTCCCTTGGGAAACAAAGAGATGAATGCCAGAGCTCTACTTCCTTTCTCCTTTTTATTCAGTTTGAGACTCCAGTCTGCAATAATGCTGCCTGCATTTAAGATTAGCCTTCTCTGCTCACTTAAACCTCTCTGCAAACTCTCATAGACACATCTAGCGGTGTGACTCCCAGGTCATCCTAAATCCTGTCAAGTTGACAATCAAGATCAGCCGTTTCAGGAGAGTAGTCCGAACACTCAGTCCTCAGCACCCAGGTCTCTGTGACCGCCCTCTGGAAAGGAGCTGTGCTGGAGGACAGAGCAGTCGGAGTGCCCTCTCCTGTCCTCTGCTGTGCTGCACCTACTGTGGGCCGTCCTCTCCTCTCTTCACCACCAGTTTATTTTTGTTTGTTTGCTTTTATCTTTAATGTCAAGGGGAGGTAGTGGCTCTCTCTTTTGTTCTCAGTGTCTTGATTCTGTCCCACCCTTTTGCAAATAATGATTTACTAAGTTACCCTTCACCCCCGACCTCCGCCGCCATTCTACAGTACAGTATGTTTCCTGCTAGAATCTTGACTGAATTGCTGTCTGAAGAGCTGGTCACAGAAGATTTAAACATTTCCTTGTAAGGCTGGTATATAGCTTAGTGGTCAAGCTCTTGCTGAGCCCTGGGTTTGTTTCCCAGCAGTTCAAACAAAACAGACAAATTAAATTAAACCCCTCTCCTTGCAACATCACTACGCATTATTGTACTTAAGATTATTTATGTTTACCTCTTTAAAAAATTTTTTTTGTTTATTTTTATTTATTTATTTGAGAGTGACAGATAGACAGAGAGAAAGAGGCAGATAGATAGATAGAGAGAGAGAGAGAGAGAGAGAGAGAGACAGAGAATGGGTGCACCAGGGCCTCCAGCCACTGCAAACGAACTCCAGATGTGTGCGCCCCCTTGTGCATCTGGCTAACGTGGGTCCTGGGGAATCGAGCCTCGAACTGGGGTCCTTAGGCTTCATAGGCAAGCGCTTAACTGCTAAGCCATCTCTCTAGCCCTGTTTACCTCTTTTTAAATATTTCATTTATTTTATTTGAGAGAGAGGGAGAAAGAGAGAAAGTGCAGGGAAGGAAAATGAATGCTGAAGTGTTTTGACCAAGAAGCCACAAACTTCCTTGATTTAAGAATATATCTTCCTGGACTAGAAAGATGGCTTAGCAGTTAAAGTGCATGCCTGTGAAGCCTAAGGACCCAGGTTCAATTCCCCAGTACCCATGTAAACCAGATGAACAATGGTGGACATGTGTCTGGAGTTTGTTTGCAGTGGCTAGAGGCCCTGGAATGCCCATTCTCTCTCTCTTTCTATCTGTCTCTTTTTCTCTATCTCTCAAAAAATAAAAATAATCAAATATTTTTAAAAGAATATATCTTCCTTTACTTTATTATTTAATAAATAATATTATTTTATAAATAATCATCATTACAGGCAAGTGTAACAAGTGAGCATTCAAACTTTTCAATGGCATGGTAAATTTCTACAAACTTGAAGGAAAGGAATTTGACATTGTATAGTAAAGTAAAGGCCTTCAAAATGCTTAACCTGGTGATCCAGTTCATCAAAAGGAAATATTTCAATGAGAAAATTCCATGATAGTGTAAATTTTAAGCATTCATAATTTCTGACTTTAAATATACAGCAGCATGGAGATTATTTTAATAACTAAAGTACATCTAAATAGTATATTATGCAGCCATAAATATTAAATGCACAGCAATTGCATAACATGATAAAAATCAAAGTTCAAAATTGTTTATACAAGTTGAACCCAGTTATTTCAGTGTATATGTACATGTGTGTGAGAAAAAGAGAGAGATCAGATGAAACACACAAGGCACCTATATATATATATATTAAATCCTATTAAAATGGGGGAAAAGATTTTCAATTGTTGAATGTTTTCCTGGACCTGCAGAACTTTATTAGCTTCATTTCTCTGTTTATTATTTTGTTGACCATGCTTTTAATGTTTTATCCAATAATGAGAGCCAAATCTACTCTCTAAAGCTGTTCCTCTATGATTTTTTCCAGAAGATTAATAGTATTAGGTCTAATGTTTGGATCTTTAATCCAATTTAAGTTCATTTCTAAATATGGAGAAATGCAGGGATCCAATTTCCAATTTCATTTCATTTCTTTCCTTCTTTAATCTTACATACAGATATCCACTCTTCTTAACACTATTTGGTGAACAAGCTAAACTTTCTCCCTTGGGTAGTCTTGCACCCTGATTGAAAGTCACTTGACCATGCATGCAAAAGTTGATTTCTATTCTAGTCAATTGATCTATACATCTATATTTAGGACAGTGTTCTAATTTTTTAAATCATTTTTTTCTTGTCACACTTTAAAAAATATTTATTATTATTTATTTATTTGGGCTAGAGAGATGGCTTAGCGGTTAAGGCACTTGCCTGCAAAGCCTAAGGACCCATGTTTGATCTCTGTCCAGATCCCATATTAGCCAGATTCACAAAGGTGATGCAAGCTCAAGGTCATACATGCCCACTAGATGGCACAAGTATCTGGAGTTCGATTGTTGTGGCTGAGGCCCTGGCATGCCAATTCTCTTATCTGCCTTGTCTCCCCCTCCTCTTGTTCTCTCTAAAATTAAAAAAAAATATGATGTACAAGAGAGGAAGAGAGAGAGAGACTTCTGCTATGGTGCATTTTGAGTATGCTCCGTCGGTGTTCATGACGCTGGTGCAGGCTGTCAGGCTCGCACTGGGAGCAGCGCTCTTGCTCATCTCACCAATTCCTCTGTGGTTTCACCTGGGCCTTGGCTGATGTGCGAGGGGTGGTTTCTCTCCTCTTTCCAGCTGCCTTCTGAAAAAGAAAAACAGATTCTCCAAAGGAGACTGAGGTCAGCACAGATTCAATGGGATTAATTCAGAGAGATTTTGCTGGTTGTAGCCTCTCTTTTGGCCCAAGACTAGTGGGAGCTTCTTGGTGGAGTCTTTTTGAGGCACCATCACTCATTGACCTGGAATTTACCAGTCAGGCTAGACTGACTCACCAGCAAACACCAGCGATCTGCCTGTCTCTGCTTCCCCACGCGGGAGCCACTATGCCTCGCTTTTTGACATGGGTTTGGGGGATACTTTTGCTTGCAAGTCAGTTTTTTTTTTTTTTTTAACCAACTGAGCCATATTCCCAGCACATATTATATCTTTTAATCCTCCAGTAATGCTGGGTGGTTGATTTTACAATTCCCATTTTATGCATGGGGAAAATGAGGCTCAGAGAAATGCAGTAACTTGTCTAAGTCACGTGATCAGCAAGTGTGTAGCTGAGTTTAGAACTGAAAGCTGTACCCTGATTGTCAAGTGCAGCTTCCCAGGCAGCAGAGGTCCTGTGCTTGTGCCTCAGCTCTGCTGGTCACAGTGTGACCTTGCTCCAATTATCAGCTTCCTATCCCAGATGTCACAACTTTCATGTCGTGTACCTTGTATGACTTACAGGAGAGTTTATAAAACACTTTCAGTCAGATTCTTCAACTTCATCTATCTGCCCAGAATCCTGTCTGTTCTCTAAATGTGTTTTCTTACTGGAAATTATCTGAATTAGAGAAATCTCAATTGTGTCTCTGCATACAGCGAGATGGCTGCCATAAAAAAAAAAAAAAATGTTGCCTGTTCTGGTCATCCTTCCTGTAAAACCACCCTGAAGATAGGAGGTTCACTTGCCAAGGCACCTTCCAAAGCTCTGGGAATGGCCCAGACGATGGTTTGTCCTTTCACACTTGCCTTCATTCATTGCAAGTCACATTGGAGTGATTATTGCAAGTTATGTGAAGTATGTATATTTAATTTAGTTTCAACTCCTTTTTCTTTAAAAAATTTCTTTTTGTTTATTTTTATTTATTTATTTAAGAGTGACAGAGAGAGAAAGAGGCAGATAGATAGAGGGCGAATGGACACACTAGGGTCTCCAGCCACTGCAAATGAACTCCAGATGCATGCACCCCCTTGTGCAACTGGCTTATGTGGGTCCTGGGGAATTGAGTCTCAAGCCAGGGTCCTTAGGCTTCACAGACAAGCACTTAAATGCTAAGCCATCTCTCCAGCCTATCTTTTTTTTCAAGTGAGGGCATGTGTGTGAGAGAGAATTGGTGTGGCAGGGTCACAGCCACTGGAATTTAACTCCAGACAACACTTGCATCACTTAGGGTGCACTTGTGACTTTGAGCTTGTGTCACCATTGTGCGTCTGGGTTATGTAGGATCTGGAGAGGGAGATTGAACATGGGTCCTTAGGCTTTTCAGGCAAATGTCTTGACCACTAAGCCATCTCTCCAGCCCTCCTTTTTATTTTCAATAGATGTGCTCAACTCTGTAAAACAGGGTTGTCTCTGCCTCCTGCTGTGTCCCTCCCCACAAGGCTTTATGGTGCAGATTATCCTAATATGAAAGCTCATGTCAAATGTCCTCCCTTAATCCGCCCCCTTGGAAGGTGCTGTCTCCTCCGCATTCCCGTGGAGCCTCTTCTAACTCTCTCCCTTAACTTGTAGCACTCACTTGCCACCTAGACGTGTAGGTTCTTTTTGTTTGTTTGTTTGTTTGTTTTTTCATGTTCCCCACAGAATGTGATATCTCCTTCAATATCCACTCACTTCCCCTTTGAAAACTCCTTCTATTTATGTTTTCTAGTTATACTTTCTGGATGCATCTCTCTGTTCAGACTAGCCTTGAAGGCAGACAGCTGGTCCTCAGCTTTTTATCCTCCCTCAAGAGTGTCTTGCCCATAGGAGTCTCTCATCAAATCCTGTCAACTGAATAGCTGTTTCTTCTAACTTTCAAAGAGAAATAAAATAAAAAGAGACAATTACCTACTATAATATCAAATTATTTTTAATTGAGTGCTCAGCAAAGATAACTATTATTAATCTATTGCTGCTTAACAAATTGTCCTGTGACTTAAGGGCATACAGCATGTATTATCTCATAGTTTCTGTGGGGGGGGAGGAGGCAGAGAAATGCAGGTATGGCTTAGCTGGATCTTCTTAATTTTTTTGTTTATTTTTATGTATTTAATTGATAGCTACAGACAGAAAGAGGCAGAGAGAGTGAGAATGGGTGCGCCAGGGCCTCCAGCCACTTCAAACGAACTCCAGATGTGTGCGCCCCCTTGTGCATCTGGCTAACCTGGGTCCTGGAGAATCAAGCCTCGAACTAGGGTCCTTAGGCTTCACAGGCAAGCGCTTAACCGCTAAGCCATCTCTCCAGCCCAGCTGAATCTTCTTGCTCTGGGTCTTTCCCAGGTCTACAGTGACCTCAGGACTCAACTGGAAGTAATCACCTTCCGGATCCAGTCATGGTGGTGGGCAGGATCCGGCTCCTTACAAGCTGATGGATGCAGGCCTCAGTTCTTCATGAAGTCTGAGGCTTCCCTTGGTTCCTTGTATGTAGGCCACTCATAGTATTCTTTGGGATAGTGTAGACAGTGACTGCAATGCCCAAAGAGATTCTATACGACATCCCCGTTGTAGCAGCAGTTGGTCTCTCAGCACCCTCAGAGCCAGCCATCGGCAGCAAAGCAACCTCACTCTTTTGTTGCAGATTGAGTGTAGAACCAGGACCTCACTTTACTGTGTACCTCACGTGAGTCCTGGTGTGCTCAGGATGGTCTAGCTGTAGACTCCTGCATCCTTCAGAGAGAGCATCACCCTCTTGGTTCTAGAGGAAACCATGTTCCTTGCACATTTGGCCTGCCCTCTTGGTCACAGCAAAGTTTAGTCTGGCCTTCTGATGCTTTACACAACCCTTAGCTTGTATTCTGTCACTGGCATAAGAATGGTTTTCTTAGCCGGGCGTGGTGGCGCACGCCTTTAATCCCAGCACTCGGGAGGCAGAGGTAGGAGGATTGCTGTGAGTTCAAGGCCACCCTGAGACTCCATAGTGAATTCCAGGTCAGCCTGGGATACAGTGAGACCCTACTTCAGAAAACCAAAAAAAAAAAAAAAAAAAAAGAATGGTTTTCTTTAGTGGCATCACAGCCACCTATTTCCCATTAACAAGGTGTGACAGAAGCACACCTGTGGAAAGTCTCTTCCAAGAGAGCTACTTCCACTTTGTACTCTCTCCCTCCCTCCTCTCTTCCCCCATGGCCTTCTCCTCATTACACACTCTTTCTGCTCCTGCCAGAGCACTTTCCCTCACAGCAATCCCAGCTGCCTGGAAGCCCTAACTAAATCTCAAAATCTGGTCGCATTTTCACTTTGTGACATCTGCTCCTTTGGTCTCCTGCTCCGAATGCCTCTAACATCTTTACCTGTGTAGCTCACTAGGTGCCTGAATATCACAGGATGCGTGCATGCATTCCTGCTTCAACAAAATCTCACCTGCTTGAAAGCTAGGTCCATGTAGTATGTTTTCTTTCCACTGCAGAACCTGACAAGTAGGTGTGTCATAGGTTGTCAAAAAACCGAGAGCATTAAAAGGCTTATTCAAGCTGGTCTGCTCTCAGGGTGAGGAGTGAGGAGGACAGCTATTTAAATGCAACCAGTTATAACAGCACGATGAGGTGTCCCATGGGTGAGCTTCGGCTCAGGGAGATCATGGTTATTGGTGTTGCATAATGTCCTTCCATTTCCAAGCTGCTCCTGTGGAGCTCCACTCACCTTGTTTCCCAGGACAGGCACCAAATCTCCACCAAGTTGCTCAGGGTACTGCTTCTGGAAGACCAGTTCAACTCCTGCCCTGTTCTCTCCATGACTAGTCATGTGGAAAGAGGTCTCGACTGCCAAGACCAGAGTGGTTCTGGGAAATGTCTTGTGACAAAACAGATTTTTTGTGCATATTAATAAGAATTTGTCTGCTTACATGGGATTTGAAAGAAAACCAATTTGAAAGGATTTGGGGAGAATGTGTAGGAATGATAGATAGTATCCTACTGCTGGAGAAAGATAATCTTTATATCATTTTTACATTAAAGTATACCATTGCCAGAATTTTCTATCTAATCTCATCTCTAAATGTTCTTATTACATTGAATTTTCAGGTATTATTATTATTTAGAATATGTTCTTTCTGTAGGTATTGAAACTCTTACAAAACAAGGAAGCGCAGAGCCTTTTCTAATGTGATTATTTCATTCTTAGATATATATTACAATCATGTGGGGAGCTTTAAATAGTCCTCACCTCCTTCCCAGACCAAAGGAATTGCACTCTCTGGCATTGTGTCTGGAGTATTGTTGCCTCTGGGATATTTTTAAGGATACTCTCAAGATTCAAATGTTTATCTAAAGTTAAAGGCAGCTTACTTATGCAGAGGCCTCTCTAGGATGTCAGCTGGAATTTGTTGGAAAGGACCAGCTTGTTGGTGAGAGACATTATTTTTTTTCCAACTTGGTAATTGCTTCTCTATTTCCTTTTTGCAGAAATTATATGAGAAGCTGCTTGAGAGAGGAGCTAATTAGAGGGGTTTGGGATTCATCACAGAACTCCTGCCTGACCAAAACAAATGCAGATGCAGGTTATCAGTTGAAAGCCTCAGAATGTCTTCAGCTGAGAAATTGCTCATGTATTTAAAAAGACAGTATACCCAAGTGCCTATTAAACAAGTTGTGTATTTGCTGGTATTTTTCCCAAAAAGTAAGGGGTCAAGAGAGACTGCTTTATAACTGTTTATCAAGCAAGGTAATTAACAAAATGCATTGGCTTCTTTCTACTGAGTCCCACTAAGGGGATTTCATATTAACTCCTAACTTTTCTCTCCATGACCTCTAGTGGATACATGGTCCATATGGTTGTAGAATCCCAGGTTTTCTAACTGCCCATTGTTGCGGACATATGGAGCTGATTTGATGAGGATAGAAAAAAAGTCCCTCAAGAGAGAAATCAGCAATTACTTTCTTGTTACTGAACACACTCTAAAACTTGTAAAACTGTACGTTATTATTTGGTAAATTGGTCCAT
Organism: Jaculus jaculus; assembly: GCF_020740685.1. Classification (NCBI taxonomy): domain Eukaryota; kingdom Metazoa; phylum Chordata; class Mammalia; order Rodentia; family Dipodidae; genus Jaculus; species Jaculus jaculus. Next base: position 112,463,884 of record NC_059108.1, on the reverse strand, counting down.
TTTAAGAAGCTATTGTACATGGGTGGAAAGAGAGTGCCAAAATCTTTGGGTAGCTGCCTAGATATCCTTTGAAAGAAATCTCTCCATTGTCAGAGCAAGGTCAAGTTTCCTGTTTGTTTTTTGTACTTGTATTTAATACCTGTGATGGCTAATAATCTTCATTCTCAACTTGGTTGGGTTTAAAGTCACCCAGAGACATAACTCTGGGCATGTCTTTGTTTTCACTGAGGTGTTTTAACTGAGGAAGACCTACCCTAAGGAGCACTGTTCATCTGCTCTGCTCTATGACCCTCCTGCATGTGAGCAAGCTCCCACCACCGCTGCCTCTGGGCCACTCTTGCCACCACGCTTTCCCTGCTGCGAGGCAGTCTACTCTCTTAAACCCTGACCCAAAATCAGCCTCCCCTCCCCTCCCTTGAGACGCTTCTCATTTGATCATAGCAACATGCAAAGTAACTCATGTGAAACCCCCACTTACCTTTGTCACCCTTCTTCCTTGCTTTCTTTTTCTAATGTAGCTAAGTATTTACTTCACAGACATTCCAAAGCCTTAAACATTTTTTGTTGTCTAAAAATCATCCATGTCATATACATAAGACACCCTGACCTCTCTATCAGAAAATTCTTAGATCTTATAAATACTTTCAGAAAAGTAGCTCTTTGTAAGCTCAAACTCACTGAGAAAGAAATCATGAAAACAAATACATTTATTATAGCCTCAAAACAGACTTAGAAAGGATGGAGAGGAGGGCTTTGGAGTGCTATTTTCCAGACATAAAGTGGTTATATTTATGACCTCCTTAGCTGCATAAGCTTTATATGATATTGGGCCCACTAGCAGGTTGTTGTGGATGATGAAGGAGAGGAAAAAAGATACCAATATAGAAGAGGGGGCTGGAGAGATGACTTGGTGGTTAAGATGCTTTCCTGCAAAGCCAAAGGACCCAGGTTCAATTCTCCAGTACCCACATAAAGCCAGATGCCCAAGGTGGTGCATGTATCTAGAGTTCATTTGCAGTGGGTAAAGGCCCTGGCATGCCCATTTTCTCTCTACCTCTTTCTCTCTCCCTCAAGTAAATAAATAAAAATATTTTAAAAATTAACAAAACTGGAGAAGACAAAAATAGAAAGATACTCCATGTTCATGAATTGGCAGACTTGATGCTCTGAAAATGGTTATGTTTCCAAAAGTATTTTATAGATTCAATGAAATCCCCCCAAAATTCCAATGACATTCTTCATAGAAATAGAAAGGAGAGGAGGAGGCAAGGGGATCATGAATGTGAGCAAAATATAAGATTTATATGTGTGAAAATGTTATAATGAAACCTATTATTTTTTACAATGTATACACTAAAATAAATATGAAAATTAATTAATTAGAAAAATCATTTTGTTATATAAACAGGCATTGTTTTTTCTTATACAATTCAAACTTTCCCTGAAGCCTCAGCTCCCACGATGTCCTTTTCTATAAATGCCAATTCCACTTTCCCAGGCCCAAGTCTTGGGGTGTTCAACACCTCTAAACTCCCCATACATGATATGCTGATTAGTTATACTGTCAAAATACATCCTGAGTCTTGCTACTTATACTTCCTCATCCTGCTCCAAGTCTTTTCTTTTTCTCTCCTGAAATTATTGTTGTTACCTGCTGATATCTTCCTCCTTATACCCTTAACCCTCAGTCTACTCCTAGCAGAGCAGAAATCTAAATGTGTCTTGTAAATGTCAAGATAATATCACCTTTAAGCCTCAAGCCTTCCATCACTTTCAGTCACACTCAATGTAAAAATCCATCACCCTTATACCAGCTTCCACAGTCCTGAAGAGTTGCACACTTCTGTGACCTCAACCTCTGCTGCTTTCTCTCTTGCTCACAACAGCTACATTGACCTCAGACTCTTTCTAGAACAAACCAGATGCATTCCCAGCCTAAGCCCTTAGCAGCAGGTGTTAGCTCTGCTGAGAGCGGTCTTCTGATAGGTATCTCCATGCCTGGCTTCCTTGCCTCTCTCAGGTCTCTGTGGGGCCTTCTTTAATAATTAAGATGATGAGCCTTGTATCATCCTTTCCTGTCTTGTTTTTATCAAGAGCACTTACTAGCTCTAATATATAGCATTTGTCTAATATTTATCTGTCATCTATCTATCATCTCTCACACATACATCTACTTATATCTTTCAACCATCTACTATCCAAGCTCTGAGAAGGGACTTCTGTTGCTGCTGTATGGCAGGGCCCTGAACATCCCTGACCTGTAGATGCTTAGTAGTCACTTGTTAATTGAACTCTGAGTGAAAGAAGGACGTGATCTAACTTGCAATTCTAGTGATTCAAGCATCTGCCCTACTTACCAAACTTCTGTGATACTTGAATCCAGAAGTCTGAATTCAAATGGTTATTGTTACATTTACAAACTTCTTGTTGCTGGGACAAAACACCTAACCAGAAGCAGCTTATGGGAGGAAAGGTTTCATTTCAGGCTTACAGTTTTGAAGGGAAGTTTTATCATGGTAAGGAAAGCATGGAATGAGCAGGAAGCTGGCTCACATTTCTTCACATCCACTGAGAGGCAGCAGCAAGAATGAGCTCCTAGTACACACCCATAGGGCTGGACTGAGGCACCTCAGGGCCTGCTCCAGTGACACACCCGCTTCAGCGAGGCGCCACCCATCAAAGGTTCCCCTCAGCTGGGGAGTAAGTTCAAGGCTCAATCAAAAGCACCTGAGACTATGGGGGACACTTCACATCCAAACTGCCATAGTAATGCTTTGCTGATTAACTGATTACAAATCTTTTAAGTGACATTATCTACTCCAATAAGCTAGTGAAGATGACACAAAATCAGCAACATTACTTTTTAAGCTTTCTTGAATGATTGACAACAGCTAAAATTTTGTTCTTTTTCTTGATTCTGATATAATAAAGAAAAACAAGTTGAAATTTGATGTGGATTAATTGGCTATAAGGTAGAGAAAATTTTCAAAAAGTATAAGAAAATAAAAATAGTAAATGATGTATTTAGGGCACTATTCCTCTGACTAGTGTAATTATAGCTGGTATGCTTTCTTATTTTTTTATATTTATGTTTAAAATGTTTATTTCATTTAATAAAATAATACTGGAAATAATAAAAACTAACCTGCTTTTTAAAAATTTTTAAAAATTAATGTTGGGCTAGAGAGATGGCTTAGTGGTTAAGTGCTTGCCTGTGAAGCCTAAGGACCCAGGTTTGAGTCTTGATTCCCCAGGACCCATGTTAGCCCAATGCACAAGGGGGCACATGTGTCTGGAGTTTCTTTGCAGTGGCTGGAAACCCTGGTGTGTCCATTCTTTCTCTCTCTCTCTCTCTTTCTCTCTCTCTGTCTCTTTCTCTCTCTGCCTATTGCTTTCAAATAAATAAATAAAAATAAACAAAAGAAATCAATGTTTTTCAAGCAGGGCATGGTGACACACACTTTTAATCCCAGCACTTGGAAGGCAGAGGTAGGAAGATCATGGTGAGTTCAAGGCCACCCTGAGAGTACATAGTAAATTCCAGGTCAGCCTGGGCTAGAGTGAAACTCAACCTCGAAAAACCAAAATAATGATAACAATAATAATAATAATAATAATAATAATAATAATAATAATAAATGTTTTATATCATGCTTTTGACAATGTTCTTGAGTTTCTGTTCTTAAACATGGACCTGTTAAGAGCAAGTTAGATGTAGTACCAGATTGTGAGCTGCTCAGACAGCCAAGACCATTAAAATAATGGTTCCAGGGTTGTTAGTCCATTCACTAAGCACCATCCAGGTAGTAGGCAGTATCAGACACTGGAACGATGGTAGTATGGTGTGTAGCAATAAACAAACAGCAGGCCCATAGGGTTTTTGTGTTGTTTAAATTCATGGTGTTCCGCTGAAGCATGAGCCAAATGTGCTATGTAATAATATTCATCCTGAATGCATTGATTTATTCTCTAGAGAGAAATAGAGATGATGGCAAATAAACCCTAAATGGGCTGATTATAGATTGTACTAAAAGCTGCTGTGAGGATGAAATAGTTAGGGTGTACATGAGCCCCAAGGCTGCAGCATGAGACTAGCAAGGGTATTCCAGGTATGAGGGTGAAAATAGGAGCCATGGCGAGTTAAGGAAAGAGCCAAATAAGAAGTCATTAGAAGGGTAATTGGAACTAAGTCACATAGGACCTGGAGCTGAGGCTGAGATAAGGAGTATGGGTGGTGTTGAAATTGGCAGTGGTTTTACACAACAGTTGCCCTGATTGGGTTCTACTTCAAGGTCTCTCTGGTCACCCCATAGATAAAATCCGGAGTTCTCGAAAGAAGTCTGCATGCTTGGAATATGTCACGGTATGGATGTGTGATGCCTGGGAATACTTTGGGGGTGAACTTGTGGATATAGAGGAGTCTAGGCCCTGGACAAAGTAGTTACAGTCCCCAGACTTCAGCACTCCAACAAGGGAGGAGATGACAGCAGCTATCTTGGAGGAAAACCCACCTGGAAGTAAAGGAAAACTGAAGGTTTTGTTTTAATCCTCAGGATTTGAAGGCAGGTTGTTTGGCAGGAAGAGATAACGAGAGCCCCGGGAGACCTTTAGAATGTTCAGGTCATTTGATCTTAGGATAATGAGATAATTTCATTGTTGGTGTGGAATTGCCTATTTTTATTTGGAGCTAGTAACCTGCTGATTTCTTAAGGATATAAGGAGAGAGAGAAAGGGAAGGAGGGGTGAGGAGAAAGAGAGAGGGAAGGAGGGAGGAAGAAAGCAAAGTTTTTAAGTGAACAATCTGATTTTCATAACCTTCTTCCCATAGGTATGCCATTGTCTAGTTTGCATAGCCTACTTCCTGTGGGTCTGCTGTAGTCTGCTAGCCTCTTACACCTGCAATGTAATAATCACTGCTGCTCACAATTCTGACCTTGGTTTTCTTTCTGTTCTTTCATTTTGAATCTTATTTTAGTGTTAAGTATTGCATAGGTGATACTGCAGGACTATGATGTAATTGATGGAAAGATACCAGGAGACATAGGAAAAGGGTGAAGAACTTAAAGCAAAAGACAGAGAAATTTACCTCTGGGCAGGTAACTGCACAAATCAGACAATGTGACATGCTGCTAGGCAAAGATAGAGGCCTCTAGGTCCCCAGAGTTTCCCATGGACCCTTTACCTATCAAAGATGCATCAGCATAGCCTGAGGAGGTCACTAGACTCTGACTAGCATGGCGTGCCTGTTTCTTTGTATACCGTAGACCAAAGCTATAACTCAGGCAAGGGAAGTCAGGAGGCTACAACAAAATTTAAGGGGATGTGCAAATGTTTGGCTGGTGCCTGACGCATGTGCCTCCTTAAATCTTGCATAGTAGGTACCTTACTTGCCTCACCATGGCCTGTTTCTGTTCACAAATTCTCCTAACAGTGTTGGCTGCCCTACATCCAAGCTCTTCATCAGATCGAAGGAACTGATGCAAGACTACCGTGTTTCTGAGTGATAACTTCAGCACACAGTGAAACAGGCCATTTTCCTGGGCACCCCTACATGCTTACACTAGAGCCACATCTAGGCTTGCTGAGGAGATCCTTTCGGCAAACTAATTTCTCAAATAATAGAAGTTTCCCCAAATATTCACTTTAGGTAGATAATCAATGGCTTCTTGCAATGATGGAAGGCGAGGCATTGGCTGCACTGGCAGTGTCTGTGGTTGTCCACAGACAACGTTCACTTAGATGACCAAGTGTCTCAGTTACTTTCACATTGCTGGACCAAAACACTCAACCAGGTGCAGTGGCCTAATGAAGGAAAGGCTTACCGTTTAGAGAGGAAGTCTGTCATGGTGAGGAAGACATGGCAGGAGGAGAAAGCCTGGCGTCACATCTTCATACCAGCAGGGAGGAAGAAGAGAGACAACATCAAGTGGGGCTGGACTATAAAACCTCAATAACTTCCTCCAGCAGGGTTCTATCTTCTGAAGTTCACAGCCCTTCCAAACAACGAACAACAAACAACGAGATTAAGTATTCAAACACATGAATCTACTGGGGACATTTTGCATTGAAACCACCACAACCAAGATACTGGTGACTCTACTGAATTTGTGTGTCCAGGCCCCTGGACATCTGCTTGTAGTTTTATATCCTGTGCTTACTATCTGCTGCTGTATTTCTTACAATGCAAGAGCACACTTGTACCACCTCTGGAAGCCTATCAGTGACTTAAAATTTGCTGACTCTAAGTGGGAGAGTTAGCCAGAAAGTGAATCATCTACACTAAATTGTAATCATAATTGGCCAAAAGAACCACATGTAACATCTGGGTTCTAGTATAATCTGAAAGGACAAGGCAATATGAGTGTAGCTTTGAAACTGTGGCTGCAATTGTACTGAACTAGCCTTTGATCTGTACAATGTGCAAACAGGCACGTGACGGGCTAGAAACAAAGGCAGTCTGGTTGCGAAGTCTGGTGCTGAAGTCTTAAAACTATGAAAGGGAGGACTTTTCTGTAGAATAAAAGGGCCATTTACCAGTGGCTACACCACTGAAGAACCTGACTCTCCTCTTGGGGTGTGGGGCTTTGTGAAGCCTCCCCACATCAGTGATGAAATATTGACAGGCTCCGTGGTGTGCAGGAAACTACAGCTGCTGTGATGCAAGCCATCCTAACTTAACTCAGTGGGTCCCTGCCCCCACCCCAATAAACAAGGATGAAAATAATATGGGGATTAATGAGGAAGAAAAAGGGTTTTAATGGGAAGGGAAGGAATAAAGGAGGGTAATTGACTGGAATAAGAACAAAAACTAGCATATACATATATGAAAGTGTCAAAAAATAAATAATATAAAATGGGAGAAATATAAATTAAGTGAAATCGAAATAATAACAAATATAGTAAACCAAATTGAAACATTTAGATAACAAAGAAAACAGAATAAGATTTTTCTGAGCTTTATGGGACAGCAAGCTCTCTCTGTACCACACTTCCAAGGCCTTAGGTATATGATTAGAATGCTCAGCTTGGCTCCACATTTACGTGCCTGCCAAGTTTTCTTGTTAACTTTAATCAACTTAAATTTGTGAGATGGATGATTCTTATATAAAGCAATGACTTGTCATGAGATCTGAGGCTAAAAATATACACTTGAGGGTCGTTCTCATTTTATATTCTAAAACTGTTTTATATGTTACCAAAAGGATGTTTTCTCTCTTGTCTATTCATACTCACATGGCAAATACTTTCACTTTAAAAAGAAAAAAAAAAACGTGAAATAATTTAAGTTACTGAGTTATAAACTCTGGAGAGAAAAATGAATTGATGTTCAGAAGAAACATAAACTACTGAGATATAGATAGCTGTTGAGTCACCTTTGCTCACTGGTAAGAAATGTGTCTGGCATTGGCTTTAAGTAGTCTGTCTTCCCTTCCACGCTATGAAAATTTCTCTGCTATAAAGCGTATTCTTTTCCTCTTGCTCACTCAATCTCACATTTGGTCCTTAATGTCTACCAAACAACTCTTTCCAACCTCCCTTTGACTATCTTCATCTACTGGGAACACAGTGGGGTGGATGATGTAAAGATGCAAGCAGTGGGAGTAAGCTCCTACTGAAAGATGCTCGTATTGGGTTGAAGACTGTGTTAGACCTTTTCTTTAAAGATCTCTTTCTCTTGCTTTCCCTTCCTCCCTCTGTGTGTGTGTGTTTATAGAAATCCTTTCCTAGGAAAAGGTCAGGCACAAACTATTTCTAAATGTTTCAGGTTTTGTGATTCATGTGTATGTATGTATATATATGTGTATATATATATATATATATATATATATATATATATATATATATATGCATATATATGTTTTTCAATACCTAAAATTAACTTTTCAATATCTATAATTAACATTTTTAATCCTATGGGATACTTATAGGAATCAAAATTTATTCTCTCATAGATAACTATTTTTCTAGGTTATTTTGATATTTATTGAATTGTTAATTTCTTAATCTCCAGTTACATGCAATTTAACCCCCATCCTATGTATTGTGTATTTATGTGGAAATAGGACCATTTTAAATCACCAATTCCATTAGATAGTGTCCAGATTCCTTTGTCAACTCCACCCAGTCTTAATTACTATAGATTTATATGAAGTCTGGATATTTAGTACTTAGGGTTTTTTTTTTTTGCATTAAAAAATCTATGCTGTTCTTGACCTCTTCCTCTTGAATATGAATTACAGAATCAGCTTATCAAATTTAACAAACAACCTTGTTGAAATGTCCCATAGAGTTATATGTGGTTCATAGATTAACTATAATATTCTCTCCATCCTTAGTCACTGTACATCTTTTTGTTTATTCATGGATTTTAATTTCCTCATAATGCTTTGTAATTTTCTCAACATAAATTATCTTTGTTACTTCATTATGGTGAGATCTTTTTCCTTAATTGTTGTTTTAAAATACAATGTTGTAAATATGAATGGATTATTGGTTTTAGAATGTGGCCAATCTTAACCAATTCTAGTAATTTATGCATGGGTTTTCATGTGTTTTTGTTTACCAACACCATGTATACTCAAAAGAACTTTTATCACTTCTTTTCCAATCCTTATTGCTCTCAAAACTTTTCTCAGTTTAATGTATCGGTTAGGATATCTGTCAAGGGTTTAATTAGTTATCTCAACAGCAGGAATCCTCAACTTAAAACTCAATTTAAGGAGAATGTTTCTAAAGCCTCGTTATTCAATGTGATGTTTGCCATGGGATTTTGCTAAATCTTTCTCAGGCTGCCAGCAGAATTGCTGCAATCCAGTGACAAGTGTCAAACAGCGGGTTAATGGAACAAGCCACAGTCCAATGCTACAATTGGTCCCAAGGATGTCATTGAGATTCATCACTCCGCTTTTCCGCAACCCTTCCCAGAGTTCATTCATGTTAGATGGTGTCTCAGTTGCTCATTTGGTTAGTAACCTACATCAACATCCCTCAGAGGTCTGAGTTTTATTTTGATTTTTAGCACCTGCTGGACATTTTCCTACTCAATGTAATGTGACTGCCAGGCACAGAGGCGTGGATGAGCCCCACCATCCCCGTGAATTCCTTGCTGTTCAGATACCCTTCCTCCTGTCCCGAGAGTGTAGCATCATTCCCAGGACCATGCTGTAATCCAAGTGTGGCTCCCACTTTTATTATGGTTCTTTCTTAGCCCTCTGATCCCCTGGAATTCTTGAGGGATTCATGTAACTGGGGCTCACGTGGCTGTTATAGCTTCAACTTTAAAGGGCCCAGCCTCCTCAGTAGGAGCCTTGGCTTCTGTGAACCAGGAGCTCCACAAACAGATCTGAGAGCTGTGTGAAGAAGACGTGCACGTTCTCCATGTGTCTCTGAGAGGAATGGTGTCAGGGCCTAGTCTTGCTTCCTTGTGTTGCTTTTGGCCCCATGCAGTCCAGTAACCGAGATGGAGCTTTGGTCTCTATCTCCAGCCTTATTGCCAAAGAGCACATGTTAGCTTTCCATATGAGGGAGAATGCGTTGGTTCGTCTTGCTGTTTCAGAGGTTTTAGTGTATGGTCATTGGGCCCATTGTAAAGCAGAATATCATGGCAGAAACGTGTGGTAGAGAAAACCTCTTCGTTTTATGGTGACTGGGAGGCAAAAAGAGTCAGGAAAGGGGTCAGGGTCCCTAATCTCCCCTTAAGGTACACACCCTCAATTACTTAGCATCCTTCCTCCAGACCCAGCTCCTAAAGGCTCCACCTTTGACCAATAGCACCATGGTCTGGAGACTATGCCTTCAACACATAGCCTTTGGCAAACATTGATGATCCAAGCCAGAATAGAAAAAATGTCAGAAATGAAAAAAAAAAAAGTCAATTTTAAATCCCACCTATCCCACTGATCATGTGGTCAGGAGGCTAGTTTCATATCAGTTTCTTCTGTTGTCAGTTCGAACCTACAGAGAACAGTCTTTACCTGTTTCTCAGGGAGTCAGGTATGCCTCTCAACAGTGTTTCCCTTGTCTTAAAGAACAGATTGCCCTTGATTGCTGAAATCAACTGTCACATTCTTACCTCTTGGAGCCTTCAGACTCCCACTTCGGTCCTCACTGAGAAGACACTGACAATCTCTGCCTCGTTTACTGTAGGCCATTGGCATTCAATCTTTAAGAGTGTTTTCTCAGTCACATTTGCTTTGGACCAGTCTTAAATGATCTTGCCATAGCAATCAATATTCATGTCATAGCACATCAATAGAGCAACTGTATGTTCTTCTAATCTAACACTCTGAAGATCTGTTGTCAGAAGCATTCTCCACCCTCTGGGTTCCTGCCAGCACACATTAGCAGACCCTACAGCCCTATGACCTTACATCCTCACTTCTGCCAGAAGGAGGGATGTCTTCCTTCTCCAAGCTGTGCTACAGTTTGTTAGGGGCGCACTAAGAAGAACAGGGTTAGCCACTAAGGCAGAATATCTTCACAAGGCATCTGCCTCAGGTGAGTTAGGTGGAGTCCTTTCAGGGTTTTAAGTTGGGAGGAGACTGTACCCTAGCAAGAGGATGGTTCCTGCTTGTAAGTCTGAAAAATTTGAAACACGCAAAGTATTTTAGATTCTCAGATCTCTCCATGTGTGGGTCTCAGATGCCCATTCTTATCCTATCTGGGCATTGGTTTAGACATGAGATCTCACAGAGATTTCTAGAGCTCTGCTTTTAAAATAATAATTCCTGAACTTAGGTTTTGATAACAGCTTGTCCTGTTCTTGCAGCAAAATAAAGTCAGTCAACCCCACAATGCTGTCAGTTCTCACTCGTCCATCCTGATCAAGTGTAGAAACCAATGACTAGCTTTCTGCATGTACCTCATTTCCATCCACCCCTGCTGAGGTTGCAGATGGTGGTCACTGATGCATCCCTAACTCTACAACCGCATTCTGAGCACCAAAACTCACTCTCTTAACTTAGGGTTTCCCAGAAAATTAAGCCTCAAATATAGGATTGCAATTAGACATTGGAGGTTGAGAAGTGAGACCATGGAGCTGAGGTGAAGTTTAAATATGTATATATTTATACATATACATATATATATATATATATATATACACACATATACATATACATACATACACATATATGATATTTAATATATAGTGTATAATATATATTTATACACACAAACACACACACACACACACACACAGAGGCAATGGTAAACGAAGGGCTTTTTGTCAACTTGTTATGGCCGTGAATGACTGGAGCCCAATCATGGCTCTTGTCTCTAGGGTCTGTAGAATACAACTCAAATTGTGCACTCAGAGGATGTGAAGGGGAAGAGAAGCATTTATCTACAAACTCCCCCAGCTCCATTGGCCAAAGCTGGCTGGCTTTGTAGCAGTACATCCTTGACAGTGAGTAATTCCTCACATTTTGTGCTCCAGGCAATGTACTTACCTCATCCTTATCCAACCCCAACTCCCAGTCTATAAATATATGGGGTCCAATGTCTATAAAGCAGATTCTACTGTATTTTTATTAACACATCAATAAATTCAGCATATGAAGTTGGCATATTTAATATTAAAATGTATAGTATACTTTCTGGATCTCAGGCAATAAATAAAAGCCTTTTGGGCTGGAGGGATGGCTTAGTGGTTAAGGCATTTGCCTGCAAAACCAAAGGACCCAGGTTCAATTCCCCAGGACCCACGTTAGCCAGATGCACAAGGAGGCGCACACGTCTGGAGTTCGTTTGCACTGGCTGGAGGCCTTGGCGCACCCATTCCCTTTCTTTCTCTCTCTCTCCTTTTTTCTCTGTCAAATAAATAAAATTTTTTTAAAAAATTAAATAATAGCTTTGTTCAGGAGTTGGGATGGCAGACCCTCAAGTCAGAGAGGGCCTGTATTTCCGCTTCTGAGTAGTGAGAATGAGCCGAGCAGGAGGTCAGTCTTCTGCATGCCTGAGAGGCCCCAGGAGGTGAGGAGGAGGCTGAGCTGGTGTCCGAGCTGTGGTATTTGATTTGATTTTGTTCCAGAACTATCAGTGCATGATTGTCTCTTCTGCCGTGTAGCCATTTGGCTGTATTTAATGAAAAGTACGACAAGGACATTATAGTGTGCTCCGAAAGTGGGATTGTGCGTGTATGGGCCCAATGACTATTAAGAGAGCAATCCACCACCAACACTGCAGCTCTCCTGGGATTGCAAGTACGTGGAGTGTGACAGCAGGCACACCCTTCCCAGGGACAGCAGGAGACGCATCTGGAAAGAGTGAGACCACCAGGAGAAAGGCCTGCGCCTCGACACTGCATTTTTACCTCTTCCTCCTTTTTCTTCTTTCTTTCTTTCGTTTTTTTTCCTGGTTTTTTTGAGGTAGGATTTCAATCTAGCCCAGGCTGACCTGAAATTCACTATGTAGTCTCTGGCTGGCCTTGAACTCATGGCGATCCTCCTACCTCTGCCTCCCAAGTGCTGGGATTAAAAGCGTGCACCACCACGCCCGGCTCCCTCTGTCTCCTTCGACAGCTTGGTGTTCATTGCTTCTCTATGGATGAGTTTTTGCCTCTCCTGTAATCCTGCACACCTCTTTCTCCTTTCCCAACTTTTCCTTAATGGCATGTTGGTTTTTCACCACAGTCTTTCTTTTCCACTTGTCAACGGCCCCCTTTCTAGACTTCTTCTTTACTTGTGCTTGTGCGCTTGAGAGGTTGCATGCAGGCAAAGTCATTGCTGGCGAGAATGATAACACCGTTCCAAGTCAAGCATCCTGGGAGATGTGGGGCTTAGGGAGAGTTTGTAGATGAAGGAAAGAGAACACAATGAATAGGGATGCACACAGGGGGGCAGCACACAACATTAAACAAATGATGCTCTGAGAGGGAGTCAGGTAGCTTTGTTAGGCAGTTAGGGTGACTGGGCCCCTGAAAGTAAGAAGCTGCAATGTCTTTGGTCCTATCCTTGCAGTCTCTACTTTGCTAGAGAGCAAAGCATGACCTGAGTCCTTATCTCTTATCTAAAGGAGATCTATTCTTCCACAAACAACCCGGGGAATTCCTGGGAGGGAGGTCTTTCCTAGGGTTATAGCTAATCCTAACATTGTGGTTGGTCAAGCTTAGATCCCAGAACCTGGCGTCAAGGCTGGCCTCTTCCTGACCCAGACTCTAGTCCAGACCAGTCAGCTGGTTTACTTCAGAACATGAAACCCACCACCATAAGGTTATAAATATTTTTTACCAGGGAGGGTGATCTCTCTTTCTGGGGGCTGCCTGACTACTGGTGAACCTCCATCTTCTGGTCAATTTCTCCTTATCAATGAAGGGAGAACCCCCAGATCCCTACTTCCCATCCCACATGGGCTCTTTACACCCCCTGTCCTCCACATGGAAGGAGCTCTTTGTACTTTCTCTTCTGTCCTCTCTGTGGTTTTTTTCTTTTTCCAGGCCCACTACATGGCCTTTCTAACCACATGGGTGCATTCATTTTCCTTCTCTTGGTTCTGTACTTCCCTAAATAAATATAATAATTTAATAATTATTCTTCTCAGTCTTATTTTATCAAATTCTTTGGTTAAAAGTAAACACAAACTTAGGGTTTGGGATTCCAGGACTTTTCTGTACCCCAGCACCCTATTTCAGCTTGCTTAAGAGCTGCCTGGGCCAAGCTGACAAGAACACAGCTATGTAAATAGCAAAGGTGTGAATAAGAGCCATAGCTTAAAAAATGAAGAGGTTGATTTTTAAATTATATTTAATTGTGCATCTTAATGGTTTTAAATTTTTCCAGTCCTTGAAGTCAGGTAAAATATCCACTGAATAGGGAAATACAATGAGAAAAACTTTAATCTGTGTATTAGTTATATACCAATTGCCAATATCAACAACAGTCAGATTCTATTAACACCTTATGGCCAAAGGTACACTGCTCTAGTAAAAATCATGTTGAAACTTCAAATAGTGAAATGTACAAATTCTTAACAACACTGAATGGATCTAATTAAATTCAATTTCCTGAAGGGTTTGGGCAGTGGATTGGTGAAATGAATGTGGTTGCATTCTAAGTTGTCACTGAGATGTCTGTATCTGGGACTTTGGCATTATTCTAAACAAGAGGTTGGCAAAGTTCGGTAGAGTGCCAGATAATAAATATTTTTGGCTTTGCAGGCCATTTTGTATCTTGAAACTTGTCAACTCTGCAGTTGTAGCACCACAAAAGCAGTCATAGACAATATATGAACAAATGAGTGTGGCTGAGTTCAGCGAAATTCTCTCTCTGAAAACAGGAGGCCGGTTGGATTGGATCACAGACTGTAGTATCCTGACCCCTATCACAGAACTCTGGAATTTCTTTCCTCATCTCTTCTCTGTGTTCATCCTTTTTTTTCTTTTCTTCCCTCCCTCTTTCCCTTTCAGCACCTTGCCTTTCTCAAGATTCTGTTTTAGTGTTAAGAACCTTGAATAGTTTCATTGCACGGGAAATATGCTTAGAGTTTGGTCTAGATCATCAGTTTTGCTATCATAAGCTTTCCTGCTCTGAGTTAAACTTTGAGAAGAGAAATTTGTTAAGCCCTTGCCTCTGTAAGAGAAAACTGAAGTTCAAGGCCCATGTGCTTCTTGGCTTACAATAAGAAAACATCTAAATTGAAAAATAATTTAATACACTTAACTTACCAGAGCTCATTGTTTAGCCTAGTCTGACTTGAACATATTAACAACTCTTTTTATTCACCTGTTGTTGGGCAAAATCATGTAACCCAGGGCTGGAGAGATGGCTTAGCCATTAAGTGCTTGCCTGTGAAGCCTAAGGTCCCTGGTTCAAGGCTCGATCCCCTAGGATCCACGTAAGCCAGATGCACAAGGTGGCACTTGTATCTGGAGTTTGTTTATAGTGGCTAGAGGCCCTGGTGTGCCCATTCTCTCTTTCTCTCTCTGTCTGTCTGTTACTCTCAAATAAATAAATAAAATAAATAATTAAAAAAATCTTATAGCCAGAAGTCTGTCTTATAGTAAAGCATTGACCATGTCATGTACTTTTTGTTTTTGTTTTTTGTCATGTAATTTATTAAACACTGAGATTTTTTTTATGTGTTTATTATTAAATCCTAAGAGTGAAAATAAGAACGATTGGTATAGATCTACTTGAATCAAAGCATGGAAGGCTGAACCATTATAAGTCAGGGACTCTCCATAATTGCTTTAAAGGCTAGGCCTAAAATCTTTGTTAAATATATTTAATTGACTTCATTACATATTTATCAATGGCCCTCTCTGTGAATAAAGGCCGTTGACAACTTCTGCGGGCTACCAAAATGCAAGAAAATACTTTTTAGGAATTTACTGTTTTGAACCAGCAAGATTGAATGGCAGGTAATTCCGGCTGCACCCAGTCTTCAGGCCAGGCCAGTGTTGACAAAATGATAAAAGTTACAGTAAAACAAAAATGGCTTTAATTCCACCACCAAGGCTAGACTTCCAGCCCTCACAGCGTCCTGGTCAGTGATACAATCCAAGAATATTCACCAGTGTGGGAATTTACCAGTTTCATCCTTCTGTGGTGTGGCCTGCTGTGAAACAAGTCCTGACATCCCTTTGTGAATTCTGCCACAACCAAGCAGGCCAGCTTGCTGTACTGGCCTGTACCATTAACCTACTTGTACTGTGTCTTGTTGGGTTTCCCTCCATTTATTCAGCTGAGTTACTTCTCATATATATTGGCTTCATTATGTGCTGGGTACCAGAAACTGTGAGAAGGTCTATAGCTGAGGGTGCTGTGAGGGAGGAGAATGTATCTTTAGCTGGGTGTGCTAGGTCATGATATTGAGATAGCCTGTTGTATGATAATGCTAGGTATAGGTCCTGCATAGGCTGGGCCTGGCCTTCACACTCATAACCTGTGAAAGCTCAAGAAAAAATTTGTAGCTTCTCAGCCTTAGATTTGTCTGTGAAATAGGGCGGATAAAAATCTGGGTAGTGGTCCTTCCCTGAGGATGTCACAGCAATTAATTCACTGCGAAGGATTGCTATGAGGATCACATACTCCCATCCATGTGAGGTACTTAGAGAAGCACCACCACACAGATGCTGCTTGTGGTCACTGTCCCTCATCTCTCTTCAGAGAGGAAAACAGGACCTGTGGTCCCAGGATCTCCAGGGCCATATCATATAATCACGTTAGGCCATGGGATCATCATGTACAGCTCTCATTTTCTGTATTCGCTGAGACATAAGGCAAGGCGCTTTCACGTGAATTCCTCCAGTAAAGATTCTGGCTTCTATTCTCGTGTCCCTTTGACAGCTGTTGCTGTCAAGGTTAACAAACTTACTTGAAGTCTTACACTTAGAAAATGGCAAAACCTTGATCCAAACCCAAATTCAACAGGCCCCATGATACCTGATATCTGAATGAAATGCCACAGTGTTCTCTAGTAACGTGGAATAGATCCTTTCCTCCACATCTTGTCTCACTTTGTCATACACTTCCAAAGCATAGTCACCAGCCGGGCTCAGTGTCTCCCAAACACTTGCCAGCACATTTTTGTTGTTGTTGTTTTTTAATTGACAGTTTCGATAATTAAAGTCAATAAACCGTGGTAACTCCCTACCCCCTTTGCCTTTGCAACCCCACTCTCAGTACATTTTGTGACAAATAAATGGTGGGGACGATGTTATCTCCCTTTAGTGTGACTTGTACCTTGGGACGGGCTGAGGAGCGCCATACAAGTACAGACAGAGAGATGAGAGTGAGGAAGGACATGCTAGGCTCCAGCTAGGCCATCTCTCTATGTGTGGTGGTGCAGCATTTCCTCGCTTTGGTTTTGAGATGTAAAGTGTCCAGCAAACACGCGGAGGCTATATTTAGGAGATTTTAATAGGAAGGCCTGCCTCCACTACAACCCTAGGCTTCCCACCAGGGAGCACACATCAGTGATTAGCAAGGCCCGCGCCACTGTTGCTCCGCTTGCCTGCAATTGCGATGCCAAGACTTTCTCC
The DNA here is from genome assembly GCF_020740685.1 of Jaculus jaculus. Lineage (NCBI taxonomy): Eukaryota > Metazoa > Chordata > Mammalia > Rodentia > Dipodidae > Jaculus > Jaculus jaculus. Next base: position 112,446,903 of record NC_059108.1, on the reverse strand, counting down.
TCCGAAACAAATTTCTAGGTCAAATCCACAACAAACTAAGATGTTTGACTTAATATTATTTGAAATGGAGAATGTTTCCTGAAGACTCAATTTGCCAGCATGGCCCTCAACTGCCTCCTGATGACCTCTGCGTACCACACCCCCAGGTCCAGAGGAGACAGAGCCTTTGCTTTTGTTATGTAATATCCTGTGCTTCTTCTCAACTTCCTAGTTTATTTATTTTCTAAACGGCTTTCTTTTCTTTCACAATGAAAGCAAAGTAAGGAAACAGCTGCTAGGATTCTTTAAAAGTTAAAATCACTTTGCAAACCTAAGGTGCTCTGGTTTTGTAGCTGCTGCAGGGGGAGGAAGGAAGAGAGGGTCATGTTTTCAGCACCTGTTACACCCTAGGCACTGCATTTAGCTTCCTCCTGTGGCTTATTATTGTTTTTTTAAACTATATTTTATTTATTTATTTTGAGAGTGAAAGAGAGAGACAGAGGCAGATAGAGAGAGAATGGGCACGCCAGGGCCTCTAGCCACTGTGAATGAACTCCAGATGCATGCGCCACTTTGAACATCTGGTTTACACGGGTACTGGGGAATCAAACCTGGGTCCTTGGGCTTCGAAGACAAGTGCCTTAACCACTAAGCCTTCTCTCCAGCCCCACTTACTGTTTTTTTGTTTTTTAGTTCTTATAAAATTCTCAAATTGACTCTTCCAGAATCTTCTTCTTGAGATGAACAATTGAAGCTTGGAAGATTATGTAACTTGCATAAAGTCACACAGCTACCAAGTTAGAGGATCTGAATTTCCATCAGTACTCTGAAATCTTTGTTCTTTCCACCATGTCCTCCTCCTCCTCCCTTTCTTCTTGACCCACAGTGCTCACACAAAGCAAGACACGAGGTAGAATTATTACCCAATTCAAGTGATGAGTGGCCTGATTGAATTTGAAGCCACTGCTTTGGTTATGAGCCTAGATCCCCAATCCCACTTCACTAAGTCCTCTTTCCTCCAAGCTCTGCTAGGGAGGCTTCTGCTGCCCACATGGGCCCCTTGTTTTGAAATCAGGATGCTTCTGGGGAATTTCCATTTGGTTTGTTGTCTCAAAAACTGGGATCCAGAACAAACAGAAGCAGGAAGTTTCTTTCACTTAGTTGCCATCTGAACATATTAGAATTTCTCAATCCTATGTAAGTCTGCACAAACATTTCACTGGTCTCAGAGAAGATAATAAAGAAGAGGTTGTCACATCTGGTCCTTTTTTGTTTTCACTTGGGGAGAATAAACCTTTTTCTTTGTCCTTAGATGAGATTTTCACATCAGAATTCCAAGCCCCCAAAACTAAGGCCTTCCACAATGTTCTTTGACCACAGCTAGACAGTGACAAAGATCGGGCTTTTCAGTGAGAGTGAGTGCTTACAGTGGACTCTTAGTGCTGTTAGGCATTGCTGTAGGAAGGGTTGGCTCACACAAAAGATATCAGGGGCTGATGCTAAGAAAAATGACGAAAGAGTATTTGATGGGAGACAATCAGGTCTAGCATCAAAGGATGATTTTGAATGAGTCTTGTTGCACAATCTCCATTACTCCCCTGAAATTACTACAAACAAATAAGAATGAAAATTATGAAAACCCATAGATACACAGCAGAAAACACCAGCTTCAAATGCCCACCACCACCACTACCACCACCAGATGCCACCAGCACCAGAGAAAGGATGCTATCTTTCTACAATACCTGCCACGTAGGAATGTTCCTGCCTTATACCTTCCCTTTATAGCTTCCAGTTTAGGGATTGGGCCAGGGCAGAAGTCATAGTGGTTAAGTGGAGGAGAAATAATTTAATATAGATGTTGTCACATGAGTATTCCTGGGGAAACATGAGCAGCCATTTATCCATCCTAGAAAGGGCAATAATGACAGATCAAAGAAACTCTTCCACACAAGTCTATCTTGGTGAACCAATGAGATTACTGGGCTTGATAGAGGAATTGATATAGGAATTTTGGGATTCCCCACCAGTGCACAAATATATGCCAATGCACTGATAAGTTGCGGGCATTTCCAGATTCTTGTCTTCTAAATTTGATGAATGAAATCCTCAGACCAGAGAATAAGGTTCAGGTAGATTTTATTGTAGCTTAGATCTTTAAGGAGGGAGAGTTTTAAGAGAAGAGGAGCTTAAGGGAAGGATATAAGACATGGCTCTTGCCCAAGGAGGCAGATGGGAGTTGAGAAGCCCAGAAGCTGAGATAAGAAAAGAAGGCAGAGCTCTTGCACAGGGAGACAAGAAGTGGTTTGAGAAGCCCACCTTAAGACTCAAGCTGTTTTCTTTTTTTCTTAATGAGCACCATGGACGGGCAGTTAGATTAGTCAGTCTAGTCCTGATGCCAGGTGTCAGGTCAGGATTTCTGGAAAAGGGCAATCTTCTCAGAATCTTAATTCTCTAGCTCATAAGAAAGTGAAAGGACTCCCCAAGGAGGCAGAGATAAGGAAAGGCCAGACCCTCCTGATGTTTCTGACCTGTATGTAGTAAAGTTTAATGACTTACCTTTCCTCCTGCAGGCCCAAGGTCATTTCCCACACTTGGCCGAGAGAAAGCTTTCCACTTTGGGGGTCCTCTCACTCCTAAGCTGCCTAGCCAGTGTCTTATCTCTTATAGGATTCCTTGCAGAAGTATTGGTGGCTTATAGGTAGTTTTGCCACTAAAGTGATTGATTATGAGTCTGCACAGTAACCACTGCCTATTGCAGAAAGAAGTGTCCCCAACCAAGGTCAACAGCAGTGGTAATTTCTATAAGCAAAGCAAATTAACAAGCTCATCAAGTCCACTTAGCGAAACAATAGCAGTAGCATCTCTGCTAGGACTTGAGATTTCTCAAGCCAGAAGTTTTGTCCTGGTTTACAGTAACAAACACAGGTTCCCTTCTGTTAAGGAGGCCTTAAATCCTACGGGAAAGTAGTTGGCTGAACTCATATCAGTCATGTCTCTATTGTGGCAGCAGGTATATCTTTTTTAAATTAATTAATTAGAGAGAGAGAGAGAGAGTGAGAATGGGCATGCCAGGGCCTCTAGCCACTGCAAACAAACTCCATTCTCATGTGCCACCTTATGCATCTGGCTTTATGTGGATAATGGGGAATCGAGCCTGGGTCCTTTGGCTTTGCTGGCAAGTGCTTTACCTGCTATGCCATCTCTCCAGCCCCAGCAGGTATATCTTGTCTAGCATGCTGATGGTATGAGCACACAGGTTCCATAGATGATTGGGACCAGTAGTGACAATTTTCTCTAGCAGCCTGCAGAGTACCTCCCAGCATGTACAAAGATCAGCCAGTCAGCAGGGAGGAAGCATCCAGCTCAGTCCCAAATTAACTTCTCTGTATTCTGCAACTACAGCAGGCAATGTCTTCATCATAGGATCTTACCATCTAGTTTTAGAGTGCAACAGGTAGCAAAAACAACAGCGTGTGCTATACATGGACCCTTTGGTGTACTTGCACATCTTTCAAATACTTTTCTAAATCTGAGTGTTCCAAAACACTCAGAAATTAGCCTAAGATCATCTAGTAATGACATCCTTTTACAAAAAGTGAATAGACTCTCTCGAGGCCTGCCACCAACCATTCCAAGCAAGTGACCATTGATCTTGCTATTCCTCCTGGTGTCCCTCCCCCTTTCCATGAGGGAACATTAGTGAGTCCAATCCTGTGAGTGTCTCCTGAGGGTAGTCACATCTGCTGTGATTTCAAGATGGCAAGGGCCATGTCATATTTCACAACAGATGTCAATTATATATTCCTTCCCTAAGGTGGAGAGCAGATTGCTACTAGCTAGGGATGGAGGAGGGGCATGTGGCAGGGAGAACAAGTCTTAACTCTGAATGATCATGGATCCATTGATTCTACATTCATCCAGACACTTTCCAACACCAAAGTTGGTCTCAAACTATAATTGTGATTTTATATGATAGCAGATATATATATGTATATACATGCATGTGTGCATATATATGCACATATATCCACATATGAACATATATATGTATTAACCCAACTATGACCTTAAAATGCCAGGATTGAAGAAAGAACCTGACCAAGCTTCATGAGGCAGAGGGAAAAAGCAAACTTTGTGATTAAACACTATGAATCCTGCTTATTCAGTATGCCCATATTAGAGAAGGATTGGCTCAAGGAGAAAACCCATTATGTATAAACAAAGTGAGCTAGAAGATGACTTTCTTGCAAGGCAACCTTTGATTAATGTTGTCAGCTTCTAGAAGCACATTTTCTGTGGTGGGGAAAGAATGATCAAGCTGTTCAGGTAGGAAAAATATCTCCTATTGCAATGCCTAACAAGATTGGGAACTTTCAAAGATAAATGGCAGAGTGATAGAATTTTCAGGTGTGTTTTTGTAAATGATTGGGTATTATGACTCGCAGATGATGACTTTTTTTATTACCTTTGATATTATGATCATTTTCTAAATATGTTGCAGGGTAGAGTTGTCTGTGAGTCATAACATGGAAGTAGGTCCCAGACAGAGTCCTATGAGCTTCGTGACATAGGACAATTTTTTTCATCTCCCCATGCCTCTGGTCCTTCATCTAGAAAATTATAGCATCAGTAGTACTTACCTCACAGGAGTCTATGAGAATTAAAAGAGTCAATATTTCTAAAACACTCAGGGAGTGGCTGCACAGCTCTGCCCTTAACGTGCTTTCACTGCAAACAGGCAGGCCTGCCTTCATTCACTAGAACCCATGTAAAAACTTGATGGTGCATGCCTTTAATCCCAGTACTCAGGAGGCAGAAGTAGAAGGATCACCATGAGTTCCAGGCTACCCTGAGACTACATAGTGAAATCCAGGTCAGCCTGGGATAGAGTAAGACCTTACCTTGAAAAACTTAAAAAAAAAAAAAAAAAAAGCTGGGTGTGGCAGTACATGCTTGTAATCCTAGCATTGGGGAGGTAAAGATAGGTAGATCCCTGGCCTTGCCGATCAAGCTAGTCCCGTCTACTTGGTGAATTCCAAGATAGTGAGAAATGCTGTCTCAAAAAAAGAGGTACAACACCTGGGAAATGACATTTGACATTTGACATTGTCTCTGGCCTGCACATCACACATGTGCATAAACATAAACACAAACACAAACACCTGTACACACGCCTGAACACACTCATTAATATAGGTGCAAATAAACATAGACAAAAGCGCTTATAAACCAGGCGTGGTGGTGCTAGCTTTTAATCCCAGCACTTGGGAGGCAGAGGTAGGAGGATCACCAAGAGTGCAAGGCCACCCTGCGACTACATAGTGAATTCCAGGTCAGCGTGGGTTTACAGTGGAACCCTACCTCGAAAAAAAAGTGCTTATGGTGGTGTAATGGTGTATTGCAAATAACCAAGTGTTTTGTGCATTTTTTGGTATTAAATTTTGACAAATAGCATTTATTTTCCTTTCATACTACTGACATGGTTTCCTTTTAGCATAATACTTTTTAAAAAAGGAATGAACCTTTTAAATGAAAATCATTAATAACTAATAGTATAAGTGGTAGAGTGAAGTGGCCAGAATTGTGATGTTGGTAAGGGAATTACTCAAGTGTGGCCTCTCTGTATGAAGTGATGATTGATGGCTTCATTACAATCCCAGCAGTGGATTTGGCTTAAAAAAACTTGTCAAAACCATCAGTTATGAATGAGAGTGCTTTGTTGAAAAGATCCATAATGTTTTGCTACAGCGTTGTTGGTTTCTAAACAAGATGAGATACAAAATGGAGCAGAACATCATGAAGGAGGGAAGGCTCATGAGGCCACGCCCCTCTGCCAGGATCTCTAGGCAGTTAATAACGGTTGCTGGGGTGGGAGAGACATCAGTCTTCGACGATGTAGCAGCTGGTGACTTGCCCAAGCTTCTATAAAGAACCCCCTCACCTGTGGTCCTGTAAGAAACCATAATTAAACTCATAAAATAAACAAGCAAGCAAGTAGAGGGGGACTAGTCTGGAAGAGTAAAAGGATCAGCAGGGGTGGGAGGGAGACAAGAGAGGGTAATGGGGGTAAATATGATCAAAATATGGAGTATACATGTATGAAAATGAAAATGTCATAATGATGTCCATTATTATGTATAATTAATGTATACTAATAAAAACTTTAAAAATGAGATATCAAAGGGAAGGAATTAAAGAGCCAAATAAGATGTGCTTGCTGTGGGAAAGTGCGGAAGACACTGAGGGTGTGGCTATGCTGACCCCATGAGTGGCTAACAACGGGGTCCCTGAGGTAGGCAGAGTTCCTCAACCCAGGCTGGGAACACTGAAGGACAATTGCCCTAGAAGAATTCCCAGGGAAGGCTTTGGGCCTGAAGGGGCCAAGAGAATGCATCCCTTCAAGGAAATATAGATGGACAGAGCCTGGCCTTTCCAGCCAACGCATACTTGCTTAGCCCATTCACTACTGTTTCTCAGGGGTGGCCTGGGTAAAATGGGCAGGGAATATGATTAAGAAAATTTCCCTTATTTGTGAAGGAAGAGAAGCTATTTGTCTCAGATGAAGTTCCCAAATTGTCAGAGTGCCCTGTTGTGTGATCTCCATTGTATTATAAGAGCTAGAAGGTCAGCACTACCCTTCAGAACTAATGAACCACATCTGCTGGCATGCACTGGAGTCTCCTCCGCAGTTGGCCATTCTTCGCACTAATCCTAGCAACCTAGGCAGGTTAAGATATTTTCTCTTTAATGAAGTATGAAAAAGTACAGGGCAGCTCTGATGTTGAAAAAGAAATCTATTCATGGGTGATCCTTGCGGCTGTGATGGAAATGGTATTTGTGTGTGGAATACACAGGAAGTCATTCTTGCTGTTTCTTGGCCCTTAAGAACATATGAGAATTTAGACACTAAAAAAACTCCAACAATTATTCTTGAGCTTTCCTAGAAATTTAGGTAAATATTTCAAGTGGGGTATAGTAATTTTGCATTGTTAATTTTACAAATTATCTATCTTCTATGCTTTTTAAGGCATACTTATATTACTTATGATATAAGCCTATTGTTTGTAATGAATATTTCTAGATTTTAAAAACAAAAAATATCAACTATCAAAAGCACATATAATTTTATGAAGCTATAAATAATAGCATAGCTTTTCATTTAAGTTTCATTCTGCCAAGCTTATTATCAGACAATAGAGCAATATGTCATATTTCTGCAAACTGTTTAACAATAGTTATTAGTAGCAATTTTCTACAAAGCCAAGTGGGATGTAGTTATATTTTTTCAAATGTTTGCTTTGGAAATAAAAACACTAAATATTGGTTTTTAGAAAATTACTTTTGCAACATGGGAATGTTGATTAAGAAAAAGAAACATTTTTCTCTTCACAGCCCAGTAGTGACATATTGTCAAGCTTCTAATGGTGCACTCAGGAAACATTCATAAATCAGCAAGTGTCTCTCACAGTTATGTTTTAGTCGGTGTGGCTTTAGGAAAATTGTTCCACATTTTTATTTTCTTCTTGTCTTTGAAGTAATAGAGATCATGCTTTCTATTAAACAGTCCTTGAAGTTCTCTAGGATGAATAGCATGCTAATTTTTTTGAGATTATAACATTTATAATTTACTTAAATAATAGCTTTGGAGTTAGGTCAGTCTGTTCCATTGAAAATAATTACAAAGTTATGAGGGTGTCTTTGGGACACAATATTCTTATGTTCTTTGTAATGTCAAAATGTTTTGTAATATTAAAATGGCATTTTTAATGGCTATGCTACAAGGCTTTTTCAGGTCTTTTGTAGAAATTATGTAATTTTATTATTCTGATGTGTACTAAGCTTTTTAAATTACAGCTTTAATTTTAGCTATGGGATCAAGCATTTATATTGTTGCCAATTAACAAAACATTTGAAGATTAGATATAAATATTTAAACTTTAACGCAATATTAATTTGTTTTCTCCTTTTTTGGTAGCAACGTAGAAGAACACAGAACTAGTATAGTAAAAAAATGAAAAGAGCAAGGTTACCAATTAGCTACCATTCAGAAGCTGAAATCGGGAGTCTTCCTTCATCACCCTCCTTTATTCAGATGAATCTCTCACTTGATTCAAAGCTCACCAATTTGGCTAGTGTATACCTCCCCTGTCTCCGTCCCCCAAGGGCTGGGATTAGAAAGACCACCATACCTACCTGGCATTTGCATGGCTATGGGGATTGAAAATCCCATTTTAGCTTAGACAACAGGTGCTTTGCTGACTGAACCATCTCCTCTGTCCTGCATCAGCATTCTCATAATGTCCCAGGATATTTCCTTTTACAATTTGTCATGTTACTACAAATACCATCTTGTGTGACTTTTTTTTTTTTTTTTTTTTTTACTTAACAGTATAACATAAGCAACTTACAGGTTATCACAAACTGTTACAAGTTTTATTTTAGTTGGTTTCATAATCTTTTCCTAAGTGTGCGAAATAACAGATAAGTCATTGTTCTTAGTGTGGCTGGTTCTCTGATCCTGAATTTTAGCATTTTCCCTCCCTTCCCCATCTATCATCTAGTCTCAGAGTAGAACTGGTTGAAGCTAAGGCCTTGTTATATTAACTACAGAAGTCCAAAGGTTGGCTGAGCAGGAACAAATCCTGGTTCCAAAACACAAGACATCATGAAAATCACATGACAACATGGTAATGATGTCATTTAATTACAGGACAGGTACATGAGTGTTTCCCAGAGAGGTAATTTGCTGAGCTTTAGTGGCTTCTGGATCCTGAAGCTGGACCATCCTCTTGGCAGCAGCCATTCTGATGCCTCATGCACTGTGACGTATGTGTGCATCTTCCCACACTGAGTTTATGTGACAAGGCAGGATAGGATGGTTTGCAAAAACAAATGGTTCCAAATGAAGCTTTAGCCCTATTCAGAAATTTCCCACAATTTCAGTTCTTTCCCAATAAAGGACTAATTTTGTCATCAAGCTAATTGCATAGGATTGTTCATTATATTCATTTCAAACTGGATGTAGAGTGACTTGTGTTTCATTTTGATATCATTGTCATTTGACAGATTTGTGGTCACACGGAGACTAGCTAATTCTGGACTCTGTGATAGGGGAGGCTATAGAGCATTGAGTGTTTCTTGTGTCAGGTCCCTCTAGACATTCTCTTTATTTTCTGTATTTGGTTTCCTTACAGAGTCTCTCTGGCAGCTTTTTTTTTTTTTTTTCATAATAATTCCATGTCACAACTTCAAATCTTAGTGGCTTACAACAGCGTACTTTTTATACTCTTGGATCAGTGGGTAATTTTTCTATTCACCTGGGCTCAGCTGGGCTTGGCTTCAGGCTGTGGGGCCGCTGCTCTTCTGGGGAGCAGGCTCATGGGCAGTGACCACTATGGTACCTTTTTTCCACAGACAATAACAGAAGTACAGGAGAGCAACCCCAATGTACAAGAACATTTTTTAAGTATTGCTTTCAGTAATATTTTATTGGCCAAAGAGAGTCCCATGACCAAGTTAAAGATCAAGGGGTGTGGAAATGCACTCACATTCTTAGGAGGTGGCAAGGGTCCTAGAGACAAATCGAGATGCCACATTCTGTTTACCACAGTAGTTGACACATTATATTCGGAGTTTCAATATTTTCTTATCTATTGACTTCCATTTTCATAAGACAACTTTTCTGCACATTTTAAAAATGTTTTATTTTATTTATTTGCAAGCATAGAGTTACAGGTGTACTAAGGCCTCTAGCCACTACAAAGGAACTCCAGATGCAATCTGCATATTTTTGAATATTCATTTCATTATTCTTTTTTTTTCTTCTCCCTAGATACTATATGTAATACTCTACCAACAACCACCCATACTCTTCATGGGATGTTAGAGCTGGAAGGCACAATTCTACCCTTTTGCAGATAAGGAAGTTGAAGTCCAAGGAGGTTATTAGGTGATTGTCACAAGAACAGAAGGCTAGTCAGGGGCAATACCTATTAATGGGCATGGTGGCCAGGATATTCTAAAAATTCTTTTTCCCTTTTAACTAGATGTCTGGTCTCATTCTGCACCCCATGAATAATCTCAATTCCACTTCCCAGGAGGAACCTAGCTGTCCTGCCTACACTGGAAATGCTAAAAGCAGAATAATAGATTACCTGAGGCAGAAGGAATGCACGAATGAGCACTGCTGCAAATCGCACAGCGGGCAGCAGATATCTATCCTCCTTCAGCACAGGTGACAGGACCCGGCTGTGGGGCTGTGGGTAAGAGTCACTGATCTTCTGAAGGTCAGGTTGATGTGCCATTTCTAAAGATATATATATATATATATATATATATATTTAAAAAAATGGTTTTCTGGGTACTCAGTGTCCCTGGGAAGTTAGAGTGAGATATTCTGTGTTAAATTTTGGACATGCTTTGGCAAGTCCTTGTGGGCAGGAAAGAGCCATGGAATTACGGTATTTTAGATGTTTCATACAAGTACAAATGCAAATTAATGTGCTTACCTATCTTAACTGAGTGTCAAAAGCACATCTGTCTTACTCATGTTTATAAGATGATTAATAGTTTTATTTATTTATTTGCAAGCAGAGAGAGAAAGAGAGTGCAAGAGAGGAGATAGAAACAGAAAGAGAATGGGCATGCCAAGGTCTCCAGCCACGATGAATGAACTCCAGATGCATGTGTCACTTTGTCCCTCTGGCTTTACATGGGTAGTGGGGAATTGAACTCAGGTCATTAGGTTTTGCCGGCAAGCACCGTAGCCACGGAACAGTCTCTCCAACACAAAAGTGGTTAATTTTATTAATGTCATCTATCTTTTGAGATTCCCCGTAACACTGTTTCAATGTGTTAGACAATGTGTGTGTGTGCACGCCCCTCAGCTTGGTATTTAACTGCTTAGTTCCAGCTGGGTCCACTTATTTCATTCTGCAGGCAGAATGTATTAGAATGACTCTATCTATATGAAAAATAAGAAAAATGTTGGGGGTAGGCAGTTGCTTTGGTTTTGCTGCCCTAAGAAATTCCTTCTATTGTCTACTGTGTTCTTTTTCATTTCATTCACTTTGTTCTCAGTGCTTTTGTTTATGAGCTTGATACATTACCTGTCAATTTGAAACAAGATACATAAATATAAATTATGCCATCTTCATGTTACCTAGTAGCGCATCAGTTTCTAACTTAGGCTGTAAGAATGTTGTGTATCAATGATGATTGCTGCTGGCTGTGGTGGCACATACTGTGAGGAAATTGCTGAAGAGGCAGAGGCATAAGGATCAAAAATGACGATTACTGGGGCTGGAGAGATGGCTCAGTGGTTAAGGTGCTTGCCTGCAAAACCCAACAAGCTAGGTTCGATTCCCCAGTACACACATAAAGCCAGATGCACAAAGTGATACATACATCTGGACTGCATTTGTGTAAGGTTCAGGAGTGACCAAGACCACGGAGACCACTCTGAGGCAAAGATGGAAGCTTTTATTCGGGAAAAACATGAGCTGCCAGGACTGACTCTCAAGAGCGGAGCATGGCCAGCTTGAGATCACAGACAGTGGACTATATAGAGCTCTTCAGAAGGGGGATGGTGAAGAAGGGGGGAAGTAAAAAAGAAAGGTTTCTTTAGGGGAGATCTAAGATAGCCAGGGTGTGACACCAGAACAGTAGCCAGGTAACTTACAAGATGGGAGAGCAGGAAGTCATGACCTGAGGGGCGTTATTAGACAAGGAAGGGACAATGGCTGGGTGGTTCCCTGAAGAATGTAGACGACCCACTCCCTGGTGTCTGTTGCCATCCTGCTGTCTTTGGTGACTCCATTTTGGGAAGCCCATCTTGACCTAACAATTTGCATTGGCTGGAGACCCTGGCATGCCCATTCTCTTCTTATTCTTTCTCTCTGTCTCCTTGCAAATAAATAGACAAAATATTTTTTCTCAATTTTTATTAACATTCCATGATTATAAAAAGTATCCCATGGTAATACCCTCCCTCACCCACCCCCCCCGACTTTCCCCTTTGAATTCCATTCTCCATCACATACCCTGCCCATCTCAATCAGTCTCTCTTTTATTTTGATGTCATGATCTTTTCCTCCTCTTATGATGGTCTTGTTTAGGTAGTGTCAGGCACTATGAGGTCATGGATATCCAGGTCATTTTATGTCTGGAGGGAGCACATTGTAAGGAGTCCTACCCTTCCTTTAGCTCTTACATTCTTTCCGCCACCTCTTCCACATTAGACCCTGAGCCTTGGAAGGTGTGACCGAGATGTTACTCGGTACTCCAGTCATTTCTTTCCAGCACTATGAGACCTACTGAGTAGTCCCAAGGTCACTACCATCTGAAAAGAGAAGATTCTCTACCCAAAGTGAAAGTAGCATTAATATAAGGGTATAAATATTAAGAGAAGTTCTTACTGGGCAGTTTGATAAGCACAGTATATGCATTTATCCAGACATTAGCAGATGTTACACCCCTAGGGCTCATGACTACCCTGTTTTAAGTTTTCAGTATCAGTGATGTATTCCCTCCCATAGAGCGGGCCTCTAGTCCAATTGGAGGGCAGTTGGTTTCTACCATGACAGATGTGCCACTATTGCACCCGTTGGCTCATTTGGCCTGGCTGCTTAATTATAAGGCTTGCAGTATCCACTGTTGAGTATCTTCACTGGTGGTATCTCTTTCTCCCATTGAACTGCATGTAGAATGGCTTCTTCTAGCTTTCTGTCAGCAAACAAAATATTTTTAAAAAGACAATTCCCAGAGGAGAATTGAGAGACCAAGGAGAAGTAGTGTGCTGCATCCGGCTTCTGTGACCTCGCTTAGTGGCTGGACAGTGGTGCTGCCATTTAAAGTCAGACAGCCATTTTGACTCAGATGAGGAACTAGCTGACTAATGTGCTATTTTTGCTTCTGTATCCATGCTTGCTTAGCTATAGCTCCCCCCACTTGATTCCTGGGAAGCCCCCACCCAAGAACATTCCCGAGATACCTCGCCATGGAGGCTCAGGCCTCTTGCAAAAGATAAGTTCTGCAAACATCTCTTGAGAAAGATAGGTTCTGGGGCTGGAGAGATGGCTTAGCGGTTAAGCGCTTGCCTGTGAAGCCTAAGGACCCTGGTTCAAGGCTCGGTTCCCCAGGTCCCACGTTAGCCAGATGCACAAGGGGGCGCACGTGTCTGGAGTTCGTTTGCAGAGGCTGGAAGCCCTGGCGTACCCATTCTCTCTCTCTCCCTCTATCTGTCTTTCTCTCTGTGTCTGTCGCTCTCAAATAAATAAATAAATAAATAAATAATTTTTTTAAAAAAGAAAAAGATAGGTTCTGCAAACAAGTTACTGACCTAAAATAAGTAGGCTAGTGTTCCCACGGGCGCCCTCTCTGAAATTCCCACGTGCGCCCTCTTAGAACCAATCATTTTAAAAGTCACAATATGATGTAACCTTTCCTTTATAAACCCCTTTCCTCTGAGGGCCTGGGCTCTCTCCCTCATTATGGCTGTGCCGGACTGTGTGGATGCAGCCCAGGTCTAGGCTTGCAAGAAAGAAACCTGCTGCTTTTACATTCAAGTGTCTTGGCTTCTGTGGCAGTTCTCTGGGTGACTCCTGTGTGACTGGGGGTCTTGGCACAACAAGAATCAGCAGTGATTTATCCTTCAGCTGAGGTGATCCAGTCATTTCCCGAGCCAGGTGAAAGTAAATGGTGACTGGCAGTTATAAAAACCTGCAAAACAGGAGAGGAAAGTTCTTACTCTGAAATGAGTTAAAGGTTCTGATTATTAATTTTTTATTTATTCATAAATTTATCCTGGGAGCACTTTTATGCTCTAATTATATAGCACTTTCATTCATTTAATTCTGTTCAGAAATCAAACCAATATTTTATTTTCTTCTTAGAGATATTTTATTTATTTATTTGAGAGAGAGAGAGAGACAGAGAGAATCAGCACCCCAGGGCCTCTAGCCACTACAAATGAACTCCAGACACACATGTCACCTTGTGCATCTGGCTTTATGTAGATACGAGGGAAATTGACTCCTGGTCCTTTGGCTTTGCCGGGAAGTCCCTTAAGGACTAAGCCATCTCTCCATCCCATATTTTATTTTCTTAATCAAAGCTGTTTTATTTGGGCTTTTTTTTTATCTGGTGACCTCTAGTTTGTTGGATTTGGGGGTGACTTTCCAGTAACCAAAACTTCTGACTATAGTGCAGCATCCTGTTCGATATGGAATTTCCTAATCCATTGGATTAATCCATGGCCATATTGGTTTGAATATATGAATCCATGAATTTGACCAGAAATTCTGACAACTTCACTGTGGTGGCTGAGTTGCTGTGAAGAGATAATGCAGAAACTCGTCTTCGTGACTTTTGCACAGCGGTGACCAAATGCCTGATAACTTAAGGAAGGAAGGATTTCTTTTGGCTCACAGTTTCAGAGGGCCTCAGTGTATCACAGCAGGAAAGGCATAGTGGGTGTTCAGGTGTTGGTGGCAGGAGTATGCAGCAGGAGCCCCTCCCATCCGTGTGGACCAGAAAGCAGAGAATGCAAGTCAATGCTGAGAGTGAGAGTAAGTTTCAAACCTGCTCCTAGCAACCTACTTCAGCCTGCTAGGTCCCACTTCTTAAAGGCTCCACAGCCTTAACAAGAGCACTACAAACTGGGGACCAAACACTTAAAAATGAGCCTATGGGGTGACTGCAGATTTACACCATAGCATTCTGCTTGGCCCCCAAAGGCTGATGGCCATTTCCTGATGCAAAATGTATCTAGTCCAACTTCAAAAAAACATCCTCATAGTCTTTGCCACAAGACTGTTCAAAGTCCCAAAGTAAGTCCAAAGCTTCCTCTGATACTTAAGGCAAACTCTCAGATGTGAGGCCCTGTAAAATCAGAAACACAAGTTAACTTCTCCAATACACAATGACACAGAGTAAACAGTCCATCCCAAAAGGGAGAAACATAAGGACAGCAAGGAAAGACTGTAGTAAAAACAAGCTGAAACCCGGCAAGGCTAATATTGAATCCTACAGCTCCGTGTCTAGAATCTGGGGCACTTGGTGGTATATGAGCCCCAGTGAACTCAAAATAGCTCCTTCACCTTGGCTCTGCTGCCTATAGCACCTATTGACTGTCCTTTGGGTAGTCTCCACTTAGTGTCTGTAGGTTTTCTTGGTAGATGTTCCACATTCCTAGCATCTCCATCATCCTTATCCATTTATTTCTCTGCAAACCAGTTCTAAAGGCCTGAGAATTTCAGGGTCTGATTCAATTACAGTAACACCCCATCAGTTTTCTGTATTGGTTACTTTTGATTCTCTGTGAACAAACATCTGACAGCGAGAGCTGAGCGCATGCATGAAAATCATAGAGAAAACATGATGGTTGTGTTGCCAGGATTTTTCTGTATTTTCATTGATCTAAACTTAGTAAATATTCTAAGAGTTACCTATATGAACAAAATGACTAGGGAAAGATCTGATTTTATTTAATATTAATTAAGCATTAACATTGTTAAATGCTTACAAAGTGCCAAGTTGTATTATAAACTTTCATCAGAACATTTATATCCCCATAACTGTCCTCTGAGGTTTGTTAAACATCAAAGATACATGGGTACATTGTTTTAAGCCCTCATGGGCCCATTGTATCACTAACCAATAAAGACATTTGGTTTTCAGAGAAAAAAAAATTGTTCAAAGTTTTAAAACCAGTAATTAATGGAGCAAGGATCCAAAACCCAATCCAACATACTGATTTATTTATTTTTGAGACTGGGTCTCACTCTAGCCCAAGCTGACCTGGAACTCACTGTAGTCCCAGGCTGGCCTCCAACTCATGGTGATCCTTATACCTCTGACTCCCAAGTGGTGGCCTTAAATGAGTGCACCACACTGCCTGGTCATTTCAATAACTTTAAGGTTTCTAGTCTTTAACCTGCCATGCCAATATGTATGAGAGTTGAGTTCTCCAGAGGCCATTTTTTTTTCCAGAAGTATTTTATCTAGCCATATGAAGCACAGACTTTTGGGCATTTTCATTCATATATGATTTGTAGGGTGTCACAGTTAGCATTTGAAGATCATGCCCAAAGAAGTCTTTTCGTTCCAGGCCCAGAATGATGAATGGTTTGGTAATCTAAAGAACTTTAAGTTCAAAGGCTTAAGGTGAACTAACCACAGTCCACAGGTCTGATGATATGGTAAAGGCTACAGTCAAACAGAAAGTGGCAAAATAAAAGTAAAAAACGAGCATTAAAACAGGTGTACCACATTACTATAAATTAATTTGCCTTCTATTACTTAGAGGAACTTGGGCATAGTGTCAGGATTGAGGAAGACGGTGAGAACTTTGGAGAGTTTCCTTCCTTGCTTTCCAGACAGTTCTCTCTTTTTTTTTTTTTTTAAGTTCTATGCCTTCGTTATATTAGGTGTTTTATTAAAAATTTTCTCCTCTATCACTCACGTCATTGTCATGAATGTAGAAAAGGTGGTGGTCCAGTGAAGAGTCCTCTTGCTCAAAGAGGGGGAAAGTTGTCCTTGTCCCGAAGTCAGTGTGATGCCATTGCTGTCATCCAGGTTACATGATCACATCTGACATCACCACAGACATGTCATGTGGTTTAATATTCTAAGTGACTGAAGCTTAAGTTTTTAATCATAAAAAATGTTTAATCTACTTGTAATCATTTGGGCAAATGCAATGGAGCTAAATAAATTAATCATTTTGATTACCTTTAGACATGGGGCTGTGATTACTCTGTGGGTGTGGCTAAGGTGTGCTAACTGAGGATAATTGTGATATCAATTTGTTACTTATCCTCAGAGGGACTGTCTGAGCCTGAAGTCATGCAGGGTTTCCTTGTGCTGCTGTCCCCTGAGGACTGCCATTGTACTCTTTAGTCAATTTCTCCCTTCAATCCACAGGGCAGGGAATTTTTGGGAGATACTTTTCTGGTGCATGAATTTAACATATGGCTTCTGTAAATAATACATACTGAGTTCTTAAGGCCCAAAGTCAGTGCTGACTTTGAAGTGACTCTATTAGCTGTCAAGATACAACATGCCGCGAATATTAAATCTGCTTCCAATAGTCCTGCAGCACCTGAGCAATTGCCGCTGTTGATGACTGATAATGACTTTTGTGCTTCAGGACACTGAGGAGGGATGGTTTCTCAAGAGACTCTTGTCTCAATTTTTATATTTTTTAAAAAAAATCATTTTATTTATTTATTTGAGAGAAAGAGAGGCAGAGAGAGGGAGAGGGAGGGAGAGAGAATGGGCATGCCAGGGTCTCTAGCCACTGCAAACAAACTCCAGATGCATGTACCACCTTGTGCATCTGGCTTACGTGGGCCCTGGGGAATCAAACCTGGGTCCTTTGGCTTTGTAGGCAAGTGCCTTAACCGCTAAGCCATCTCTCCAGCTCCTTAATTTTTAATTTTTAATAAAAAGACTAATCAACACTATCTTTTATAGTTAAATAATAAAGGGTGTATGATGAACATTTACAGCAAATATAACCTTTACCAATGAAAGATACTTCTTATTGTGCCACAGAAGGAAGGCACAGGTCTTGGTGGCACTGGAATAGGCCTGAGTATGAATTAAAGCTCGGCTTTTTCCATTCACAGCCCCTTTTGGTCCAAGAAATTTTTACACAACCTTGAGTTATACAAAATAAGTAGACAAATCAAACATTTACTGACAATAAGGCAAAGTAAATTATTTTGAAACAATTCCTTGGTCAACCTGAAATTTAACTACATATTAAAGATGAAAGTAGATCTATATACTCAAATGGATGATACTGTAAGACACAGGGCATCTTCAGCATGTTTCTAGGTGACCGATACTTTAGAATGCCACTTCACATAAGTTCATAGATCAAAATGGCCCAAGTGTGTTTGAGGCCATTTCAGAAATTACTGGAAATTCTAACTGAATCCCAAGTCAAAATTCATTTCACAATTTTCTTTAGTTTTGTTTTTAAATCAGCTTACACAGTAATAAGATTCTTTATGGCATTTTCATGTTTATTTGGTTCTCAGCATTCCCTTCCTACCCCAGCGAGCAAGAAGACATTTCATTTTTTTTAAAATAAAACTAAAGTCAGCAACTCAAAAGGAGTGTCTAAAGTCCCGCATCCTAACACACCACAATCCAAAACTCTATGAAAATATTAAACTCTATTAAACATATACTGAGGAATGATGGTAGGAACATTCAAGCCTTTGTTTTCCATAATGAAACCATTATATTTCTGTAAGAGTGGAAAACTTCTTATGGACAGTAACAACATTCCAGTAGATAACATGCAATAGTCGTGATCTGAGCCAAGGGGTTTCGCGAAGTATTCACTGGCATTGCGTGGCATGACGACACGCGCAGTGCAGAGCATACATGTTGTGTGTTCCCAGCCAAGGCTGCCATGAAGTCATGAGATATGACGTGGGTGAGCACTGTTGTGTACTAGAAACCTTTTTCTTTCTTTCTTTCTTTCTTTCTTTCTTTCTTTCTTTCTTTCTTTCTTTCTTTCTTTCTTTCTTTCTTTCTTTTTTTTTTAAATTTATTTATTTGAGAGCGACAGACACGGAGAGAAAGACAGATAGAGGGAGAGAGAGAGAATGGGCGCGCCACGGCTTCCAGCCTCTGCAAACGAACTCCAGACGCGTGCGCCCCCTTGTGCATCTGGCTAATGTGGGACCTGGGGAACCAAGCCTCGAACCGGGGTCCTTAGGCTTCACAGGCAAGCGCTTAACCGCTAAGCCATCTCTCCAGCCCTCTTTCTTTCTTTCTTTCTTTCTTTCTTTCTTTCTTTCTTTCTTTCTTTCTTTCTTTCTTTCTTTCTTTCTTGTTTTGGTTTTTCGAGGTAGGGTCTCACTGTAGTCCAGACTGACCTGGAATTCACTATGGAGTCTCAGGGTGGCCTTGAACTCATGGCGATCCTCCTACCTCTGCCTCCCAAGTGCTGGGATTAAAGGCGTGCGCCACCACGCCCGGCCACTAGAAACCTTTTTCTACCCACTGTCAGTTATGTTACACTATACAGATGAAGTTTAAGTGCAGGGAACTGTAAGACATCAGTGGACTGCTGCCTGTTGCCTCATCTATAATATGGGTCCACTTGTAACTCCTTTAGAGTATTGGCGAGTTGTATATAGTGGATGCATATAGTGCATATGCTTAACATTTAGCAAGTACTCGGTAAAAATGAATGTGTATTACTTAGCACACATACTTGTCTCTGGGGAAGCTTCAAATAGGCTGTTACCATCAGATAGTTTCTATTTCAGAAATGATTCCTTGAGTTTGGCCTTGACTATTATATTTTCTTCTGAGATACAAGAGAGAAAAATGTGGGGACAAAAGTCCCTCCTTTGCTAAGTCACTAAGTGGCATTTTCTTCCCAGCAGTGAAAAAGTGGCTAACAGCCTGTGCAGTGCAGTATGTTATGTAAGCCTAGGGTGTGCTTCCTTGGCATTGTTTCACAGATATGTTTCCATATTTCTATGTAAAAATGTGCGCAGAGACATAGAGATAGACAGGGGACTGGGAAAGGGATCAGAAAGCTAAAGATAACACATGCTATGCAAAGAGGAATTAATTACGCACACATTCTGTGAAGGACGGATACTCTTCTCTAGGAAAACACAACTGTATTTTTAAGCTATCAGACAGTTTTATAGAGTGACAGTTTATAACTTCAGGCAAACGATTTGCAGCAGACTCTATGCCGTTAGACTTACCCCCAGTGTTCCTTTTTCTGTGGGTTGGAAGTATCATGTCTTAGTTTCTCCACACACGTTCCTGTAGCACTGTGTCATTTCATTATCTCCTGGCAGCATCTTTGATCTGAGGTTCCCTGTAAACTGTAGGATACATCTTCCGCTCCACTGATGGATGGAAGGTAGAGGAATCTGCGAGGGAATATTTGGAATGAGTTTTTAGGGATAAGGATGTAGCTCAGTGATACAGTGCCTGCCCAGCATGTCCAAGGCCCTAGGTTTAGATCTTCAGCCCTGGATTAAAAAAAAAAACAAAAACGAATGAGAGTTTATATTTATTAAATAGGAAGGTATAATATGAACTCAAATGGAGGTGAAGTAGGCAAGGAGATAGGTGTCTAGTCAGGTATGTTTATAATTAATGAGTTAAGAGTGGAGAATAAGGTCTGACTTACTGGGCTTGGAGGAAGTGGAAGATGTAGAAAAGTCATTAGAAAACTTGTAGTAAAATTGTACTCCCTCAAACACTCTGTTTATGCCAGAAAAACTCATCAGGCTCTGAAATAACAGTGGAATTGACTATGAGCTGTGGTGATCCTGTGAGCCTGTTGGGGACAGCCTGTGCTGAAACTTAACATCACCAAGTGAGAGTCTGAACATGTACAATAGTGGTGCTCCTGCTTTTCACATTAGGAAACTTGAAGTGAAGAATTTGTGTCCTCCAGATATGCAGGACAAAATAAAAAGATTGGGGTACTAGTCCTTCCCATGATTTTGAAGTGCACCAAGATTGAGGCAAAAACCAGTGTGTTCTGTCTGTGATGTCCAAGATAATAAATTGTCCCAGAAATTCTAAGCACTGACTAGTTCAAGGACCTGTACTCACCTGTAGATCATGAAGAAGGTATCTTTAAGGTTGCACTTGATGGTCCTTGAAGGTCACATATACACAGGACCTGTTTCCCACCAGCTCAGTTCTCCCCAGAGATTCCTCTGCTTCATGGGTTGGGGTTCCCTGGAGAGAGAGGCCAGACAGCAGAAAATACCCACAGTACAAAGCCTGCTTTTACTTTTTCTCCACCTTTTAGAATGCTGTTTTCATACTTCACTTTTCTGGGCATCTTGAACATTAGTTAAAATATGGTCTTGATCTCAATGAGAATGGCTAGGTCTGACAGAGTACTTCTGCTTTTCCATTGTAAAATGAAGCAAGCTATACTCAAAACCCTCCCTAATACCCCCTTACTTCACACAACGCTGCAGGATGGCAAAACCCCTCAATGCACCCTGTCCTTTCAAAACGCTTGCCTCCCTCCTGGAGAGATGGCTTAGTGATTAAGGCTCTTGCCTGCAAAGCCAAAGGACCCAGGTTTGATTCCCCGGGGATCTACATAAGCAAGATGCACAAGGTGGCACACACATCTGGAGTGCGTTTGTGGTGGCTGGATGCCCTGGTGTGCCCATTCTCTCTCCCCTCTGCCTCTTTCCCCCTCTCAAATAAATACATAAAAATAACATATATTTAAAAAAAAAAAAAACCTTGCCTTCCCAGTGCCGCCACTTGTGAGATGGGAGAGCTGTGCCCGGGGTGCCTTGTGTCTGAATGACCTACAGAGAGGCAGGCATTTCCCTGGCACCGTGAGCAGCACTTCAGCCTCGCTTCTCTCCATGGAGCTCCCCTTCCCTTCACTGCTCCAAATGAGTCACCCGAGACCCACTCTTTACCTGCAGCTTAGCATTTCTCCAGTTGGATTTTCATTTCTGTGGGATTTTTGTTGTTCTTTCTCATCTAAATCCAGGCTGGGGCTCTTGGCAAAGAGGCAGATGGTGTTTTTAAAAGATTAATGCACAGCATCAGTGAAATATGCAAAATATGAGCACTCTTTTCCAAGAAGACTCAGCCCATGGCTATGGGACAGCGCACTCAAAATCCATTTAAACTACTTATGTTACATCAGGTCTTATAAAGAAAGGGGCAGAAAACTCATTTTCAATGCTTTCAAAAGGTGAGGCAAAAGACGGCTGTAAAATCCCTAAGTACCAGGCAGCATTGTAAGGCAGTCTCAACATTGCATAGGATGGTGGGGCTTTTCCGTTCTGCAGCCTTCGTGCTGGTATGGCTTGCTTGAGGAAAGATTACTAGAATCCACATTCATCTTCAAACGTGAGAAAGATAATTTCCATTCACTGGATGCTAAAAGACATAGGCAGTGCATGGGTTTGTGACACTGATGTCAAGGCGTTCTGCTGAGGGTGGGCTAATTGTGTCTGCACAGATCCAGAGCCCAGTTCTGTATTTCTCTGGAAGGTGTTTAGCATTCTGCCACATATTCAACAGGGAATCGATTCCCCTGCTCCCGTATAGAGGCAGTTCAAGGGAAACAGGCCTGTTCAGTCTCGCAGCTGAGCTCAAAGCAATCAGCCTTTGAAAAAGATGGATGTTTGGTCCCATAGGTGAGTTGGGCCTATGACTTTCTTGCTAATAGAGCCCAGAAAGGGTGCTGAAGTTTATGATCACACCAGGGCAGAGTATGATTAAGTGGAAGGCTGTGCTTTGCTCTCCGGGGGGCTCATGTAAGGATTCCTGAGATAGAAGCTGCCCCGGTCTCCGAGGGCAAGAGAGGTTTTTGCATTTTAATTCCCTACAACCAAGAAGCTTTAGAGCAACTGAAAATGAGAACGAAGGCTGCCTCTTCCAGAAGTGTTCCATGATCGAGGTGCTAAGTTTCCATTGTCATCTGTCCCTCTGTGTACAGCTGATGAGAATCTCACATCTAAGCAGATGGAGAAGAGAAGTCATGGTTTCTGAAGCTGATGAGTGGAAATGGCTTCCTTTAGGAAAAATGGTTTTGAGACACGGGATTTGATGGAGGGCTGGTGTGGTTGTACAGGGAACTCATGAGAATTGCTAATCAAAGAAATTAACTTGGTGACGTGCCATGCCAACACCTTTCACTGCTTCTTCTACTTAGGACAGTTTTAAAGAACATTATTCTCTCTCTCTCTTTGAAAGGAAGGAAGGAAGGAAGGAAGGAAGGGAGGAAGAAAGATTTTTTGGTTCATTTTTATTTATTTATTTGAGAGTGATAGAGGGGGTGGGTAGATAGAGAGACAGAGAGAGAGAGAATGGACACGCCAGGGCTTCCAGCCCCTGCAAATGAACTCCTGACGCGTGCACCCCCTTGTGCATCTGGCTAACGTGGGTCCTGGGGAATTGAGCCTCAAACCGGGGTCCTTAGGCTTCACATGCAATCGCTTAACCACTAAGCCATCTCTCCAGCCCTCCAGTCCATTTTTTAAAAATATCTTTCTTGGGCACAAGGGGACGCACTAGTCTGGAGTTCGTTTGTAGGGGCTGGAGACCCTGGCATGCCCATTTTCTCTCTTTCTCTCTCCCTCTTTCTCTCTCTGTCTGTTGTTCTCAAATAAATAAGTAAATAAATAACAAAAATATTTTAAAAAATGGACTGGAGAGATGGCTCAGCACTGAAGACACTTGCCTGCAAAGTGTAAGGACCCAGGTTTGAATCCCCAGCACCCACATAAAGCACATTATGGTGCATGCGTATGGAGATAATTTAGTGGTTACAGGCCCTGGTATGCCCATTCTCTCCCTTTCTCTTTCATAAATAAATAAATGTTTTAGAGAACATTATTATTTCCTTTTGGAAAGGAATCTCTGTGTCTCTATTTAAGAATTGGAAAACATTTCTTCTGAAGTATGAGACTCAGATTAAATTGGACCACAGACTAAATCTGGACTTTGCTTTAAGTACCAAACTAATGATGATCAGGCCCAGTGGTCTGATCACCACACACTGTGCTGACACAGGTCCCTGTTATTCAAAGGGTTCTTGAGCATGCTAGCTCATGCTCTGACTGGGTTTCTACTCTCTTCTGCTCTGACCCAGTCTATCCTAACTGACAGAGAAAGACCCTGACCACAGTGCTACACTATTGCATCTGACCTCAGGGAAGCGAGTCATGATCTTTTTCTCAAATGCAGATTTTGTTCTCATCCACTGCTTACAAGAAAACAGTGACCAAGGCAAAATGCTCTAGGGGCAGTTGACTAAGGTTTCAAGGCTGAGGAAAGGAAAGGGAGATACAAGGCAGCTGTCAACCACTGCACAGACACGGACGTGGCCACAGGACACTGCTCATGGCTTTACTGAGCATTTGTGAATGCTCCACCTGGAAGAAGGAGGCACGCGGGCTTGGAATATAGCCACTGCTACCTCATCAAGTCCAGTCTGGGACTGCAACTACCCAGAAGGGTGACCTTTTTCAAAGCCACACAAGAGTACTGTGCATAATTAAAGTAGCTTTGTCGTTCTGACTTCTGCTCTGGTCAGCTTCAATGTGTCTAGGGAAGCAGTTGACGTTGCTGGGCAGACTTTGGGAACTCAGCCCTTTGTGTAGCCTCCAAGACTGTCATTGCTTGTCATTCTCAACCACTTAGAGGCCATATCTCACCTCCTATCCCGCGCATTGATACATACTGACGTCCATATTAATTCAATACTGATGGACATGGGTGCATTTTGTTTCTTTTAGAAATTATTTGGCAACTCATTTGACTTGTGAATAGTAATGATTTCTTGGCAATGGTTGTACATTTCGAAAAATTCTTAGAAAATGAGGTCATGTGACCCATTAATTACTTCCAAAATGTAATGACATTTTAATGAACACTAATTTTAACAATTAATGCTATATTTTGTAGACATTTGATTAGACATCTGTTAATATTGACATAGCGGTTTTTATATTTTAAAACCAACAATTTTTTTCTTCCATTTTCAAACTTCTCCATGGGTTCTCAAGTACTGGCATTTGTGGTTCCCACTGCAGAGAGTGTTTGCACCTCATATTCTGTGACTGGCAGGAACCTGGATAGAGGATTACTTACCTGTCTGTGAGAAATGCTTTCTAAATCCTCATTCCGCACCCTGACTTAGTTCATTGTTGGTATAAATAACAATCTCAACATTCAGTCTCTTCTGGACCCCCATTGACCTTTCAGAGATATCAGATTATGTTTATGTGGCATTAATTACTTTCCTAAAATAGGGGTTTTTTAATTCTGAATAGTAACAAATATAGAAAACATAAATGGCTCAGCTCACTTAAAGATGTTGCACATATTATAAAGTCCCTCCATGCAGTCTGTCACAATGCCTAAAGCAATGCCTGGTGCCAGCACATAGTTCTTTTATGTTTGTACTTATTCACACAATTTGATAATGATAATTAAAGCATAGAAGATTCCCATTAGTCTTTCTTTTAAAAACAGTTTCAAGATTGGGAACTGGAGCATTACAGATGATATCATTTACCAAGTGAGAACGGCTTACCAATGACACACTGGCATGTTTGTTCAGAGCTCTGGCCAATGGAGTGGAAGCCTCAAGCCACTGTGTTTTTAGGATGGTGTCTTGGTGAGAGTTTTTGCATAACTGAAGTTGTATTGGTTTTTCTCATTCCAAACCAAGGGTATATCTTCCACAAAGGACAGTTGTCATTTTCCTCAAGAAGCATAAACTACTTGCAGGTGTTTTTTATTTTTAAAATTCATGTATCTATGTGAATGTATGCATTTTGGTACACATGTGTGTGAAAGTGTGCATATACCAGAGTAATGGTTAATCTCCAGATGTCAACTTGACTGGATTTAAAATCACTATGCAAACAAACCTCTTGGCATTTCTGTTAAAGATTTTCTACATTAGGACCCACCATGACTAGGGGCTGGTGTCGTTCCATGGGCTGGGATTCTGGACTGAATGAAAAGGAGAAAGCTAGCTGAGCGGGGCGGGGCGGGGGGGTTCATCACTCTGCTCTGCTTCTTCCCTGCTCCTGCTGTGACATATGATATGTGATGCTGGCTCCTGCTGCGTTCCCTGGTGTGATGAAACAGTAAGCCAAGATGAAACCTTCCCTTCCATACGCTGCTTCTGGTTAGCGATTTGGCGCAAGCAACAAGAAAGTAACTGACTCAATGTATGTGCTCGTGTGTGTGGAGATCAGAGGTAGATGACCTTTCCACTTTATTATTTGTGACAGGCTCTCTGTGAACTCAAAGCTCACCTAGCTGGTCAGATTAGCTAGCCAGAAAGCCCCAGGTAAGCTCCTGCCTTCCCAGCACTGGTATAGGTGCATGCTGCTGTGCTTGGTTTTTATGTGGGGTTTAGGCATCTGAATTCACCCCTTCATGCTTACATGACAAACACTTTACACACGGAGCCAACTCCCCAGACACTACTTGCAGCATTTTAAATGATACTTTTTCCAGTTTTTACCCATATAAGGTTTCAAAACTCCAGGAACTCAATAAAAGCCAGGATTACTTTGATGAAAAGCCAATTTAGAATTTCCCAAAGGGAGGGTAGAATTTCAGTCAGGAATTACTTTAAAAACAGCTCATTATTTTCAAATATTTATGCTGAAAATTACTACAAATGAGCTGTGAACTTAAATCCTACTCAGATCATGTCCAAGAGGAATGATGGTGTGAAATGGCTATAATTTTAGCAGCTTCTTGCAGCATGGTGCTCAGGTAGAGCTACTGACAGGTGAGATAAACGAAGGCGGCTCCTGTTTTCAGAGTTCATGCAAGGAGACAAAGAAAGGTTTGTGGATTTGTGGCTGATTGCTACATAATACCAAAGTAATCCCAAAGCCCAATGCTCAAAATAAAATTCATAGTTATCTACCATGGTTCTTAGCCCTGTGGTGTTCAGCTAGAAGGTTCTTGCTTGGACTGCTTATTAGTTTCAGTTAAATAAGAGCTGAGCTGGGGCTAAAGTCATTTGAAGGCTTAACGGAGGTGAACATCCAAAATGTGCCAATCACATGGTTGGCATTTGATGTTGGCTAAATCAAGTGGCCAAATTATGGCAATCAACTGGCATGCCCACTGATAGCCTCTTTTAGGACTTGGGTTTCTCAGGGAATAGCATCTGGTTTTCAAAAGGGACGCCTTATCAGCAGTGTTCTCAGAGATACCAATGCAAGAATTCTTATGACCTAACCCTACAAATAGCACAATGTCATTTTTTGCTATGTTCTGTTGATCAAGCAAGTCGCAAAGGTCTTCTCAATTCTAATTCTAAAGTAAATATATGCTACTTCTTGGGAAGGGTGAGCCAAGCCAACATTCTAAAACATTAACTGGGGGAAAAAAATTAATTGCTTCTGTTTTGGAAAATATAAGCTATAATGGCGTGGACTGGCAGATAACTATGTTTGGTACCATTGACTATGGAAAAATTATAACTCTGAAACATAAACATTAATAATATGAACTACACTTGCTTAGAGCTTTCTGTGTTTGAGGAACTAATCTAAGTTCTTTATAGACACTAAGTTATAAAATCCTCACAGCCTGATACTATCACAAATTCACAGAGGAAGAAACTCATACAAAGAAAGACTAGTAAACTGTGCTGGAGAGATGGCTTAGTGGTTAAGGTGTTTGTCTGTGAAGCCGAAAGACCCATGTTCTACTCTCCAGATCCCACATAAGCCAGATGCACAAAGGTGAGGCAAGAGCATGGTCAGACATGCCCACGAGGTGGTGCAAGTGTCTGGAGTGCAATTGCAGTGGCTAGATGCCCTGGCATGCCCATTCTTTCCCTCCCTCTCTACTCTCTCTCTCTATCTCCCTCTCAAATAAACAAATAAAATAAACATAAATAAATAAATGAAAATAAAATATTAAAAAGTTAAAAGTGGGCTGGATAGATGGCTTGGCGGTTAAGCGCTTGCCTGTGAAGCCTAAGGACCCCGGTTCGAGGCTCAGTTCCCCAGGTCCCACGTTAGCCAGATGCACAAGGGGGTGCACGCGCCTGGAGTTCGTTTACAGAGGCTGGAAGCCCTGGCGCGCCCATTCTCTCTCTCTCCCTCTATCTGTCTTTCTCTTTGTGTCTGTCGCTCTCAAATAAATAAATAAAAAAAAAATTTTAAAAAGTTAAAAGTGACTTATAATATTCATGGTGAAACTAGCAAGACAAGGGGGTTAATTTAAAAAGAATTTGGAAAATAGAAATGTTTCTATTCACTGAAATAAAGGGAGTTTGAATAAGATTGGTAATTTAACTTAAAAGTAGTCAGTCTATAAAACAGTAAAACTACAATAAAGTTCTATTTTACTTTAGAGGGAAATTACTTGTACCTCTGGGTCAATTCTGTGTCCCTCTGTTTTCTATAACTTATTATCCTCCCTTACAGAGTTGTAAAATATCCTAATTGATAGCCTGTGACTAGGTGAACACAGGTACAAATCCCTAAGAGACAGGCAACTCTTGACAGTCCTATTAGACAAGACCTCACACCACGCAGTTTACTGCGTGTCCAAGTCTTTTTTCCCAAAACTATTTTTTTCCTAACAGATCAAAGTCACAAGACTCACAGTGACACATGAGGCCCCTCCCCACGGATAACAGTTTATGGGGAGTGGGATGAGAGACTGTGAGTATTACGTCTTGTGGTGGTTCGAATAGATGGCCCCCAATACATTCAGTGTTTTGTTAGTTTGCATCTGCAGCCGCCTGGCTAGAGGCAGTGTTACTGGGAGGATCTTAAGGTGTAGTGGTGGGTTTGAGATGTCAATCTAAAGATATGCAAAGGGTGCCTAGCTGGAGTTCCTGAAGTGTGCTGTGTGGCCTTTGGCTTTTAGGCTTGTGCTTCTCTCTCTGTGTTTGGTCCCGTGAAAGCAAGCCAGCTTCTGCCATTATGGAACTTCCCCTGGGTCTGTAAGCTTCAATAAATCCCTTCCTCCATAACTGTGCCTGGTCTGGCAGTTCAGCTAAGTGAACCTGCAGCTGTCTGCTACACAGCTCATTTAAGAAAGCCCTCACCCAGGCTCCTTAACTCACCCAGATGAAACTCGCTAGCTCATCAAGCTGGGCTTGCGTGGAATCATTCCTTTGGTCTGTTGTTGGTGCTCTTTGCACATGTCTCTCCAGGAAGAGTCACACAACATCTAGACAAATAGAACATTCTAGAAATCTCATATCCAGCCAGCTGACCTTAGGCAATGGTGCCAATAACACCCACAGGGAAATGGTTATCTCTTCAACAGATCATATTGGGAAAACAAGATATTCACATGTAAGAGATTGAGCGTGGATCACTGCCTTACATCATCATACAACTCAATATGAATTAAACATTGAAACAGAGCTAAAACTGTGAAAATCCTGGAATAAAACGTGAAAGAAAAGCTCGAGGACATTGGTCTTAGTAAAGGTTTCTTGCATGTGACATCAAAAGCACAGGCAACAAGAGAGCAAACAGACAGTGGGGCCACAGCGAAGCAAAACATTTCTGCACAGCAAAGCTTACGAACAGAAAGAAGGGCAATGTACAGAACGAGGGGAAACACTTGCAAACCATTTATCTGGCAAGGGGTTACTATTTGAAATACATAAAGAGCACCTGCATGCTTAATGGATAAGACACAAGATGAGGAAGTCCTAGAGATTGGGTATGCTACACTCAGTCCATAGTTAACAATACTGCAAAACAAAACTTTTGTTTAAAAGTACCAGGCATAGTGGTAGATGCCCATAAGGGCAGCAGTGACAAGAACTGCAAGTTGGAAGTCAGTCTGAATGTCATAGTGAGGCCCTGTCTCAAAAACAAAACAAACTTCTTCAAAAAGGAAGATCAGGGCTGGAGCGATGGCTTAGCAGTTAAGCGCTTGCCTGTGAAGCCTAAGGACCCTGGTTTGAGGCTCGGTTCCCCAGGTCCCACGTTAGCCAGATGCACAAGGGGGCGCACGCGTCTGGAGTTCGTTTGCAGAGGCTGGAAGCCCTGGCGCGCCCATTCTCTCTCTCCCTCTATCTGTCTTTCTCTCTGTCTCTGTCGCTCTCAAATAAATTTAGAAAAAAATTTAAAAAAAACATTAAAAAAAAAAGGAAGATCACCTATTAAGTGCCCATACAACAGTTAAAAAAAAAATTGTCAGGCTCAAAACTCTTCAAAGTGTTAAGGAGAAGTAACAGTGGAGTGTTCAGGACTGAGACACCTCTGTCACACCCTCCAAGGTTTAGCAACCATTACAGAAGATGTGGCAGAAAGAATGCATGAGCCAAAAGGAAGGGAAGGAGTGCTTTGAAATGTTGTCTTCCAGAAACAAAGTGGCCATTGCACTTACGACCTCACATGGCTGTCACTACCTACATAAGACCTGTATAATATGAAGACAAAATAAAAAAAAAATGATGCCATCAGAATGGAAGAGAGATAGCTGGTAAGAAGAAAGGGTTCAGTGGAGAAAAAATAGGGAAGGAGTGACAAAAGAGAGCAGTGAGAGGGGATTATGATTAGGGTACAATGTGGATATGTATTGAGGTTATCAATAAAAACTTAAAAATATCAGAGGCTGGAGAGATGGCTCAGCAGTTAAGGTGCTTGCCTGCAAAGTCTAATGACCCAGGTTCAATTCCCCAATGCTTACATAAAACCAGATACACAAGGTGGTGCATGCATCTGGAGTTTGGTTGCAGTGGCTAGAGGCCCTGGTGTGCCCATTCTCTCTCTGCCTGGCATGGTAGCACATGCCTTTAATTCTAGCACTTGGGAGACAGAAGTAGGAGGATCACAGTGAGTTTGAGGCTAGACTGAGACTACATAGTGAATTCCAGTTCAGCTTGGGCTAGAGCAAGACCCTACCTCAAAGACAAACAAAAACAAACAAACAAGAAAAGCAAACAAGGGGTTGGGGATTTAGCTCAGTGGATGAGCGCTTGCCTAGCAAATGCAAGGCCCTGGGTTCGGTCCTCAGCACCGGAAAAAAAAAAAGAAGTTAAAAAAATCTAACTCCCAGCAGTTTACAAGTATCAGGCATGAAAGTAAGACAATAAAAACATTAAAATAAAGCAAAACAAAACAATGGGCTGGAGAGATGGCTTAGTGGTTAAGGCACTTTTCTGCAAAGCCAAAAGGACCCAAATTTAATTCCCTTGGACCCACATAAAGCCAGATGCACAAGGTGGTGTATACATCTGGAGTTCATTTGGAGTGGCTAGAGGCCCTTGTGTACCAATTCTCTCTCTCTCCATATAGATATATGCATACACACACATATATATCTGCCTATTTCTCCCTATGTCTTTCAAATAAATAAATAAAAATGAAATATTTAAAGCCCGACATGCTGGTGCACGCCTTTAATCCCAACACTTGGGAGGCAGAGGTAGGAGGATTGCTGTGAATTCGAGGCCATCCTGAGTCTCCCTAGTGAATTCCAGGTCAGTCTGGGCTAGAGTGAAACCTTGCCTTGAACTCATCCCCCCAAAATAATAATAATAAATAAAATAAAATATTTAAAAAGCAAAAACAAAAAACAAAATACCTTATAGTAACAAGAAAATCACTGATAGAAACTAGCCCAGAACTGACACAGGCATTAGAATATGCAGACAAGAGCATTAAAAGAGCTCAGAATGAAGAAAAATGAGCTAAGCCTGGTGGCTCAGACCTGCTATCCAGGAGATGAAGGCAGGAAAATTTCCAGTTCTAGGCCAACCTTGGGCCAGAGTGAGTTCAAGGTGAACCTGGGCAACAGAGTAAGAACCTGTCTCAAATTAAAAATATGATACAATGCCGGGCATGGTGGCACACACCTTTAATCTCAGCACTTGAGAGGCAGAGGTAGGAGGATTGCCGTGAGTTCGAGGCCACCCTGAGAGTACATAGTAAATTCCAGGTCAGAGCTAGAGTGAGACCCTATCTCGAACCCCAGCCCCCCACCCCACAAAGATACAATACAATACAATAAAAAGAGCTAAGAGGTTAGGGCACAGTAGCGCATACAAGTAATTCCAGCCCTTGGGAGGGAAAACTGTAGGGTCAGGAGTTCTAGGCCATCTTTGTCTACATATAGCTCCATAATAGCCAGTCAGGGTTACATGTGACCCTGTGTCCAAAAAAAGACAACAAAATAACAACATGTAAACGATGCTGGGACTTCAGAAATGACCCAGTGATTAAAGGTGCTTGCTTGCAAAGCCTGAAAGCCCAGATTTGATTCCCTAGTACCAATGTACAGACATATGCAGAAAGTTTGCAGTGGCAGGAGGTCCTGGCATGCCCATATTCTTCTCTCATTCTCTCTCTCTTTTTCTCTTTCCTCTCAAATGTGTTTTTAAAAATGAAGGCTGGGGATATAATTTAGTGACAAAGCATTTTTCTAGCATGAGCAACATTCTACTTTGAACGCCAGCAGGGAAGGAAGGAGGAAGGGAAGGGAAGAGAATCAATATGAGACAGAAATCCGGATGCATATAAAGACTAAAAAATACATAAATAAGATCTATGTGGCTAAATATGTTTTCTTGCATCTTAAATTATGTTAAGAGTTGACTATTATTTAAGGACAACATAAGAATGTAGAGTAGGATTGATAACATAAGTAGAAGAAAAGAGGTATTTTTTAGAAAGTCATAAAATCAGATGAGAGATGGCCTATTCAGAAAAGCAATTGCTACTCTAGCTTGAGGACTTGAGTTCGGACCCCTAGCTTTCCCATGAAAGCCAGGCACAATGCTGCATGTCTATAATCCCAGCACGGGGCAGGCAGAGACAGGAAGATCCCTGGGGCTTGCTAGCCAGCTTGTCTAGCCAGTGAGCTCCAGGTTCAGTGAGATACCCTGTTTCAAAAATTAAGTTGGAAACTAATTAATCAATCTCTGGCCTCAACATGCACATGCATACCTGAGTGCCCAAACATACATGAAAACACATACACACATGCATGTACTCACCACACACACGCAACGCACACGTAGAAAAAGAAATGTAAAAGGGCTGAAAGTAAACTAATGGAAGGTTTTTTTTTTTTCCCCAAATATGCATCATCTTATCACTTGAAGATGGATTGCAATGTTGAATATATGCACATGCATTTACACATGAGCATTAATAAAAATGCTAAATAAACTACTAAACCCCACCTAAGTACAACCACCATTTTTCTGGCCTCAGTTGGACTGGCTCAGAGACGCTTCTGGAAGGATCTCCACCATGGCCGTGCAGGGAGAGCTACAGGTCCAGTTGAAGCGCATGCTGGTGGCCAATGGTGTTTCCAGGAAGAGAGCTTTCATGAGGTGCCACTTGACCAGGGAGCTTGAGAAGAAGTACATGGCCACCCTGGGCATCCAGGAGCACTCACTCGTGTTCCACACCAACAGAGGGGCCATCCGTGGGACACTGCTGGCCAGGAAAAATTTGGGGGACTGTGAGATGACTATTACATCCAAGCCCGGTGTGACACTATTATGTTGGATGTGACATCAAAAGTTTGTTGTAGAAATTCTCTGGAAAGCCAGTAAGAGTGAAAACAGAGGAGTTTATTTACTGGGGGGGCCAAAGAGCTTGAGGTAGCTCTCCAAAGAAGCTCTGGCCTCGAGCAGAGATCTTATTTTCGTTTTATAGTTTTCATAGCCAAGGGGAGGATTAAGTGAACAGACAGGATGTGGAAATTTACATATCCGTCATTTCTGTAGCCAGTCCACCCTAACAATGAAGTCCATTTTACTTTGTTTTTGTTAAATGGTCTTTCCTTTTTATCATCCCTCTGTGCCCTTTCTGGATACTTTTCTCTTTGGGATTTTTCCATATGCTGACAAAGATAGGTTTTAGTTCCCCAACAATGAGGTCTTACAGTAACTCAGCGAATCAGTTCAACTTTTAGTTTCTTTTCTACCACAAGTCACCTACAAGTAGGTCCTCAACTGGCGTAGAGATCTGGGGCAAGTGTGTGAAAACATCCCCATTGTATTATATGGCAACAAAGTGGGTATTAAGGACAGGAAAGTGAAGGCAAAATCTATTGTCTTCCACCCGAAAGAAGACTCTTCAGAACTGTGACATTTCTGCCAAAAGCAGCTATAACTTTGAAAAGCCTTTCCTCTGATTTGCTAGGAAGCTCACCGGAGACCCTAACTTGGAGTTTTGTGTCCATGCCTGCTTTTGCCCCACCCGAGGTGGCCATGGGTCCAGTGTTGGCACTGCGGTATGAACATGATTGAGAGGTTGTGCAGCCAGCTGCCCTCCCTCCTGGGTGAGTATGAGCCGTGAGAGAGTGAAGCTGGCGGGGTTAGAAGTCCAGTTCGACGGCCCCGTCCTGTGCTGTCAGTGGTATGGCCTGTGTGCCGCGTCTATGACCGGCTAAGCGCTATGTGTGCTACATCTTTGGGATGCTGAGGGAGATGAATGGGCTTTTGAGTGAAGGCAGCAGTTAAAAACATACCTTCATTTTTTTTGCACTTGCATATTTCGCTGTTTGAAATGCCTTTGTTTTCTTCTTGAGTTTCAAAGATAAGACT
This sequence comes from Jaculus jaculus, assembly GCF_020740685.1. Classification (NCBI taxonomy): domain Eukaryota; kingdom Metazoa; phylum Chordata; class Mammalia; order Rodentia; family Dipodidae; genus Jaculus; species Jaculus jaculus. The sequence goes on along the minus strand of NC_059108.1, from coordinate 112,412,861 downwards.
GCTACAGTCACATCACAATATTCAGTGGTGAAATTTGTTTGTTACTGCCATTCTCATTCCTTTTCATTTAGAAGCAGAATGAAGTTGTCTTTCAAATATGTAAAAAAAAGCAACAACACATGTGTAGTTAATAAAGCAGCAATGGAAATAAAGTGGGATCATTAAAGCATCCGCTTCCTCTAACAGAAGGCAGTGTGCAGGGGAAAACAGAGCACTCAACAGATGGGACAAACAGAAAACAAACAGCAAAATGTTGGATTTAAATTTATTACAAAACATTTTACAAAGAAACAGCTAACTATACCAAGACAAACTGGATGCTGACCATAAATTAAGTCTTAAACTGAAAAGGACTTAATCTCTTTACAGTAGGCACTCTTTTTTAATTAACTTAAATTAATTAACTAATTAACTTATTTATTTTGAGAGAGAGAGAGAGAGAGCAAGAGAGAGAATATGAATGCACCAGGGCCTCTAGCCACTGCAAATGAACTCTACACACACATCTAGCTTACATGGGTCCTGGGGAATCGAACCTTCATCCCTAGGCTTCACAGGCAAGCTCTTTAACCACTAACCAATCTCTCTTTTCTCACTTGATGCAAGCTTGGAATCAAGAAGAGAAAAACATTTGGAGTATTTGGAAACAAGACTAAAAAACTCCTAAAGAAATGGGTCCATGATGGCTCTGAACTTGAACTAAATGAAAAGAAATGAGAACACCACATACCAAAACATGGGGTGCTGCTAGGGCAGTTTGGGGAGGAAAATTTATAGCAGTGAATGCTCCTATTATATCAGAAGAAAGGACTCAAATCAAAGTCCCCCTTTGTGCATCTCAAGGGAACAGAAAAAAATGAGACAGTGAACTCAAAGCAAGCAGAAGTGAGGAAATGATAAAGATCAAACCAGAAATCAATGAAACAGAAAGCAGGGTAGCTGCCTGGAAAAGTTCTTGGACCCAGGAAAGAAGAGCATCCAAAGAGGCAGAAAGAAGCCTCCGTTTCCATCACCATGCACCTGCAGCCTGGCAGTGAAGTGGCAGAAAGAGCCCTGGACACAGAATATCCCAGCTTCTGCACTTGGTACTGTCTCTTTATGGCTCTATGACCTTGAACAAATCACTTAGCACGCTTACATCTCTTGCACAATATGAACAATGGTATATTTTCTGCCTGCCTAGCAGACTTGTAAAGTCCAATGACAACACCGTGTAAAGCAATTTCCACAAGCCTGTGGTCCAACGTGTGACAGATAAGGCGGGGTAAGGAGGAAATTGGAATTATTAAACTAGACCTTGCTGATTCATGTGTAGGTTTTATTAACACATGCAATCTTTGTATGCTTTTATTGTGAATAGCTACAATTTCAATGGGGCACTTGAGGCAATATAAAATAAGCTTAGATGAGTGGGTGAAATCTATGTTTATTATTTTTGTTTATAATCATTCTGATCTTCCTCACAAACTCTCACCTGCAAGGACATGGGAAATAAACTATAGTTCACTCCGCATTAAACTGGACAGTCATTTAAAACACAACCCTTTAAATCATTTTGTCACTAATTCTGCCCCTATTGTGTGTGTGTGTGTTTGTGTGTGTGTGTGTGTGTGTGTGTGTTTGCATGAGAGACAGAGAACAAGAGAGAGAGAAGTAGTGTATGCTCGTGGATATACCCATTAGTGCTCAGTACCCTCACCTGGGGGATGCACACTGGCCTATTGTGGTCAGAGGGGAATGCTGGGTGTCCCCCTTTATCACTCTTTAGCCCATTTGTACTTGAGCTGGGATCTCTTAATGATCTTGGAGCTTTTTTGTTTTTCCTAAGCCCGGATGGGAGTACAGACATGATTGGGCACACCCACCTGCTTACGTGAATCTCGGGAACCAAACTCCAGCAGTCCTCAGACCTCGGGCCCTCATGGTTGGATGCAAAGTGTTCTTAACTGCTGAGCCCTCCAGCCCTGGACTCCTGTTTTTGTTTTTTTTTTTATCTTATTTCCTGTTAGACTAGGTCTCTGGCTGTGATGAAAGTGGGCCCACAGGACCTTGTTATAGCAGTGTGGTGGCTTTCATGTACTAGCTTATGTCACTTGGGTTTTGGTGGATGAGGCTTCTTGGTCACAGGGCCTGGTTGCCTCAGCCTCACTGATGAAAATCCTGGTATCAGGCTCTATCATGTCTAGCCCCTTCCTTCCTAGCACACCATCAACACATGAACCCCACTGTGGGCTCATGATGGGTTGGAGGGCTGCTGAGTTGGGGTCCACCAGGGGCCGCTTTCCCTTGGATCAAATAAATGCCTTGCTTTAATCCATGGGGCAAGAAAGGCTTCCAAGTTCACCATATCTAGCCACACCAGTTGCCTCTTGGCCAACTTTAGAATTAGCATTGGGAGCCATAGATGCTCTTCTGACCCCCCAGACCTGCTGAATACTCTCCAGATCCCTTTTGGGGAGGAAATGGGGGAAGTCAGGATGCCTGTGGCTAGAAGACGTTACAGTGTGTTGTCATTGGACTTTACAAGTCTGCCAGGCAGGAGAACATGGGCTTTTCATTCCATGCTTTTCCTTTCACTAGTCCTTATCTTTGCTTTCCCTCGAGGCCAGGAGGCCAGTGCTAGGTGGAATATTCTAAGAGGATGGGAGGGTTTCCTAACTCATGAGCCCAAGGCAGGTTAAGAACTACAGCCCTTGTTCTTAACGCTGAGGTGAGGAGGGCAGCCAGGAAGCAGGTCCTGACAGGAGGCTGTGGGGATTTAGGAAATCCCACTGGTCAGCAAAGCCCATGGAAGCTGAAGGAAACTGGGGTATGAGTTTCTTCCACCCTGGGGTGATAATCCTCACAGGAGGAGGCTTGCAAAGTGTCAACAAACCAAAAAAAACAGGGATCTAATAATTGTACAAGACCTTGTCTCTGTGTAAAGATGTTTACAGAAATTGTTCCTGTTATCTTGGTATTTTGACTCAACCTGAGACAAAATGGAAGTCTTTGTGCCATACATTCTATTTTTATTTTTATTTATTTATTTATTGGAGGGGGAGAGAGAGTGAGAGAATGGGCACACCAGGGCCTCCAGCCACTGCAAATGAACTCCAGATGCGTGCGCCCCCTTGTGCATCTGGCTAACATGGGTCCTGGGGAATCAACCCTGGGTCCTTTGGTTTTGCAGGCAAATTCCTTAACCACCATCCCTCCAGCCCTGTGCCACACATTCTAAATCAATAGAGCTGCCTACTTGGGGGACAAACAGCTTCCTCTCCATCAATTAATTATTACGAGTTCAAGCACTTTCCACCCCCAGCCAATAAAAGACCACAGCCAAATATAGGTACATACCAGGGAAAACGGGCAGTGAGAGGGAGTCATGTGGAGGTCAGGCGGCTTGGGTGGGAGGCAGTTGACTGGACGCTGAGCTGAAAATCATTCAGTCCCATCTTGGTGCTGCCCTTAGATGGTGTGTGAGAGGGGGTGTGTGTGGAGGAGGCCTTCCAAGGTTGGTGAGCAGACTGGAAGCAGTGTGCTGGGTTCCTACCTCCGCTCTAGGCATGTTAGAAGCCCCAGAGAGCGGCACACATTAGCAGGAGTTAACAAAACCATGGTGTTGGGGATCTGGGGAAGAAAGGGGGCGGGGGATCATCCATACTCCAAATCTCTCTTTAGTCCTTTGAGAATGTAGAATGTGGGTGAGGGCCACGTGGCTGCCTGTGATGTCTGAGGTGGAAGCCTTGGGATAGCACCAGTACTGCCTGTGTGAGTGGCAAGAGACCCCCAAGCCAAGAGACAGGTCGGGACCACTGGGAAGCCAAAAGAGAACATGGACCGGAAATGTCCCTGCGCAGAGACCACCACCTTACCAGTCCCATCAGCAGTCACTAGAAGTAGTCTCGGTGATGATGAGACCCCAGGCAGAGCCCCACCATGAACTTGGGGCTTCCCATAGAATGGTTCTTCTCACCCTGCACTCCTCACCGCTTAACTGAGTTCTCTGAGGGGCCCAAAGCCTGAAAGAAGGAATAAGAAGAAAGGTGTGGCAATAAGACTAGGAAGAGAGAGGGCTGGAGTGATGGCTTAGCGGTTAAGGCGCTTGTCTGCAAAGCCAAAGGACCCAGCTTCAATTCTCCAGGTCCTGCATACTCCAGATGCACAAGGTGGTATACGCATCTGGAATTTGTTTACAGTGGCTGGAGGCTGTGGCATGCCCATTCTATCTCTCTCGCGAATAAGTTAAAAAAATATTTTTTAAAGAGAGTAGGAAGAGATTCTAGTTCTGTCTTTATTATGCATTCCACTTGGTCTCCTATTTCTGCTGTCACCATAAACATCAACTGTCATCAGCACTATGGTAAATGGAGCTGCAGGTCATACAGGGATCCTCACAGGAAAGGGGTTCTTTATCTCAACGTCAAGTGTCCTGGCAGAGCTGACAGCTGAACTCAAGTTACCTTCCTCGATAGCAGGAGCCAAGGAAAGTGAAGGGCATGTTGCTGAGATTGTGGACTCCTCTTTTGGGAAAGTAATTTCAAGTCACACCTTACACTTGTCAAGTAAACTTTTAAGTCGATGAGAAAGTTTGTGAACTAGAGCATAAAGCAAAGAAAAAATGCTAGCATGTCAGAAAGTCACTTTCTGGAGCCAGAGAGATGGCTCAGTTGGTAAAGCCCTTTTGCTGCACACGCATGAGGACCTGAGTCTGGACCCTCAGAACCTACATTAAAGCCTGTAAGCCCCGTGTTCGAGAGGCAGAGGCAGGTGAATCCTCAGGGCAGAACACTAGTTAGACTAGCCGACTCAGTGAGCTCTAGGTTCAAGCAAGAGGATCAATAGATATGAAGATGAGAAATTGAGGAAGGCGCTTGATGTTGACATCTGTCCTCCACGTGCACACATATGTGCACCAACACACAAAGACACATGAATTCACAAAACGCATACACCCACGAAAGACTTCTCTTGATTCCTCCCAACAAAAGTTCATCACCTTCTAAGGATGGCATTAAGTACTTTGTCAGAAAAGCGGGCAGTGTATCTGAGAACCTAGAGTGGGAAAGCCTAATTGCAATCTGGCTATCTCTACCCAACTATTTGCAAAACAAACCAACAAAAAACAATGCATTGCTGGTTATGAGGGGAAACATATGCCCTTCCGTCTCCCTTAGAAAGTATTTTTAAGGGATTCTTTTGTAGAACCCCAGAAATTGGATTCGTGTTTCATATTGACGTGCTGAATTTTATTTTATTTTATTTTATGATTTTATTTTATTTTATTTTATTTACAAGCAGAGAGAGATAAACACACACACACACACACACACACAGAGAGAGAGAGAGAGACAGAGAGAATAAATAAATGTAGGTGCACCAGGGCCTCTAGCCACTACAATCAAATTCCAGATGCATCCACTAACTACTTTGTGCATGTGGCTTTACAAGGGTACTGGGGAATCGAACCAGGGTCTTTAGACTTTGCAGGCAAGTTCCTTAACCGCTGGGCCATCTTGTTAACCTGACTTATTGAAATTTTAACGAAGGTCAAATTATGTGTTTCAAAAACTGTCTGTACCCATATCACAAATACTATTTGGCTTTCATTGTGAGCCTAGAATCATTATCACTACCATTTATGAGAACTGAGACCCTTCTATTTATTTCTTTATTTATGAAAAAGGAAGAGAGAAAGAGTATGGATGTGAGCTTCCTGCCACTGTAAATGAACTCCAGATACAGGCACCACTTTGTGCATATGGCTTTATGTGGGCACTGGGCCACAAACACAAGGTTTACAAGCAAGCGCCTTTAACCACAAAGCCATCATCTCTGCCGCCTTGATTTTTATCCTACTCCTTCCACATAGTTCAGTTTTCTTTGTCTGTGACCTGGCTTTGTCCTTGTCTTCAAGGAGTCTACATCAAATATTTACCAAACTAACGTAGTCTAGCAGCTGTAGGCATGCATAGCTGTAAGTGAAATAATGTGTTTGGTGTTGTCTTTTCTGAGATATTCAGCCCAAGCAAATCTTCATTTATGTAGTGCAAGTAATGGCTTTAAAACAGCATAGTTTACAGAACAAAGGCAAAACAAAATCTCTAAACGAGCATTGATCTGAAGGCTGTTTGGGAGTTGTGAGAAAGTTTTATCCTTGAGAAGCTGACCCTCTCTGAACTTCAGTCCTCTTGTCTTTTAAATGGAGTCATTAATAATGTTGAATATTTACTTAAAGTGATTAAAAACAGAGTTTGAAATCAAAATTTTGCCCTGCATTTTGTTAACTGTTTTACTCAGCAAATAACTTTTTTTTTTTTTTTTTTTTTTTTGCACCTGGCTTGCATAAACAGCTTGGGGATTGAATCCAGGGGCAACAGTCTTTGCAAGCAAGTGCTTTTAGCCACTGAACCAATCTTTTTAGCTTTAACCTTCGTAAACTTTACTTAACTCTCCTACAAATGGACAAAATCACATGTAAAAATTTGCCTTATGCCCCTAGCTCTGGGTTTGGCACCTAGGTTTTCAGTCGCATAGCTGTCATAAGAGGGTGCTGATGTAATAAACTATGACTGTTAGGTCAAAAGTGGCAGAGCAGTAGGGACTCATGAGGAAGAGGATTTCCACTTTTCAGATCAAACAGTTGCTAGGTAGATGATGTCACTGGCCCAAAGGAGGGACCAGTAGCAACAGCAAAAGCATGTCTATAAGTTCACATCAGAATTCAGATACTGCAAGTTACAAGTGAGATACCCAGGAGTGAAACAGATGCTTAGATCACTCCTTTCTCCAGGCTCCTGCCCTTCCCACACCCTAAACTTCTGGAGATAATCTGAACACAGGTATTGGCTTTATGCATACTGTAGCTAGAATGATGGCCACAGTCAACTGAGGGAACATGAGTCCCAAGAGAGGCAACTGTGAGCTCTGAAAGGCTTGGGCACTTTCTAAAAGGCTGGTCAGCTCACATCTTGCATCACGGGCTAATGGGAACCGGGGTTATATCTATTCCATCTTGAAGTGTTTTCAATTGCAAAAGCCCCATTTCTTTCCAAGCCATCTGTTAGTTTGGACCCATCCATCGCACAGGAGAACATGGACCTGCTGTGTAGGAACTGAGAGTGGCTTGAGTTACACGAGAGCCATGCTGCGTGGTTGGCATTCTGAACTGGTCCGTGCTGGGATCAGTGAGACAAATCTACCCATCCACTCACTTGGATGTCACAGGGTTCCTGGTAGTCTCTGAGTGTTTCCAGTCATTGGCGTCTTGTTCAAAGACTTGGAAAAGATTCACACACAAAGTAAAGCCACAAGAAACTTTATCAGAGAGTAAAGCAAAGGTTCAAAATAAGAAGGGAGAGGGTATGCTGCAAGAGAGCAGCAAGCTCCTTGAGCTGGATTGCCCAAGAGCGGTGGGTTACTACTTGAGGCTTATTATTATTTTTTTTTGTGTGACATCTAGGAGCAGGAGGAGCTTGTTGCTAAGGGAAGCAGTTTGGATGGTCTCAATTTTATTTTTATTTATTTATTAGAGAGAGAGAGAATGGTCACACCAGAGCCTCCAGCCACTGCAAAGAAACACATGCACCACTAGGTGCATCTGGCTTATGTGCTTACTGGGAAACTGAACCTGGGTCCCTAGGTTTTACAGGCAAGCACCTTAACTACTAAGCCATCTCCATCTCTCCAGCCCTAGTTCTCTATGTTGACTGACAAACCTGAGTTACATAACTTTTACTGTGCAATTGTGCATGTCCTTTTCCATGATCATTTTACTGTGTTTTATGTTATTTATTTATTTGTAAGCAGAGAGAGAGAGGGAGAGAGAGAAAGAGAGAGAAAGAGAGAGAGAGAGAGAGAGAGAGAGAGAGAGAGAGAGAGAGAGAAGAGAGACACATACACACACAGAGAGAATGGGCACACCAGGGCCTCCAGCCACTGCAAACAAAAACAAGGTGCATGCGCCCCTTGTGCATCTGGTTTACAAGGGTCCTGGAGAATCGAACCTGGGTCCTTTAGCTTTGCAGGCAAACACCATAACTGCTAAGCCACTTCACCAGTCCCTTTATTGTATATGTTTTTAAATCTGTATTTATTTATTTGTGTATGTGTGTGTGTGCATACCAGGGTCTTTTGCCACTGCAAATGAATGCCTGAGACAAGTACCACTTTTTGCATCTGGCTCTATGTGGGCACTGGGGAATGGAACCCAGGCCTACAGGCTTTGTAGGCATGTGTGTTTAAACACTGAGCCATTTCCCCGGTCCCAGTGCATTTGATTTTAGTCATATGAATGTCCAATCATGCATAGGGATGGATGATACATAGGGGATTATCCTTAAATATTCACTTAGGTTTTCATACTATGCATGTACCCCAAGCCAGTCCAGGTTGGATGTTCCCCTCTGTTCCAATCCTGCATATAGAACATATTTGAGTAGAAACTGACCACTCCTTAGTGTAACTAGTGATTATTGGGGGAAGGGAAACTTACTCCTTTGTTTGGAGCAAAGTGTGCCCCCAGTTTGGTGAAGATTGGGGTACTATGTTGCCAACAGATTGTTAAATGCACTGTGAGGAAAGGGTGTGTTTACTGCCTAAGCCAGGCATTGTTCTAGGCTGCCAAGCTATTCCTTATCCTTGCTTACCTTAACTCAACCACAATGTCAGAGTGCTGTGAAAGTTTAAAAATGCTTCCTCTCTGTTTCTAAACTTGTCACTATTTTGAGCAGCACTGCCCGATTCTATCCACACACTATCCAAACTCAAAGGAGGACAAAAAGCAGCAAAACTTAATGAAGCTAAATTTTCAATCACAAAAATAGAAAAATTGGAGTATGTTCATGTCAACCTGTTCAGCTGTTCCCTGTTTTCTATTTAAGTCCTGGCATCATCGCAAGTGTGAAGATTGATGTCAGGCACACCTGTTGGTAGGTTTGAATTCCAGCGCAGCTACATGCCAGTTGTGCAGCCACTGGGCATGTTTTGTTCTCCAAGCCTCTGTGCGACGCGTGCTTCCACACTCAGGAAAGCCTCACGATGAAGGTCGTGATGAAGGTGTTTATAAGCACCCCACACAGGGCTCAGGAACTACCAAGGAGCTATTTGTTTCTTATTGCATATTTCGCATTTTGCAATTGAAACTTCTCAATTTTAGTTAACTGTAGGTGCATGCTGTGTTCTATATATGGGTTTTAACATCCTGCAATCTTTTGTATGGTGAACTTTGATCTCTATTGGGAATTGTTATGATAACAGAAAACCATATCAGAACTATAAGAAGGGTTCTCAAAACATGATGCAAATAAAAATGTCTTCGGCAGTTTTGCTCATGAATATTCTTATGCACAGCCTTCAAAATTTCTGATTTGGTTTTTCCCCATGGAGGATCTGGGTTTTTAAGTACCACCTTCCCTACCTTGAGATGTTCTTGATGCATGTGGTTCATGACCCAGTCCTTTAAAAATCTGTCTATAATAGGGCAGCCCAAGATGGTCTTGTAATGGAATCATTCTGTACCTTGAAATGGTGGTAAATATATGAGCCCCCAATGCAATAAAATTATCTCGAGGGGCTGCAGACATGGCTTAGTGATCAAGGCACTTGCCTGCAAAGGCTAAGGACTCAATTTCAATTTCCCAGGACCCATATAAGCCAGATTCACAAGGTGACGCATGTGTCTGGAATTCATTTGCAGTGGCTAGAGGCCCTGCTGTGCCCATTCTCATTCTGTCTCTCACTCTCTCTCTCTCTCTCTCAAGTAAATCAATAAATTGCCTATAGTTACACACACACACACACACACACACACACACACACACACACACACCACCTGCCCTATCGATGTGTTACAGAAGCAATGTCAGCCTTTGCATCATCACCTTCCATAGTTTATTATTTTCTTCACCTTCCAGTGGAAACCTCAGGCTGATTTTTCTTTAATAATCCAATAAATTAGCCAGTTGCTGTCATGGTCATGCTGACTTTATTAGATTTCTGTGGTGTTTCTTGGTCAGGTATAAAGTTCTCCAACTTGAGCCTAAAAATAAAATGCTTTCAATTTTCCAAGTACAGGCACTCCATCACTTTTTGTTAAGTGGATGGATTAAATGTGCTGTTTAAGTACACTAGGGAAAGGAAATGCTCCTGAAAGTGGATCGCTTTCTTTACTGACACAGACTTTTGTTCTCAAGGACTGCTCTAGACAGTCTTCTCCATCAATAATTCAAATCTAACTAACAATGTTTAGAGATTTTTCGATGTCTACCAATGGCAGCTGTCATTTTCATGTAAGTATACCACTTTCTATATAATTAACTTCTGGATGATTATCCAAAAAGGGGCAAGAGTTTGACATTGAATTATATCAAGAACCACTATATATGCTTTCAGTTGGCATGATAGCATCTTGGCTAAGCACAAGGGTGGAATTATATTATTTTAAAAGAGACATGTTGAAATATTTATGGGTAAGTTGATAAAATGTGGAGACCACTTCAAAATAATCCAGGGGGAAAAGTAGGGAGGGGTGGAGAGAGAACAAGCTAGGCCATGGATGATTCATTGTTGAAGGTGAGTGATGGCTACATAGGTATTCATTATGCTGTCTCCTTTCATGGCTTGTTTGAGTTGTTCTCATGGAAATGTTAAAGTAATAGGTGGTCAAATGCATATTAAGTAAATTAAGCCAGTCTCAGAAATATAAGCATTGTATGTTTTCTCTCATTGGAGATTCCTAAATTTTATATAGTCACATAAAAACTGTTCATATACATTAAATAAAAGTGGAAGTGAAGTTTTCTAGGGAGTAAGAGAATAACAAGAGGGGAGGAAGGAGAAAAGGAAAGGTGGGGGGCGGGCATGTGACGAAGGTGGTAAAAATGCTTAACGATGTACCTGTAAGAATTTTTTTTTTTAATTTTTATTTATTTGAGAGTGACAGACAGAAAGGAGGAGGAGGAAAAGAGAGAGAGAGAGAGAATGGGCACGCCGGGGCTTCCAGCCACTGCAAATGAACTCCAGACACGTGCGCCCCCTTGTGCATCTGGCTAACGTGGGTCCTGGGGAACCAAGCCTCGAACTGGGGTCCTTAGGCTTCACAGGCAAACGCTTAACCGCTAAGCCATCTCTCCAGCCCAATTTTTTTTTTTTTTTTAAGAATAAAGCTAGTTAAGTTGAGAATATCTTAGTGAGGTATGTAAGTCAAAGCCCAGCCTTTGTGTGTGCTTGTCAGTAGTGTGGGATAAACCAGGAGGTACTTCACTGTCTCATTCATGGACCTCAATGCAGCACTCCTGGATTTATCCCTACAAGGAGTGTGCTGACTCTCCTGCAGGTGTCCCTGGCAGGGTATCCAGCCCAGCCCTCACAATAAACATTCGGCCTCTTTCCTTCTCAGCTTCGAGTCTTTTCTGAGATAACCTTCAAAAGAGCCATATAGATATTGGAGGAGGCTTTATTACCCGCTCACTGATTTCCCTTTTGTTTTATTTCATTCTCCAAGACCCTGAATATCTTCAATGAAATGGGTAATACTTTTTTTCAAAATCTCAGTTCATTTAGGAAGTGGACTGCCTCTAAAGCTTCCACGCTTAGCACTTGGTGTAGTTCTTTCCCCTGTGTGGGCAGGAGATGGAAGTGGGCAGTCAAGCTGCCCCTGGCTGAGATGCCTCAGAGCCTTAGAAATAGATTCAGCCCAGGCTTGGTGCACACACACCTTATTGCACATGCCCTTCCATCCTCCAATTTTTGTAGCCCTCCTGCCTTTTAAAAACACATTTTCCCTATCCCAGCACTTCTGGATAATGAATGATGCTAGCAAGTCACTGTCCCTTGAGTCATTCGGAAACTACACAAAGCTTGGAAGAAAAGAAAAAAAAAAAAAACTATCAATCATGCACACACAAAACAGTCTAACAAAACACTCGAATTGCTAACCTTTATCATTTTTCCAGCAAGTATTCCTAGAAGATTTGGAGTATGTAAAGTTGTTTAGGTGGCTTAAGGGTTCAGCCTATTTGGAAATGAAATATGTGTGAAAGATAGAAGAACAACAGTTAAGTAACTTACGTGCAGTTCTGAAATACAATGGCCCACATTATGTCAGCGCACACTTACAAAATGAAATCCATAGCTAGTGATCATAGGTATGTTTTTAATTCTCTTAAACACAGGGTTCTGTGTCTCTTGCAAAATACCAATTATCCCAAGAGTCAAGTTACGATTGATTTGCCTTCTAATTTGAAAATAATAATAATTATCATTTGCTAAAATCCTGCTGTGTGTGAGGCATACCACATTGATATTTTTCTCCTCCCATTGAGCTTGTCATAAGGAAAATATTTCCTCTGATTATTAGATGAGCAAACCCAGCAAGGTAAAGGAATGGGATGAATGGCATAAGATCTGACTTGAGACCCCCACTGTGTCTCTTCCTAAATCTCATCCATCAAACATTCCTGACGAGCCTACTCCAACAAAAATACCAAGAGAGGTAGTTTGATCCAGGATGATAGGGCCATTGGATTCTAACATTTTGCTTACCACTACCCCAAAACAGCAAAATAATGCCCTTGATACACTTGATTCCTATTGCCTATGGAAACCACACACTTTATCATTAGAACTAGTGATCACTCAATTAAAAACAAGTAATTTGGGCTGGAAAGATGGCTTCACAGTTAAGGGTCTTGCCTGCAAAGCCTAAGGACCCATGTTCAACTCTCTAGATCCCATGTAAGCCAGACACACAAGGTGAAGTGGGCACAAGGTTGCACCTGCCAACTAGGTACTGCAAGCATCTGGAGTTTGACTTCAGTGGCTGAGGCCCTGGTGCACCAATTCTTTCTTTCTCTCTCTCTCTCTCTCTCAAAAAAAAAAAAAAAAAAAAGAAAGAAATAAAAAGAACAAGTAATTTCCCAAACCAATGTTGTAATGTTTCACTTTACCAAATGTACTAGTTTCTTGCATTGTGACATTACCTGACAGAAACAATTTAAGGAAGGAAAGATTAATTTTAGCTTACAATTTCAGAGAGTGTCAGTCTATCACAAGGAAAGCATGGCAGAGAAACTCAGTTTATGGTGGCAAGAGCGTGTGTTAGAGTCTCTTCACATCATGACAGACAAGAAAGCAGAGTAATAAGCAGGAACCAGGGGCTGGGTATGACCTTCTGTTGTGTAGAAATTTCCTCTGAATTGAAATATTTCGTGCTGGAGAGATGCTCATTAGGACATTGGAAATTGAAATATAAGGTCCTAAGATTCAGGAAGTTCCACAGCTTAGTAAGGCTTGAGAAGTAAGCAAGGCTCAGCAGGTAAACACCTCACAAGTCTCACAAAAGTCCTTAAATTCATAAGACCCATCAAGGCACTCCTCAAGATTACATAAGGAGAAATAACTGTTTGGGAGCAGAGATTCTCAGACCATCTGAGCTGCCTGCACAATGTGTAAGAGTTGTCACCTGTCTGGGACAGGTGTTTCTGTGATAGAGCTACCTAAGAATCATCCTGCTCCTGTAAGTAACCCTAACTCCTGTAAGTAACTCCAAACAATACTCCTGTAAGTGACCCCTCATCTATACTCATGTAAGTATTCCAAACAATACTCCTGTAAGTAACTCCTCTCCTATACTCCTGTAAGTAACTCTTCACAATACTCCTAGGGGTAACTCCTCATATATACTCCTATAAACCCATCATGTATATTTTGGAAAGTAACCCTTCCCATATGCTCCTATAAGTAACCTTTCACCTATTCTTTTTTTAGTAATCCCATGAACTCATTGGTTCTCCAAGTCAGACTTTGGTGTAGTCTTTACCTTGGTCTGTTTCTTGGTGCCCTATTTGGAGTTGAATAGATATTTACTTATGTCTCCTCAGGGAAAGTTTAATGTAACACCTTCAAAGTTCAACTCCTAATGAGCTCCTTCCTTCCACCAATCAGATTCCACTTCCTAAAGATTCCATAACTGAGCCTGTAGGAGAATACTGCAGAGTCAAACCATAAGAACACCCTAAGAAACTTCTCAGAGATCAAGAGGAGAGCAAGAAGAGCTGGAGAGATGGCTTAGTGGTTAAGACATTTGCCTGCAAAGTCAAAGGATCCTGGTTCGCCTCTCCAGGACCCATATTAGCCAGATGCACAAGGGGCACAAGCATTTGGAGTTCATTTGCAGGGGCTGGAGGCCCTGGCATGCTCATTCTCTCTCACACACACACACACATATATAAATAAATAAATAAACAAACTATATTTAAAAAAAGAGGACAGTGAAAGAAGAATAATTAGCAGAAGCTAATACTTGAGTAGCTGGGTAGACCTTTTACTCTTTGGTTCCCCGAATGCCCAGGAACGGTGTGTCTCAAGTGTAGATCCATTTGATGGGTGGTGGTGGGGTGCTTCATAAAATTTTTATGACTCCTAGAATTCTAAATAGCATCAGCACTGGGAAGCACCCTGCCTCACCCCTGTCAGCTCCTGATACTGTTGTTAGAAGCCAGAATCCCACCTCTGGCCATGGTGCACAGTCCATGAATGTTCCCAGGATAGCTTTGGATAAGGCAAGTTACACAGTGTTACACATGCAAAGTTCTCAGATTAGAGAAGTGATTACAAAATAGAGGTATGATTTTTACAAGTTATGAAGAGGCAGTGAAAATAGTTTTTTGATATACAGTCTGGAGGAAAGCCATCCACAATGCTGAGATTTCTGTTGATAACAGCTGTTAAAAGTATGAGTGGGGAGTAGATAGGTGGCTAAAGCAGTTGAAATTGCTTGCTTGCAAAGCCTTCTGGCCCAGGGTTCAATTCCCCAGCATCCACATAAAGTGGGACCTAAAGTGGTGCATGCATCTAGCATTTGTTTTGCAGTAGGAGGAGACCCTGGGATGCACAAACACAACACACATGTGTGTTTGCAAATAAAGAAACCAGAGAGGGAGTAAAGTCTGTCTATAGGATATGATCAATTTAAAGTGGAAAATTTGGAATTGGGAAGACTTTCAATAATTTTGAAAAAGACTCAGAAGTTAATTTGGCTGAAAGGTAGGTTGATTAAATCTACCTGCTCACTTTTCTCCTTCATCAAAAATCTTTCCATAGAATAACCTACCTGGGCAGCCATGGGAAAACCAAAATGATGTGGCAGAATACAGACAGAAAGGCAAACTCAGCTAGCCTTGCTTGAAGGGAAGGCTGTCTTGGCAGGTGTGTTATTAGTGATTTCTCTTCCTAAAATGGAGACTGTTTTTCTTTGTCTATATTCCCACTTCCTGTGTTATTGAGATGAATAAGACTCAAAGAAATAGGCCCTCACAAGAATATGTAGAATCAATAAACGTGTGCCAGTATGGTAGCATCCCATAGGAGTCAGGTGGAAGCTGGTGATCACCAGGGTAGGGATGCCCTTGAAAATCTACGTCATGGATCCCTCTTTATTTGCAGACATAATTAGGATGCTCCTCAGAATTTTTTAATGTGGAAATTACTTACATATTCTTATCCTTGCTCAAAGCTTCAACATGTCAACATGTTTAAATACTAGCCCTAATGGGATTTTCTTTGTCCAGACACCCCTCGTACATGCTGAGCCTTCCCACTCATGACAACTGTAATCTAATAAGTCTTGTCACTATTTACTTTGGAGTTGAAGATCCAATTAGCTGCATTTGGAAAAGATTAATTCAACCACTCTGCCCTCAGAGACGGTGGGTGCCAAGCTTCTGCTCATCTGTGGGTTGGCTCCAATCATTCTGTGATAGTCTGCTGGAAATGCTTGCATTTCATTGCTCTTTGAGAAAGCACAGTGTAGCATGGCCGACAGAAATAAACTGTGCATTGTGACAATAAGGGAGAGTTTAGAGCAAGGACAATATGTCAAATTCTGAAATCTGTACTCTATTCTAAAGCCGGAGGCTTTGGCAAGGGCTACCATGCACAGGTTATGCATTTAACTTCTGACACCTAGCTGGACAGTATTAACACAACCGTGACCTCACTGTGAGCTCATTTCAAGCTATCTGTTCACAGTCCTGGACACTGTGCATCCTTGCAATGCCACCATTCACAGTTGAGAGCCAAAGGATTTGATAGCAGAGCTTATGTCCTTTCAAAGTAATAAATATATGCCATGTGTCAACCCTAGAAGAGGAGGCAGAAAATACACTCAAGAGTCTGGGCTGTTGAGACACAGGGAGTAAATTAGGGAAGAAGGAGTCTGCAGGTGTGATATGCCTTCCCTGGTGTTCTAGTCACAGACCTTGATTGATTTTAAAGATCAACAACCAGATGGTCAATAAAGGCATATGTTGTTTTTGGATATCAGGTAAACTTCTTCCTTAGGCTTGTCTTACCACATAGTTTCTGTCTCTTTCTCTCTCATGTGTGTGGGTGTGTGTGTGTAACAATAGATACACACAGAAAACAAAATCATTTTCTGTATCTTTTATTTGATTAAAATGCAAATCCAGCAAATACCTCACACCTCAAAATGTCCGTCGTATGTATTATGATGTGTGGAGGGGAGAGCTGGGAACTGACCCCAGGGTCTTGTGCATTCTAGGTTAAGCGTTCTACCACTGAGCTACATCCACAGCCCCTCCATCATAATGTCTCATAAGACAATGGTGCCAATTATTGATGGAAATGAAGTCATGCACAGTGTTTCTCATTCATTGTGATATTATGGAGAGAAATTTTCAGCTTCCAATCTTAAATGAGAACTTGGCTGTTGTACTTCTTTCTAGATGAACTACTTTTAAAACCAAGGTTAACTTTCCATTTACACCCCAATTTCTTGATTAGCTGCCAAAATGTTAGAAAATCCATATTTTGGTATTCCACTATGATTGGATAACAGCAGCAGGCATCAAAGCTCCAGCTCTCTAGTACCAGTCTGGGCATGAGCTGCCACCTGATGCTGCTCTGTTGCCCCTTGGCTTTGGTGGGGACCAGAAAAGAGTGTGGGGGAGGCTGCGCTGTGCCCATTATGATGCTGTCAGGGGGTGCGCTGGTGGCTACTGACTTTGCTACCCAGGCCTCCAAACACACCAGCTGCTGGTGAGCTAAGTCCACGTCATTTGTTCATATTATGATGCTCATTTAGAAAACGAAAGAAAAAAGAAAACAGTTTTTCCTTTCCTCAAATTTCAGCTTGCAGAGGAAAGATTATTAATGCAGCCCAAACACCGAGAGAGATGTTACAATTCTAAGAAAAGCTTAGACTCTGAATCCCAGGAGATCATAGCCCGAGGCATTGCGCTGGGTTTGGGGTTTAGAGAAGACAAGCTTAGTTCTGAGAAAACCAGACCCTTGGTGTCTATTATTATTTAGAACTCTCTGTAGTAGATTGTGTTCAAGGGCAGCTATAATACTTCCCACCCAAGCCATTTGGCGCAGTGACTGTCACTTCCATCATGAATCTGTTTACAGTCTGTTTTCCAGCCTCTTAAATGTGGCCCTGCCTTTTGACTTGTTTTGCCCATACAATACTATGGAAGTAACATTTTAAAAACATTTTATTTATTTATGAGAGTGGGAGGGGGTGAGGAATGGGAGCAGTAGAACCTCTAACCACTGCAAATGAACTCCAGACAGACACATGCGCCATCGTGTGTTTCTGGCTTATATGGACACCAGGGAATCAGACCTGGTTCCTTAGGCTTTGCAGGCAGGTGCCTTAACCACTAAGCCATCTCTCCCGCCCAGAAATAATATGTTTCAGTTCCCAAGGCTAAACTTTAATAGGCCTGGCAGTGTTTGCTGTTGGCCCCTTAGCACACAGGCATTTCTCTGAGAGTCGTGTAGAAAGTTCGTCCAGCCTTCTGAGGGTGCATGGTTAGGGACCAGACACTAGCTGGTAGCAAGTGCTAGACATGAAACAAGGGTTCATGAACTCTCTGGCCCTGCTGACTCTCCAACGGAACCCAGCCTGAGAGGCTTGCCTAGCTGAGGACCAGGAGCCTGCTGCTCAGCCAACCTGCAGGACCAAGAGCCATCCTGAAATGTTGTTTGGGACAGGTCTGTGAGTGAACATAGGCTAACTAAAACACCCTCCAATAAGTGATTTTAGCAGTTAGGCTTTGGAAATAGAGCCAACTCTATTTTTATGTTGAAAAAGCAGCTGTGGAGAGGGCTGCAGAATAGCGTGTTCTCCAGGAAAAGAATTCAGCAAAGTATTGCACTGACTGTGCTGTAGACAAGACGCTCAACCCAGAGAGCGCTTGAATGCCTCCAAGATTTTGTATCACGTATGTCATACATGTCAGCCCTTGTCGTGCAGCAGGTATTCCTGAGAGTTATTTTTTTTAAACTGTTGTTCTCTTGTGGAATAGTAATGATGCCTCGTGTAGTAGTTAGGCATTGCCCACTTTGGGAGTGAGGCCTGGGATCACGGGGAGTCAACCCACCCTCAGGGAGATGCTGGTCACAGGCACCAGGTTGCCGAGGCACTTGCTTGATGCGGAAGGTGCAAAGGCAGGGGGATCACTCAGAAGTGACTAATTTGAAATGTGCTGAATTCTAAGCTAGTGAGGAAGAAATTTGATCTGCTTTAGGATTTGTTTCTCCTGCTTCCTTTTCATGGGATTCTCTTCCTTTCTATCAGAAACTTTGTCTTTATCCAAATCTGATATCGTCTTAGTAAGAATGTGTCTGAAAGAAAAAAAAATGATTTAGAATTTATGACTGTAAGTCTCTGAAGTAATCTGCCTGGTGCTTAATGTATTTATGTAGATGGATGCACTGCATTCTTGGATCCTGTTTACATGTGAATTGCATAGGGAAAAAGTCGAGCCGTAGGAAAAACTCCACTAACTTACAATTCTAGGAGATGGCTTCCTATAGATTGTGAATGAAAAAATAATTACATGAGTTTATTTAGTAAAGTACTTGTCTCTGTGTGCTCTTTGTCATCATGTGAAACGAAGAAAGGGGAGAGTAAAAAGATGCTTAAGCATGTCATTTAATTTATTTATTTGACAGACAGAAAGAAAGAGAGAGAGAATGGGCATGCCAGGGTCTCCAGCCATTGCAAACAAACTGCATACATAGATGCTACCTTATGCATCTGGCTTTCCATGGGTACTGGGGAATCAAACCTGGGTCCTTTGGCTTTGCCAGCAAGTGCCTTAGCTGCTAAGCTATCTCTCTAGCCCATAATGCTAGGTTCTTTAGTTACATAATGACATCCTAATATCAATCTTGTGACAACAGGGTGGAGGCTCAAAAAGGAGGCACAACCCAAAATGAGGTGTGCTGGTCTTCCAAACACACCCTTCCTGTGACATTATGGTAAATGCTTAATGGATTCTCTAGCCTGTGCCTCAGTCTTCCTAAGGACTCCTGTTGCTTTGGAAGGCAGCTGCCTTCAATATTTAGGAGATATATATATATATATATATATATATATATATATATATATATATATATATATATATATAGACAAGGTTTCTCTGTGTAGCATAAACTGGCCTCCAATTTGCATTCCTCTTGCCTCAGCATCCCAAATGCTGAGGTTACAGTATGTGCCATCTCTCTGAGTCCTTTTCCACCATGTCTTGGAGGACTTTTCTTACATTGCATAAGAATTTTGGGGACAAGGTTCTTGAGTTGAATGGGGTATAGATGATTGAGTGGTTTTATTTCTAAGGTCTTTTCAACATGTCTTTATAGTCATTCTAAAAATAGCAGAGATAGCTGATAGTTGGCACACGCCTTTAATCTCAGCATTGGGAGGCAGAGGTAGGAGGATTGCTGTGAGTTCTAGGCCACCCTGAGACTCCATCATGAATTCCAGGTCAGCCTGGGCTAGAGAGAGACCCTACCTCGAACCCCCCCCCAAAAAAAGTAGCAGAGATATGTCCACATTTTTAAAAACCTAGTTATGTTTAAAAATAGACGTGGTACTGCTTCCTTTTCGACTCTTTCTGGGCATTCAAGATGTCCAAGTGAGGACGTGGTGGGTCCTCTGGTGCAAAATTCCGGATTTCCCTGGGTCCTCCAGTGGGAGCTGTGATCAACTGTGCGGACAACACAGGAGCCAAAAATCTGTATACCATCTCTGTGAAGGGGATCAAAGGACACCTGAACAGACTTCCTGCTGCTGGTGTGGGTGACATGGTGATGGCCACAGTCAAGGGGAAACCAGAGTTAAGAAAGAAGGTCCATCCAGCAGTGGTGATTTGACAATGAAAATCATACCAATAAAAAAATAGGGTATTTCTTTATTTTGAAGATAATGCAGGTGTCATTGTAAACAATAAAGGTGAGACAAAAGGTTCTGCCATAACAGGACCAGTTGCAGACTTGTGGCCCAGGATTGCATCCAGTGCAGTCAGCATTGCATGACTCTCCAGTGTATTTGTAAAATATACCCATTAAAATGTATTTGTTCCAAAAAAAAACAAAACAAAAAAACATGTGGTAGCTCTGGAATAGAACAAACCTAAATGGTTCTTTTGGAAACTAAATTAAATACACATATTGAACTCCCTGTCCACACTCTTCTACATACTTTTATGTCTACTTGAACTTTTCCATAATTAATTAGTAAAAAAAAAAAACCTGTAAGATACTGTGTTTGCATTCTAACATGAAAATATCTTCCCTACTGTTGTATAGAAGGAAAAACTGTAGTGTTTTTCAAAGCATGTTACTCTCAAAAATACAAGATGCCTGTTTTTTTATTTTGTTTTTTAATCAGGAGAAGCCCTTTTCCTTTCTGTCAGTCTTGCTTTCTTTGTGTTTCTTTACAGGGATCTAAATTTTTGGTTCTTTTAATATTAATTTCTTATTTTGGTTATGTAAGCCAATTTTAGAAGTTATGACTAGTTTTTAGATTTTGCTAAAGGAAATGGACTTTTGTAGCAGAAATATGCTTTTAGTACATTTAAAATTTTTTTTTATCTATTTGAGAGAGAGAGAGAATGGGCACACTAGGGCCTCCAGCCACTGCAAACGAATTCCAAACACATGTACCACCTTGTATATCTGGCTTATGTGGGTCCTGGGGAATAGAATATGAATCCTTACGCTTCACAGGCAAGCACTTTAACTGCTAAGCCATCTCTCCAGCCCAGAAATGTGTTTTAAAAATTCTGTTAGGGGCTGGGGAGATGGCTCAGTGGTTAAGTGGTTAAAGGCACTTGTGTGCAAAGTTTATCAGTACAAGTTCAATTCCCCAGCCATCCACGTAAAGCCCAATGGGCGATTGCAACTGCAAAAGACTTCAGTGCAACACACACATATACAAATAAATAATTTAAAAATATTTTAAGATAAAATTTCATAATCAAATTTCTTTTGGGTATCTAAATACAAAACCTTCATTTTTCAAAATGCATGCTATCGAATCAGTAGGCTGGAGAGCTGGAGTTTCTGGTATTACCCATGTCGCCTATAACATGGCCATTGGAAATAGCAGCAACACCCAAACCATGCAGGTCCTGGTGTTAGTAATGTCTAGTGATAAATTATCCATGTTGTAGGAATCTGGAGGCTTGATATTTTTCAATTTCATTTGTATACATGAATCGCTGCCTTTCCTGTCACTCTGGGTCCCAAAGCTCCATCCAGATCCTTTATTTAAAAACTTCAGCACTTTTCATACAAACACATGGTTTGCTTGCAAAAAGCAATTTGAATTTTGAAGTAAACCTTTTTGATTCCCATATATACTTTCAAAGTGGTCTTAAAGTGCTAGAAATTTGTGCTGATTTGTATCTGCTTGTATGGATAGCCTGATATATGATATTCTAGATGGTTCTTTTGTGGACAGACAGAAATTCTTCATTGCAATTCTCTAGAAATTTCACTCTTATAGCATTTGGAAACTAGATAACTTTTCTTATATTAGTTAAAATTTTCATTTACATACAAATTCTTTTATTGCCTTTTTTGCATACTTTAGTTTGTAAATTCAGTTTATCACAGAAATGAAATCTGTAATTACAGTATGCCACCAGAAGGGGATGAGAATGCTTTAGTCATGGGTCCCATAATGACAAGAAACAGGGGTGATAGTCTGCCTGAAAAAGAACCAGTACAGGGCTGGAGAGATGGCTTAATGGTTAAGGCATATGCCTGTGAAGCCTAAGGACCCGGGTTCAATTCTCCAGGTCCCGCTTAAGCCAGATGCATGGTGGCACATGCATCTGGAATTTGCTTGCAGTGGGTGGAGGCCCTGGTGTGCCCATTCTATCTTTCTCTCCCTCTCTCTGTCTCTAATAAATAAATAAATAAAAATAATTTTTTTTTTAAAACAAGAATCAGCACTCCCATGTTACCATTTTGTAATTCACCCTTGGTTACTGCTCAAAACAGAAAAATCAATATAATGAAAATATTAAACACTGAAAGTAAATAAATAAATAAATAAAATATTTAAAATGAATATCTACAGGGAGGTGGTGCTTTTCAGTTTAATTTTACTGATATCTCTTATTTTCTTAATTTGTTTTTAATTTTGTTGTTTATTTTTATTTATTTATTTGAGAGTAACAGGCAAAAGAGAGAGAGAGAGAGAGAGAGAATGGGTGTGCCAGGGCTTTCAGCCACTGCAAACGAACTCCAGACACATGCACCCGCTTGTGCATCTGGCTAACGTGGGTCCTGGGGAATCAAGCCTTGAACTGGGGTCCTTAGGCTTCACAGGCAAGCACTTAACCACTAAGCCATCTCTCCAGCTCCCATCTCTTAATTTTTGATCTAACTCTGGTTTTAGCCAGGCTATTTGTATTGCTTCTTTTCCCATCATCTGAAATTTATCTTAAAATTGAATTTTTATTTTCCTAAAAAGCCTCTAGGTTCAACAACCTTAACCCTAACATACTATTGGCAAAATGTCAAAACGTCATTCTCTGCCTATGCCCAAATGTTATCAAACTTGTAGCTTTTCTCTGATTCTGTCACAGCAGAGACTTTTCACTAATAAATGTATCTACTTTCAGAATCCGTTAGACTCTCACTGTCCCTTTTTCTCCATAAGGTTTCAAGTTGTCAGGAGCAGAAATCAACTCTTGACTTTAACTTAAAAGAAATGAGATTTTACAGCAGAGATATGGGAAACTGCCTGGATTGAAAGCAGAGCTGAAAGCATGGATTTAGGAATAGGTGGGAAGTAAAGTGTTGAGAGCAGAGACTGCCCCTCCCCCAGACATCCACCATCTTGCCTGGTCTGCTGTTGGAATCACTGGCTGCCTCCTGCTGCTCTTGAGGGAAGGGGAGGGATCTGGCAAAGGAAACTCCACACGGTGGGGTGAGAAGGGGCAGGTATGTGGAGTGACCCTTCCACAAAGACCCTTTACTGTGAGAGACAAGTGATCCCAATCACACACAAAAATCAGATTCATATAAGGAATTATGTTTGATGGTCAAAATCTACAGAGGTCTCCACCCCATCCAAGTTTTCGTGAAGACCTCTGCTCCATAATGTCCTGAACGTGAAGACACAGTGGCACTCATTTATTAGAGAAGAGACTGGGCAAATTACAGCAAAAACTGCTTCTCTGGCGAGTTTTCTGGGGCTGTGCTGTGAGTCTCTGAACAAACCAAGGTTGTCGTCCTTTCCTCAGAAAGAATCAGGAAGTGACATCAAGCTATCTCCTTTGTCAAAGCCTCTTCCTTCCTAAGGAATTTGACAGAGAAAATGTCCCTTGCTCCCAATGATTCCCACTTTTAAAGTAATTGAAACAGAATATGCTTCTTTTACAACTCTACTTAGAACTGCCCCTAACAAGCTGCATTAAAAAAAAGCCCAGCTTTTTTCACCATGCAACATGATAATTTGATATGAAATTTTAAATCCTTTTAAAAAGGGCCCTGATATCTTTGTATGTGTAGACCCAACTCTCATTGCAGCTACAGTGTTTGTTTGTTTTTTTTTTTTTTTTTTGACAGGCTTAAGAGATAAATATAGGTGCCTGTCGCTGCAGAAGCTTGTGGATCTAAATAATTAAACAGGAAGAAATGAAATAACACACACTGTATTGCTACCATTTTTCAGAGATGTACCTCGCTCAGGCAGTGATAATTTTATTAAGTTTAGATTATTCATAAGTTCTTCATAAGAAAAAAAAATAAAACTCACCTCTTTTATTTCTACATAACTGGTAGCCCGAGTTGCATTTTTTTTCTGTTATTTTGTTTGATATTTATGGTGGAATTGACCCAAAGGCACACTGTGACAGTATTAGAGAGAGCTAATAAAATGGGTGTCTGGAGTCCTGGGCTACTTAAAAAAGTAGAAATACATAAATCAATACTGGATGAACATGGCATTGTTAAGACATTTTACTGAGTGTTCAATGACATATGCTGGGGACCTACCAATAGCCAGGATGAGGTTGACGTGCACACACTATGCCGTTTCGAACCACTCCTCATTTTCCTCTTTCTTCTGCCTAACTTCCCTGTTTTCTGTAATATGGGGATCTGATTCATATGACCACTTCCCATGCCCACTCCTGACAGTCAGGTCAATAGCCATGTGAGTGACTCTTCAACCAGTTATTCACTATCTCCTGGGATGCCATAGCCTTAAAGACTCCAACGCCCTCTAATCTCAGTCCAGGGAATCACACTCTACCTTATCAGTGCCAGAAACCATCCAAGTCTCTCTCTCTCTGTCTTTTTTTGTTTTGTTTTTAGAGGCTCTAGCCCAGACTGACCTGGAATTCACTATGTAGTCTCAAGATGGCCTTAAAGTCACGGCAGTCATCCTACCTCTGCCTCCCAAGTGCTGGGATTAAAGGTGTGTGCCAGCACACCCAGCTAATTCTCTCTTTTTTTAAAATTATTATTAATTCTCTTTTTTAAAGTTAATTTTAGTTGAGACTTCAATTTGATATTCTCATCCTGTTATCTTCTTTTATCCTCTCTCCTCCAACCCGAAATCCAGTCCTTCTCTTTCTAGGTAAACCTTGGTCTGTTTTGTTGTCTAATTCTCTTTGTTCTCCTCTGCCTTCCATGTCAAAATGTTGATGGGCTCAAAACCATGAAGGTCTTGTGGGGGTACCTGTAACCACTGAGGGGTCATGAATGCACCAGTTGGTTCATGTCAGGCCATGACTTTCCTGAGTGCCCTCAAAATATGCCTACACGTGCTATGGCTCTTGCTTTCTTTCTATCCCTTCTTTTGCAATGTTCTTAGAACCCTGGAGGTCATGATAGAAATCTCCTTTAGTGTTGAGCTGTCAATAGCCTTCTGCCTTCTCCTTTGATGAGTTTTGTGTCCTCTTGGTGTGTACTGCCATCTCCACAGAGACACGTCTCCTGTTAACAGTGAGAGAAGCATGAATATTCATTTCTTGAATATCCTCTGCATTGATCCCTGAGCCCTGGAGGGTGTGATAGAGATGACTCCTCAAGTGCTGACCAGTGGGCTTTCTCTTTTTCTTGTCATTCTGATGAGTCTTAGGTTACTGTGCTGAGATCATTCCATTATGAAGTATCTTATTCCACTCTTTGACCCCAACACATTGTCCCTTGGATCTCACAGAGAAACAACTCCTTAATCATTGCTCTCAGGCCATCATTGGGGATACTACATAGTATATTGTCCAGCAGGGTATTCTTTTGCAAGTAAAAATACATAGTTTTAATAGCTACACCAGAATGGTCCTGGGCCAACAGTAATATGTGATTGCGTTACATATCATTCATTGCTAAGCAACCTTCCTTTCCTATCTAGTCTATGGTTGGCCAGATGAACTCGTTTCTCCTCAGCCCCTTAATTGTCTTTACTCTTCCCCTGTATGGGTCTTCAAGGCTTTGGTCTGGAATGGTGTAGCCTATTACCTCTTCTCCTGTAACCCTGCACAGTGGCTTGTCTATAGTCCTCTCAAAGGACCACCCTTCAATAATTTTACCTTTAACCATTTCCTTTTCCTAGTCCTGTTAACAATAACTTTGCACTTGTACTACTCTTGGAAGATTTCCTTCTATTCCATTCTTGACCCCCTTCTCCCAACAAATGAGCTACACTCCCTAATCCAGAGGCTTGAAACTTCTCCCCCCTCCCTTCCCTCCTTCACTACAAAGTGATGCTGAGACAAATCTAAGTCTTCAAAAGGAGTGCCTTTCCCTCTGCTCACCCCTCTGTGGGTTAGACATGTTCCTCTTTGCAGCTTACGCCAGGCCCTAAGCACATTTCCATCACTCTCCTCTCATGCAGTCTTGCAATAAATTGCTGAGATGTCATAGCCCCCTGAGCTGGGAGCCTCCCGCAGGAAGGACTGTGTGTGAACTCTTCATCTGGCAGCCTGAGGGCCCAGCAAGAGCTTCCCATAGAGGTGTGCGGAATAGGGAGTGCATTGGAAGCCAGGCAGGACCACATGTGTTCCTTCTTGGTGGTTTTATTTATAAATAGCAAGAACAATAAACACTTCAGGGCAACAGAGTAACATAGTTAATTAAGCTAAACAAAGGCCTAGCACTTGCATTTATAGGCAAGGTCAAGAAAAAATGGCTTTGTTTGGTTAAGAGACTCAGTTTACAGACTTACTAAGTTTAAATTTGGTTTTGAAGACTCTCAATGGGGAAACACATTTGAGCTGATCTAGCTGAACATTTTAAAAGAGTGAATAATAAATTAAAACATTTCTTAGGCTCTAGGGATTTTTTGTTATGTTTTTATGGTAAAGTCTTCATTTCTAGCTTAATAGGCAGAAGAGCTATTGTCAAGTCTATGATTTGAACAACTTAAGTGGAAGAAGTTGTTTTGGATTGAACCAAAAAATAGTTCACATGTTTAGAAAACAAGCTGGCTTTAAAATAAATAAAGACTGCCCATTACTTTTTGTTCCCTGAACCCAATGTCTGCTAGGAATGATAGGTGGAAATTTCTCTCTGGTGATACATTTGTGCCTAGCCATCATTTGTAGAAACATTTATAGAAAAGGAATCAAAGAGCATGGTTTTTGAGCACAGAAAAAAAAGAAGAAGATTAAACCAGGACTACAGTAACAACATTGGACAACACTGTCCAAACCTCTTATGTGTCTGTGATGGTTTAAATGAAATATCCCCCATAAACTCATGTGTTTTGAATACTTGGTCCCCAGCTGGTGGCAATTTGGGAAGGTTGTGGAGCATTTGGGAGGTAGAGCATTGCCAGAAGAGGTGGTCACTGGGAGCAGACCTTGAGACTTTATAGTCCAGCCCCCTTGCCAGGGACAGCTCAGCTTACTCCTGCTGCTTCCTCCTAACTGATGTGACAAGATGTGATGTTCAGTTGCGTGTTCTGCCATACTTTCCTCACCACAGTGGAACTTCCCCTAGAAACCATAAGCCATATAAACCCTTTTCTTCCAGTTGGATGCTTTTATCCCAGCAATGAGAAGGTAACAACAGTGTCTAAAGAAATTTCTGATATGCTATAAGAAAACAATGTTCATTAATAAAATTTTCTAAAAATTAAGCTAAGTTATCCATCCATTCATTTTTTTTAAATTAATTAATTAATTTATTTATTTGAGAGCGACAGACACAGAGAGAAAGACAGATAGAGGGAGAGAGAGAGAATGGGCGCGCCAGGGCTTCCAGCCTCTGTAAACAAACTCCAGACGCGTGCGCCCCCTTGTGCATCTGGCTAATGTGGGACCTGGGGAACTGAGCCTCAAACCAGGGTCCTTAGGCTTCACAGGCAAGCGCTTAACCACTAAGCCATCTCTCCAGCCCTATCCATCCATTCATTGAGCACATTGGTCAGCAACCTTGCTAGACCCCAGCAAAGGTAAAATGGATTTTTAAAAACCTCCCTGACCTTCTTGTGTTCTAATGAGAATGGCCTCTATAGAAGCAGGGCTTCTGGATAGGGTGAGAGATGCAAAAATAGTTGGATCCATCCAGTTTGCTACTGGCATAAAATGGAGAAAATGAATTTGGCAGAGGAAATACCTCTGTAGAGTGAATAGAATGTGTGATGGCATAAAGGTGTGATCCAGTTATTTGTGTATGCTCAGGAGCCCATAAGCAACTCATGCTGGCTTTACTTAGTGGGGGGTATGAGATGGAGAGGGAAGAATAAAGCTGGAGGTAGAGGAAGGAGCCATGAGATGGGCACTCTTACACATCACACTCAGGACCTCAACCTTATTCTACAGGTGAGGAAGGGTTTAAGAGTGAATAAATGACCAGGTCTGTGTTTGTCAAGGTCATGCTTACTGTGTTACATAGGATTGCTCAAATGGGGAAAATGATTCTGAGCAGAGACATGAGTTGAGAGCCCTGGCAGGTGTGCAGGTGAGGGATGATGTGGCTTAAAGTAAGGAGCAGCCACAAGTACAAAGCAGGATGGGCGGGGGGGAGGGGTTGGGAAGCTACTTGAGAGGAACAGTGGCCAGAATTTGCTGATTTGACTGAACTTGAGGAGATGGTTGGATGAAGAAAACGAAGGAGCTTAGTGTTTTGTGGGGTGAGGGGTCTTGGATTGTGTATCAGTTTTCATTATTCTGATCAGATACCTCAGTAGAACTACGGAAGAGGAGAAAGTCTTATTCTAGCTCTTGGTTTTGGAGGTTCCTCTTGCCGTGGTGGAGAGGACATGGGGTGGGGCGCGGTGCAGCTCACATCACGGCAGCAAATCAAGAGAAAGAGGGAAGGAGGGAGGGAAGGAAGCAGAGACAGAGAAAGCCTATGCTGTCAACTTTCTCCCCTTTCCCCTTTTATCCCGCCCAGGACTCTACCCCATGGGGGACAATGCCGCACACATTCATGGCAGATCATAAGTAATCCTTCTAGGAAATGCCCTCATGACACAACCAGGGGTGTGCTTGACTAACTGAATTTCCCAGTCACTTCTTAATGTAGTTGAAAAATCAAGATTCACATGTCTCTTCTATGGGGGCTGTGTATGTCATCCCCTAGAGATGAAAGTGGTAGAAAGTATATATTCAATTCAAGGACAGTGACAAAAGCTCCCCACAGGTAAAGAATTATGCCTCTAACCAACTGCAATCAGCTAATTGCAGATATATCATTTTCCCACATCTATTAAGTAGATTTTAGCTACTTTCTTTTACTTTTGGCAGGCATCTAGATTTTTTTTAGCAGTATGAACCATAACTGTGGAATGTTTTTTGAAAGAGAGAAACAAATGTCATATAAATTTAAAATATTCCTTTTCTACTTAAAAACATCTATTCATTAAGGTAGTTCAGAAATTTAAAAAAAAAACAAGTAAGCACAGAAGGTAGTTGCATATGGGGTATAAATTTCCCCTGGGGTTGGAGGAAATAAAGAAAACATCTACATTGAAACCAATCTGTTCGTGTGACTTCATGTGGAAAATACTGTGTATAAGAAATCAATTGTTGGGCTGGAAATGTAGCTCAGTTAGTAGAGTGCTTGCCTAGCATTATGAAGCGCTGGGTTCTGTCCACAGCACCATATAAATTGGGTGGGAGGCTCATACCTATAATCCCAACACTTAGGAGGAAGGAGGAAAAGAAGTTCAAGGTTACCCTCAGGCACACAGTAAGTATAAGGTCAGCCTGAGCTACATAAAGAAAGAAAGGAGGAAGGAAAGAAAGAGAAAGGAGGGAGGGAAAGGAAAAAGGAAGGTAAAAAAGGAAGGAAGGAAGGAAAGGAGAGAGGGAGAAAGAGAAAGAAGAGAGGGAGGGAGGGAAGGAAGGAGAGGGAGGAGGAGAGAAAGGAAGGAAGAAAGGAAGAAAGGCAGGGAAGGGAATTTAATATCAATAGTTGGACAACTCTTAGGCCAGCATTAACTTGAGCTAGTGCTCACATCGCTTGAGTTTTGTGAATATGCATTTTTTTCTACTCATCATGAGTAATGCAGCAACACCAAGTGAGTATCTAACTTGAAGTGACCTTCAGGACAAAGCGGTGCAGTGAGAACAACCTCACATCCGTCATGCAGGCACTAGAGGACAGCTGTCAATTGTCTTCAAGACAAAGAAGCTCTGGGCCTGGGGCTCAGTAGCAGAGGACAGAGCCTGAAGAGGTGGCATATTTATTCCTCTTGGAAAATCCCGTGAGTGATGCCTGTCAAGACCTGGTGGATAGCCCCCAATGTCCTTTATGGGGCTTCCTGCTTTGCACATGTAAAAGAAGAACTGTGAACTTTCGATGTGTGACCGGGACAACCGACAGGCACCCCAGATCAGGGATGGCGCCTTATGCGTGGTGCTGTGTACCTGTTTTCCTAAGGAATTTCCAGATTGAGAAACCTGCATTCTTGTTTAAAATTAGAAGCAAACTTGGTGTGCTTATTTCCTGCTTCTGCTGTTATGGTAAATAAATGTGAAATGGTTTTGAACTCTAACTGCACTGTGGGCTGTAAGTGAATTGAATAAGAGTTTTCCAATAGTCCTACAATAGCTCTGGGGTACGCTGGAGTTACCTGATCTTCGTGTTGTGCTGCGTACGGTTTTCTTCACTCGGTTTTGGCATGCCTGTGCCCTTCCCTGTCTTGACTGAGAAGCTACTCGTGCATGTGTGCGTGCGTGCGTAAGTGTGTGTGTTTAAGTGTGTGTGTCCCCACACACTCTGCCTGGGGTCTTGTTGACAGTGACTACGGGAAAGTCTCACAGGACCCCATCAGCTAATGGTAGTTCTCCAACCATTAAGTTAATCCCAGAAGAGAGGCTTTAGGATCAGTGTTATTAGGTTGGAGCACATTAAAGTTGCATTATTGTATATCAGTATTGTACATCCATAGTCTGACATTTGCAATTGCATATGACTTATCCTGCTGTTTGGCCCAGAGGTTCATAATCATCTTCTTAAATCTAACTCCGTGAGTGGACAGGGTTCCCATGCTGCAGCCAGGATCACTTTCTCATTCATGTACCTACGAAGCCAGGTAACGAGACATTGTCAAAATGTCACCTTCTTGGGGGCTGGAGAGATGGCTTAGTGGCTAAGGTGGTTGCCTGCAAAGCCAAAGGACCCAGGTTGAATTCTCCAAGACCCGGGTAAGCCAGATGCACAAATTAATGCATGTGTCTGGAGTTTGTTTGCAGTGGCTGGAGGTCCTGGTATTTTCTCTCTCTCTCTTTCTCTATCCCTCTCTCCCCCTCTTTCTGTCTCTCAAATAAAATAAACTATTTAAAAAGTGGATTTTAGGGCTGGAGAGATGGCTTAGTGGTTAAGCGCTTGTCTGTATTGATGCAAGATCTCTCACTTGATACTTCAGGATGACATCACTTCTGTCTAAGTTACTGCTGTCTTGTCTGTGGTTAGTATGGAGCCTGTAATATGACAAACTTCAACAAATAATGGGTATTAAATGAATAAACCATATGAAACCATATGAAATAAAGTTGTCAGTTTTGGAGGTTATTTCCCTTTTGGTAATTCCACCTTTTTGTCTTACTTTAAGGAGAAGTTCAAGGTGGCATAAAATGGGGATGCAAAGGGCTGCGTGGGGTATGAGTGGGTGGGCTATCATTTTGTCTCCTGAGTACCTTGTTCTTTGTGTTGGAAGTGGAAGGAAGTGTCTAAAGGCTTTAACCAGAGAGCATTATGGACAATTTTTGTGCGCATGGACAGGGTGAAGGGAACCAGCAAGGGGGGGTGAAATACCCAGTCCGATCATCATGGAAAACTTTTGGAATTCCTTGGTTGAAGGAGCAAAGGGAAGGAATGGTCTAAACTCTGAGAAAGCTGGAATCAGGGAAGTGGAGCAATTCCTGGAGGAAAGTGGCTGCTTCCATGTCTTGCTGGTGCCTCTCATGGACAGACCCAGTCAGAAGTAGGAAGGACATGTGATGAGAGTCAGCTGAGATCAGCTTAGGAAGGTAGACAGTGGGTCTGGGTGGCGTAGATTTAAGCAGCGCAATTCATGCTACACGTGATGCAAGATTCATCATAACTGTATATACACTAGAATCAGTATTTTTTATTGCTCTAAACTATGGGCTTAATTTTATCTTACATCTTCTGACTCTTATCAAACTAGTGAAAGATCATTCTGATTCCATATGCAGCTTCTACCTACTGATGGGCCAAACTCCAGTAGATTATTCTGTCTGAAAGCTTACATTTTGGACTTGGGATTTTGTAAATTAATTTTTGGCATTCATAATTAATATAACTATTAGTTAACACTAATATCAGTGTTGTCTTTGTACTGGGCATTGCTTAAAGTTCTTTACATGGATTCATTCATGTAGGAACTGGTTATAACATTTCCTAATAAGCAGCAAGTACACAGCCACATGTGATTCTCTGTCCTTTATGTGCACTGAGAGACTTCTGGTGACAATGCACTGCCCACACAGAGGCCACTGCTGTCTAGCCCTAATTGGGAACAGGTCTTAGCTAAGGGACATTTCTCACACTCTGCAGCAGGAAACCCTGATGGGCAATCTGTGTACTAGAGAGCTTCTGGCTGCATATTGCAGGTGCGGAGTGACCGAGGGCAGGGGCACACTCTCCCTCATACATATAACATCAAGACATTCGGGCTGGCTCCCGTGGAAATGCACAGGAGTGCAGTCTTTCTCTGCGGAGGACCGTGTTTATGTGTAAGGAGAGAATGTCTAAGCTACTGATATAGTCCTCACCCCTCACCTTGACCTGCAGGAATGCTTTCTCCTTAATCTATTCTTCTCTTCTGAAATGAGAGTAACAAGGGACAATGAGTCAGAACATGTCTGTTCTTGCCAGGGAAGCATATCATATCATCATTGTCAGAACCAATATGAACAGTAACCACGGCGTCCTCAAAGGGGTGGGATCAGCTCTGGACAGTTCAGCTGTCATCAGAAACTGTGTAAAGACAAAGGACACCATCAGCCAGAGGCCTTCCTACATAAAGAGAGGCAAACATCACCAATGTCAAGACCCCATGCAGGTGTTATCAGACCCAGATTTAGAACCTGGCTTTCCAACTATTAGTCTAGAAGTTCCTATAGCCACAGGACACCATGCAGCGGTGGTCATGGCACTGAAGTTGCTACCAACTTATTTGTAGGTCAGGACAACTTATTCATCACCTCATGCAATGAGGGTTTTTAGGTTTTTATATGACTAAAATAAAATGCTTTGACATTCTCTTATTTTAAGTCCTATCTAGAGAAGTAGTTCTTGCTTGTAGAAAAGAGGGGGGTACATTGGGCTAAAATCCCTAATTCCAGATCTGAGATGGCAGCACTGGAAAAGTCCAGTGGGGAACCCTAAGAGTCTTTGAGGATGGGGTGACTCACCGTGTCATGCTTGTGGACTCTTTTCCAGAGAACAGAAAGAAGTCCTTTAAGACACTTATTTTTAACTTCCTAAAAAAAAAGAATTATGAGAGATAAAGAGAGAGTGCACGTGAGAGGCAGAGAATTGGCGTGCCATGGCTTCTAGGCACTGCAATCAAACTCCAGATACGTGTGTCACCTTGTATGCCTGTGTGGCCTTGTGCACATGTGTCACGTGTGTGTCTGCCTTATGTGGGCTCTGTGGAGTTGAACTTAGGTCCTTAGGCTTTGCAGACAAACATCTTAACTACTAAGCCATTTCTCCAGTTCAAGACATGTATGTTTTTGTTTTGTTTTGTTTTGTTTTGTTTTGTTTTTTGAGGTAGGGTCTCACTCTAGCCCAGGCTGACCTGGAATTCACTCCGTAGTCTCAGGGTGGCCTTGAACTCATGGCGATCCTCCTACTTCTGCACTCGAGTGCTGGGATTAAAGGCGTGTGCCACCACGCCTGGCGAGACACATATTTTTAAATGGGACAAATGTCACCCTAGAAAGTAGTGAAGCAACATGAAAGCAATTCAGAAAGAAAGCTCTTCAGTTTCTTAGAGGGGTTCTCTTTAGAATGAGTGGCAGAGAACTTCCAGAGGAGTGCTAATAAGTAAAAAGGATCATCGAAATACTTTGTTTATGCTGAAGTTCACATATGAAAGGAAAGAGAAGTGTTTAGGGAAGGAGATGTATGAAGATCCAGCTCCTGATTTTATGCAGCACTTGCTCAGTCCGGCCCCTGCTGGCTCACCCCTCGCCCTGCCCCACTGCTGGCAGCCACTAGCCTCGAACAGAGTGTGTGGAAGAAGCAAGAATAAGGGAATTCATCACATCTCTCTGTTGGTCACAAGTGGGCAACTTTTCTGCGGATGGTGTGCCTCCAGCTCAGTCTTGCCTTGAGCTGCTTGAAGCTGCACACTGCAAGCTTGCCAACTGGCAGTTGTTCGGAGTAAGTAGTAAATGACAGTGGTTAAGTTCTGCTCATCACCTGCTGTATTTTTATAATAGGATGGGCAAGGGAGGTGAGAACAGGCACTCAAACATCTGCTATGTTGTCTTAGTTTTGTCCCTGTGAAGAGAATGCCAGTAAACCCCATTTTACAGATGAGGAAAATGGTACTTGGAGGTGTTGAAGTGGCCAGCAGGGAGGAAAAGCAAGTTTCCAGTCATACTGCAATTAAAATTAAGATATTTTGAGGCTGGAGAGATGGCTTAGCGGTTAAGGCACTTGCTTGAAAAGCCAAAGGACTTTGGTTTAATCCCCCAGGACCCACATAAGCCAGATGTACAAGGTGGCACATGAATCTGGAGTTTGTAGTGGCTGGAAGCCCTGGCAAGCCCATTCTCTCTCTCTCTCTCTTTCTTCCTCTTTCCCTCCCTCAAATAAATAAATAAAAATTTTTTTTAAAAAAAATTAAGACATCTCAAGGGCTGGGAAGATGACTCAGTGGTTAAGGTGGCTAAAGCCTGCTGCTACCCACACAAACTGGATGAAAACGTGGCACAAATGTCTGGCATTCCCTTCCAGCAACAAGAGGCTCTGATGCACCCCCCTACACACACAATTAAAAAATTTAGGGCTGGAGAAATGGCTTAGCAGTTAAATGCTTGCCTGTGAAGCCTAAGGACCCCAGTTTGAGGCTCGATTCTCCAGGACCCATGTTAGCCAGATGCACAAGGGGGCGCACGCGTCTGGAGTTCGTTTGCAGTGGCTGGAAGCCTTGGCAAGCCCATTCTTTCTCTTTCTCTCTCTCTCTCTCTCTATCTGCCTCTTTCTCTCTCTGTCACTCTCAAATAAATAAATAAAAATGAACAAAAATATTTTTTAAAAAATTTAAACATTAAAAAATGGTATATCTATGACTTAATCAATACTATGTGAAGCTAGGCGTGGTGGTGCAAGCCTTTCTAGCACTCAGGTGGCAGAGGTAGGAGGATTCTCATGAGTTCAAAGACACCCTGAGACTACATAATGAATTCCAGGTCAGCCTGAGCTAAGTGAGATCCTGCCTTGTAAAAACCAGATATATGTATATATGTATATAAAGTTCTAGTTACATGATACTTTGTCATGTTGTCTGTCTAACAGAACAGATGAGGGCTCTTTACTGTTCAGTATCAACCTTGACTATAGCTGGATATAAAGAGCATTTGGAGCTAGAGAGATGGCTTAGTGGTTAAGGTACTTGCTTGTGAAACACAAAGATCCAGGTTTGATTCTCCAGGTCCCATATAAACACAAAGTGGCACATGTGTCTGGATTTTGTTTCAATAGCTAAAGGTTCTGGTGTGCCTATTCTCTCTCCCCTTCTCTCTAATAAATGAAAATTTAAAAAAATAAATTAAAGAAATAAAGAATGTTTATGTGTTTAAAAATAAAGACAATGGGACTGGAGAGATGGCTTAGTGGTTAAGGTGCTTGCCTGCAAAGCCTAAGGATCCATGTTTGATGCTCCAGTTCCCACGTAAGCCTAATGCACCAAGGTGAGGTAAGTGCTAGGTAGCATATGCCCACTAGGTGGTGCAAGCATCTGGCATTCAATGACAGTGGCTGAGGCCCTGGCATGCCAATTCTCTCTCTGTGTTTCTCTCTTTTTTTCCCACATGCACATGCACTCTCTCTAAAAAAAAATTTTTTTAATTTAAAAAATAAAGACAGTGGGGATGGAGAGATGTCCCAGCAAGTAAGGTGCTTGCTTGCAAAGAATGATGGTCCCAGCTCAATTTCACATAAAGTAGTGCATGCATCTGGAGTTCGTTTGCAATATCAGGAGGCCCTGGTGCACCCATTGTCTCTGTGTATGCATGTTATTCTCCCTTTCTCCTTCTCCTTCTCTCTCCCTCTCTCTGTCCTTGAAAATAAATAAAGGAAACACTCAAAATAAAGACAATGGATCTAAACTATTCCTGGTAAAGATAGAGGACTGGGGTTCAAATTGATCGCTGGGTGTGGCCCTTGCCTACTTCCTCCACTTATCAGCCTACAACAGAGGATGGTCTTCTCATCTGCCCAAAAGTATTCATCCACAAAATGGGGACTTGACTGAACCAGCTCACAGAGCACTGGGCAAGTCAAGTGATTAATAATGGAAAACTACTCTGAAAACAGTGTTGGCTGGCTTTGTACTGCACTGGATTAGAACAAATGGTTATAATAACTCTTAGTCCTAAACTGTTCACTTTTAGGAGTTGATATAATTTCATTATTTCCATTAATAGCCACCCTTCTAACAGAGACACAAAGCCAACATTTTGGTGGACTATCATCACCAAATCGTAGAGGTTTTTTTTTTGCTGTTTGTTTTTTCTTTTAATTAAATCAAAGATGACACAAAGGTATATGGACACTTCACATGAATACCTGTCATATAGGTCCCAACTACAACTGGTAACAGAATATCATTTAAAATATAAGAACATAAAATGAATAGAATAGGCTCAGGGTTGATACCTGTTTCATGGAAGTATACTGGTTTCAAAACACACACCACCTTGTAGCCAAGGTCATGATCTCAGTGTGCTCTTTCATGGTGTCTCCTTCATGTTCCTGTTGTACACTGGGTCACCTTCCCATTCCTGGAATACTAAAGATACAGTTAAACCTGATATTCTGTGGCAATTTGACTTTTTGTTACATTTTTATTTATTTGTGAGGATAGAAAAAGAGAGAAAGATGGGCATGCCAGGGTTTCTTACTGCTGCAAACATATTCTAGACACATGTACCACTTTGTACATCTGGCTTTAGGTAGGTCCTAGGGATTTGAACCTTGGGCTTTCCTAGCAAGAGCCTTTCACTGCTGAGCTATCTCCCCAGCTCCCCAGACTTCTAATTTTACACAAAAAGCCTCAGAGCTGGATGTGGTGTCGCGAGCACTCTCAAAGATGATTGGTTGAGAGGATTCTGCCGGCAAAGGTCAATGATACTCAGACACTGGTATACTGGCAAAGGAGTTTACTGGGATGAAAGTCACGCACAAGCAAGTCCAAACTATCACAAATAATATTATAGCTAATATAATATATAACCAAGGTATATTCATCGCTACTAACACAAGAGTATTTCTAATGAGTCTAACATGTATACAACCTGACAACGCGAGATTTGAGCTGCGACGTTTTACGACGTTTTACGACCTGTCCAACGCGGGGTTCGAGCTGCGATGTTCGAGCTGCAACGTTGTTTACTTTCGGTTCGCTGCGCTTCAAGCCGAGTTTTGGTCCGCTGGCGTAAGCTAGTGCTTTAGCTTACGGATGATCATTCGGACAGCGTTCGGACAGCATTCGGACAGAGTGTCGGGCTGATGAATTCGGATGGGTGATGTACTCGCGGGGCTCTCAGTCAGGACTGCTGAGCAACCTTTCAGTCAGTCATAGTGTCGGGGAGACTGAGACAATGGTTGCTGAGCAGCTGGGGTTTTTATACCTTCCAATGCTTATCTAATAGTTTCACACATACATCTGCTAATCTCTACTATGTCACTGCACACAGAGTTTTGCTTACAAGCTTTGACTTTGCATTTTTTACTCTCACAACAAACTTGTTTATCCTAAACTGGCCCTGGACCATATGCTGGTCCTTACATGCTCATAACAGTGGTGATATATACCTATAATTCCCAGCACTCCAGGCTAAGACAGGTGGATTGTGAGTTGGAGGCTACCTTGGGTAAAGATAATGAGTTCAAGGCCAGTTTGGAGAACTGGAAAAATCCTGTTTCAAGGGTCTGAAAGTTGTTGAAGAAAGATGCCAGACCCAAACAGTTTGTAAAAACAAAGTGTTTATTCTGCAGAATCAGCCAGCATGCGGAGGTCAACCGTTCATCAAAAATGGCGACCTGGAGGAGCTCACCGGCTTCTTTTAAGCACAGCTAGAGGATTTTTGGCCAGCTTAGTCTATTCTAACATGATTGGCTAATTTGAACAGTAACTGTACTTCTACTTCTCTGATTGGTCCTAAAGTTTTGGCCGGCTAGGTCTAGGGGAATTCTAGGCAGATTGGATAACCCTTTATCATGATTGGCTAGGCAGGCAGCAATTGCATTTGTACATCTTTGATTGGTTGGGGCAAAAGGTGCAAAAGGGACATGTCTGGGCATGTTTGGACATGTCTCCAGGAACTGACTCAGCCCTGGGTGGGTGCCTTCTCTGGCCATATGTCAGGGTCACTGTTGAGTAACAGCCTGCCCTTTCCCAGAAGTTTTGCTTGCCTCTCTGGGAAACTGAAACTTAGGCCTAGTTAGGGTGGCACCTTACTGAAGCCTGTGGTGGCATCAGTTTGGTCCCTTCACCTGTCTCAAAAAAAAAAAAATCTTTTCCCCCACAGCATCTAGACTCAAAGAAAAAACAAACTGGGGGTTTTGTGGACTTTGTTTTGCAAGTTTCCTGGATCTGTGTGTCCTTAAAATAGCTTGTCTTTATCAGTTGGTTCATGTACTGCCAGGGAAAAGAACTTCCTCAATTCTTTAACGCATGGAAGGTTGCTTTTTTTTTTTTTTGCTTGCTATAGCTTTCTTACAGTAAGATGATACAGCTGGAATAAGGTCTCTTTGATATGATTCCATTTGTTTTATGGCAAATCTTGATATGCAAGGTGAATATCTCAAGCTACATACTTTTGAGGCTTGGCTAAACACACAGAATAATGTCTAGCCTGGTTTCATGAGACACGCTTTTCTTGGTGACCAAAGATTAAGAGAGTCTCATATTTGGTTTGTGCTTTGCTGACTACCCAGAATTTTTCAAACATTTTCTCTTCACGTGAGGGAATGGGTTCTAACACAAAAGAAAGCACAGACAAGCTCAGAGGCCTTTTCGTGACGTATTCAGAGCTTTATTATGGAAGAAACTGTTCCCAGGTTCTATTTTATTTTTGTCCTCATGAGTCAAGTGTACCTTTTCATCAGTTCAGGAAACTAAGCATTCACGGTGGAACACAATGCCCTTCTTCATAAGATCTATGTTTCCAAGCTCTCTGCCCACTATTAAGAACTTTGCTCTCATCCAAGGTCTAATGTGGTGGGCACCCACAGAAAGCAGATTTGCTTTTTATCTGAAAGAACTACAAATGCCTAAAGTGTCACTTTCCTTATTAATTTATTGATTTTTTTTCCAGATTGATTAACACATTAACAACTTGGGTCAATGAAACTGCACATTGTCCCTTGTACTGGCATTGGCATCTGCTCTCATCTTTCTGGGATTCATTTACAAATGTGACATGTTCCTGCTCTGAGGTTCTGGAACGGCATTTTGCTCAGAGTAGTTGTTTGAAATGTAACTGTTTCATTATCTACCTGAACCTCAACCCTAACATATCTCAAACAACAACAGTAATGTATCTTAAAAGATTTCATAACATGCTTGTTAAATGGTATGTTATTATACCTTTCTATATTAAGATAGGTTGGTAAATGAATGATAAAACCAAAACAAAAACCCTTTCTGATGAGTTGGAAGAAAGCAGTAAGAAACATTGAAAATGTGGCCATACTTCAAAGTAGGAATTGTGTTCCTAGGGTTTTATCTGAAGGAAAATATCATGGATGTGCCCCATCAAGGATCTTTATGATAGTGAATACTGAAAAGAATCCATGACTGACCCATGAGAGAGTGTGAGCGGAACAAATCATGGGGCATTCTTTCTCTGCAAGTGTAACAGAGGAATGCAGTGATAGGAAAAAGCAGGCCCTTACACAATGCAAACAAGACTCCGGTGCTGTTGCAGGAAGTTTATTTACATTAATTCCAGTAGTTCTCAGAACATTGCCTAAGAGATGCATGCTATCATTACAGTCCCCACTTTGTCTATGAAAACCTGAGGCACCAAGAATGGAATGTTGCCCCCTCCCCCAAGATCAGGTAGTCAGAGAATGATGTGACCTGGATTTAGAGCCAGAGCTTATGTCTCAGCTACTGATTTGTCCTATCTGACAGACATAAAGCAAACTGCAGCATGAGTATCCATTTGTAAATGTCTCTCTGTATATACACATAAACACACTCATGCACACCTGCATGCAGGTAATGAACCTGCTCAAGATCAGGTAGCCAGAAAATGATGGTGACTGGATTTGGAACTAGAGTTCATGTCTCAGCCACTAATTTGTCCCAACAGACATAAAATAACATGCAGCACGATTCTCCACTTGTAAATTCTCTGCATATACACATATATACTCATATACATATCTGCATGCATGTATGTGGTGGTTTATATAGGAATGTAGTGAAAACAACTGAAAAGTACACATCAAACTGGTATCTCTTGTCAATGGATTTTTAAAGATTTTGTTTATGTTTATATGAATTTTATAAATGTTCTAAAATAACTTTAGGCCATATTCTAAAAAATATTTTTGAAATTGAAATCATGCTATGTTTTTTTTGCCACAAATTAATTGAACTTAAACAACACAAAGGCATCTGAAAAAAACTCAAAATATGCAGAATTAAACAACATAATCCTGAATAACCAATGCTCAAAAAGGGGGTCAGGGCTGGGGAAATGGCTTAGTGGTTAAGGCATTTGCCTATGAAGCCTAAGGACCCTGGTCTGATTCCCCAGGATCCACGTAAGCCAGATGCACAAGGGGGCACGTGTGTCTGGAGTTCATTTGCAGGGGGCTGGAGGCCCTGATACACCCATTCTCACTTTCTCTATATCTGCCTCTTCCTCTCTCTCTCAAATAAGTAAGTAAAATATTAACAAGGGGGGGGAGCTCAGAAGGCAAATTTTGAATAGAATGAAAAAAAATGTATCAAAACCCATGTGATCAGTTGAAGCTGTCTTAGCGAGCAATTTATATCCTAAAATATTTGCATTATGAAGACTTAAATGTCTCAAATCAGTGACCTAAGTTCCTACCCTAATAAAGTTAAGAAAAATAGAAATAGAAAAAACAAACCCCAAGTCCAGCAGAAGAAATGTAGTGATGGAGATAACGCTGAAGCAGGCAGCTGGTGGTCACCTGCAACCGCAGCGCTGAGGAGGCTGCGTCAGCCGAGCACGGGTTTAAGAGCAGCCTGGGCTACCCAGCGCAGCCCTGGCTCAACGCCGACCACCCAGCCAGCCCTTCACCAGGAAAATGGAGAGACATGCTACAGGACAGCATACCTACACAGAGACTCTTCTCAGCAACAGTAAAAGGACAAGCTACTTCTGCAACATGGATGATGTTCAAACATACTCGGTCAACTGAAGGAAGCCAAACTCAGAAGAGTTTATCGTATGACTTTTAAAGAGATTTTTAATTTTTACTTATTTATTTGAGAGAGAGAGAGAGAGGAAAAAAAAAGGTAGATAGAGAATGTGACTTTTATATAAAGTAGAAACAATGGAAAGCAAATAAATGGTTTCTCATGTGGTAATCAAAAATAGATACCTGAGAACAAGTCTAACAAATTATGTATAATACTGTGGTGGTTTGATTCAGGTGTCCCCCATAAACTTAGGTATCCTGAATGGATATTAAAGCCTCCTGGAGGCAGTGTATTGTTGGAGGTGGGCTTATGGGTATTATAGCCAGTTACCCCTTGCTAGTGTTTGGCACACTCTCCTGTTGCTGTTGTCCACCTGATGTTTTCCCCTGCCATCATGGAGCTTCCCCTTGAGTCTATAAACCAAAATAAACTCTTTTCCCACAAGCTGCTCTTGGTCGGGTGATTTCTACCAGCAATGTGAACCTGACTGCAACAATTACCTCTATACAGAAAACTAAATTATTAGTAGGAATTAAACAATATAGAAATAAATGGGGAAGTACACTATGCTCATTAGTGAAAAGATTTGATAGTATAAAAATGTTAATTCCCCCTAAAATAATAATAGACTTTTGTGAACACTTATCAAGCTCCAAATATTATTTTTAAATACTTTTCTTCTTTTACTTGTGAGCAAGAGAGAATGTGTGTGTGTGTGTGTGTGTGTGTGTGTGTGTGTGTGTGTGTGTATGTGCTAGGGCCTTTTGCCACTCTGTTAAAAAAAAAACTCTAGACACATGTACCACATTGGGCATCTGACCTGGGTACTGGAGACTTGAACTCAGGCTGGCAGGTTTTGCAAGCAAGTGCCTTTAACTGTTGGGCCATCTCCCTAGTCCAAATTCCAAGTATTATTTTTAATAGTCATAAACTAAGATAAAACTAAATGCCTACTAGTAATAAAACAGATTATTATAGTATGTTCATTCAATGTGCTTTTAGTATGTAATGAAACTGAAATAAATTAAAGCAATGCAAAATGTTTGTATATGCCTCACAAACATTACACAGAAATAAGAGGGAAGACACTTAAAAATGTTATGATTCCAGTTATATATGAAAAATAAAATGGTAAGTTAGGGAGGCATGGTTTGGTAGCCACACCATGAGGGAAACCAAGGTGTGATTACATGTGAAGGAGAGGAGATCCAAGGGCTTCGTGGGTGCTTCCAGGGCCCTCTTTGTAAACTAGAACACGGTTACATGCTGTTGTTCCTTTAAGATTCTGCTTTCATTCTTACTTGTTCACTTTTCCATGACATATGCTACGGTTTGTTTAAGTCCTTTTAAAAATGAAGGAGATGAGTTACATAAAATTCTTTCATTTCTGACTTTTGACTTTGGGGGCAAGCATCATAAGTACACCAAATTTAAAGTTCTTTGGGAAAGATATGTGTCTGACCTATGGTCAGATCCTGACTGTGATTCTAACCAATTGCTGAGGGGGCACCAGACTTCTCAGGTTGGAGGAAAAAATAGCAATGCATTGTTGGAAAACATGGCCCTTCTACAGGCCTGGTCTTAATTCACACTCATTCGGTCAATTTAGCTGTCTGTAGAGAAGTAGAATTATTTCAAAATCAAGTTGTATAGGAAAAGAAAAAAGATCTAAAACTACCCACATTTGTTTCCTTTGAATGGTTTCAAAAAACCAACTAATCAAATAGCCTTTGGGATAATGAAATGTGCAGGGCTTTGTTCATATTAAAAATTCTTGAATAGGTAAGTACCAAAAATGATCTAATATAGATGTTTTGAGAATGGGATGTCCTGGAATCATTTGTCTCAAGAGACCTGTGTGTATTTGCATGACTTCCTGGCAAGCTGGCTCCACCTGGAGGCAGAGACTTATACACAAGCATGAAAAATGAGTGACAGCTGGCACCTTAGGCTGGTGACTTAGTCTTTCCATGCTAAGTGAAGGCTTTTCAGTTAGACTGCATCTCTTACTGCATGGGTGGGGGGGGGATAGTGGGCAGGCAATCCCTTGAATTTGGAAATACACAAGGCTCTGGGTTTGCCCCTCAGCATCACAAGAAACCAATACAAAACAAAACAAACAAGAAATGAGAGGTGAAGTTACTTAACCACTCAGCAGAGACTTGTCTGAATAAGTAGCAAGCTCAAGTAGCAATGACTGATTGACAGACACATCTTGTTATAGTGATGGGAAGCTCATGTAATGATTAAACAGAAGTGAGCTATGGTTCACATAAATGACCATAATTAATATTTTGGCATGGCTAAAGTGAGCTTCAGTTTTCTGCTGTCCTACTCATGTTTTAGTATTATAATCATCACCTGAGTTCTTAATTTTCCTAAGGAGTGTGTCCATGATACGCACACC
Source organism: Jaculus jaculus (assembly GCF_020740685.1). Classification (NCBI taxonomy): domain Eukaryota; kingdom Metazoa; phylum Chordata; class Mammalia; order Rodentia; family Dipodidae; genus Jaculus; species Jaculus jaculus. Next base: position 112,369,077 of record NC_059108.1, on the reverse strand, counting down.
AATATAACTTTTACTTCCGGCTCTGCAACACTCTTAAAACCTTTTCTATCCCCTCAGCAGTCAACCTTGATGCAAATTGCCATTCCCTGGACCTTCACCCTAGGAATAGAAGTTGGATATCAGTCCATCATGGTTGAAGTATAGGGTGTGCTAACATTTGACAGAAAGTGGCAGAGAAAGAGAGAAGGGAGAAGGGGCATGCTAGGGCCTCTAGCCATTGCAAATGAACTCCAGATGCATGGACCACTGTTTCAGTCAGGTTCACATTGCAGGCAGAAATCACCTGACCAAGAGCAGTTTGGGGGGAAAAAAGGATTATTTTGGCTTACAGACTTGAGGGGATGCTCCATGATGGCAGGGAGAACAATGGCATGAGCAGAAGGTAGACATTATCCCCTGGGCAATATAAGGGGCATAATAGCAACAGGAGAGTGTGCCAAACACTGGTAAGTGGATACTGGCTACAATACACTCCCATAAGCCTGCTCCCAACAATACACTGCCTCCAGGAGGTGTTAATCCCCAAATCTCCATCAGCTGGGAACCTAGCATTCAGAGCACGTAAGTTTATAAGGGACACCTGAATCAAACTACCACCGTCACTATCTGGCTGTCATGGGTCCTTAGGCTTTGCAGGCATAAGCCTTAACTGCTAAGCCATCTCTCCAGTCTGGTTTTCTTGATGACTTTTATTTAATATCTTTATGAAGAGATTCTTACTGCAGTTGTCTCTTACAGTAGGTACTGAGTACCTTCAATATCATCTTAGCCCAAATCCCTATGTGTGGTTACTTTTCCTGGCATTAAATGTCATATCATCACACACTCTTTTAATCAGGTTTCTCTTGTTACCAGTTAAAAGTGTGAATGATTGCTTAGTGGTTAAAGCATTTGCCTGCAAAGCCTAAGACTCAGGTTCAATTCTCCAGGTCCTACATAATCCAGATGCACAAGGTGGTACATGTGCCTGGAGTTCATTTGCAGCACCTGGAGGACCTGGTGTGCCCATTCTCTCTTTCTCTGTCTCAAATAAATATATAAAACACAATTTTCTTAAAAAAGATTAATGCATAATGGTAAATTACAAAGAACTCTTTGTAATAACTCACTCTCCTGCTAGAATCATCGAGTATTTGTCACTAGAAGAACTCAACAACATCAACATATAAATCTTAGCTTATCAAATGGCAAACTGGGCAGCAATTCCCCTGAAGGCTCCTGGATGCTCTAGGTGGTTGACTCTAGGTGGGGTCTTGCTCACTTTGACGTCTAAACATCGATGATGGTGGAGGTGATGCCAACTTCAGGATAAAGCCATTATGCCTCAGAGATGCAATCACCATTAATTTCATCCTGATAGTCTTTAAGGGCTTTTTACAATTGAAACTATAAACATACACAGTTGTATTCTGTTATTATCCCTGTTTGAGTAAGCAATTTAAAGAACCTGTAATCTCATCAAAATAACCCATTGTACCCTGTAATTTATAAAGCTGTCTCATGGTGATGCCATAGTTAAAGATAACATCCGTTCGGCAATGCAACAATTTGAGTTGTTTTTCCAAAGCCTTAATATGAAGCTCTTCAGTGCAATCAAACCTAATTTATTCCAGATTTTGCTTGCAAAGACAACACTGGGCCCCACACGTCTATACATAGTACTTAGGAACAAAAAATAAACCGTTTTCCTCCATCTAGCTCTCAACCTCTCATGATATCTCTAACTATGGTCCTCTATGTCTTTCTTTTCCCTCATTAATGACCCATTCTGGTATATTTTAGAAATACCAGGGAAAGCACATTACTCCACATCAATTGACTCAGGTTTTGAGTGAAATAAGTTAGAATGATTTAAGCATTCCTTAGGAAATTCCAGTATCCTGAAATTGCTCATGGCAGGAGTGCATACCAGTGACTGCGTAGTCCTGGTATGACTGTTCACATTCTAGTGTCATGATGCCAACATCGGTGCCAGCTGCTTTTGTCTTCAGAGGACTGAAAACTTCCTGTTTTCTTTTTAATAAATTTTATTTATGTGTGCACGCGTGTGTGTGAGGGAGAGAGAGAAATTGAGAGAGAGAGAGAAAGAGAGAGAGAGAGAGAGAGAATGGTGGCACCAGGTGATTCAGCCACTGCTAACAAACTCCAGAAGCATGAGCCACCTTGTGCATCTGGCTTACGTGGGTCCTGGGGAATCGAACCCAGGTCCTTTGGCTTATGCAGGTGAGTGTCTTATCTGCTAAGCCATCCCTCCAGTCCCTCCTGTTGTCTTATATTAAGGTGTTCTATGTTCTTTAGAAATTACATCTTAGTATGCTGGTAAGTTTTATTATTTTGCCAGGCGTGGTGGTGCACGCCTTTAATCCCAGCACTCAGGAACCAGAGGTAGGAGGATTACTGTGAGTTCGAGGCCACCCTGAAACTCCATAGTGAATTTCAGGTCAGCATGGGCTAGAGTGAGACTCTACCTTGAAAAACCAAAAAAAAATAAAATAAAACAAAATTTATTCTTTTTACAAGTAAGGAAGGATTCTGTCACTAATATCTGATGGGCTCTTGGTAAACAGAGTTAAGAGTAGAGGAAATAGACTGTGTGGCATAGAAGGGGGCCCCTTTGGCAGTATACGCTTATAAGAGGGTCTCCCCTTTGGCTGTAGAATAAAAGGGATCAGGAGACGGGCAGCAAGGATTCACTGGCTCCACTCTGTAGGGGTAAGTGTTAGCTCTGTGAACACAGAGACCACAAAGGAGCAACTAAGGATGTGGAGTCTTAAACTCCAAAGAGCTCATCGGGCTCCAGAAGGTGAGAAAAGTCTTTAAAAAAAATAAGGAAGATGTATAGCGTTTGGAAGAGAACAAAGAATTGCTGGGACTAGTCATTGGTGGTTCAAATTCTATGCACAACAGATATAGTTGCAGCACAGGAAAAAAAGATACTCACAGATGATAACTTAACCATTATCGTTGGTACCAATGTTGATGTACATGATTCCAAATTTTCTTGTACTGCTTTGGTTTTTCTATGTATTTTTCAACCAGTGAAACCTTATATTAGTTTTCTATGACTTCCACAACAAAGTGCTGGAAATGATTTTCTTTTGAGTGAAGGTGTCCTCCCTACACCTAGTTTTAATCTAAAAGCTACAGTTAAGCATTACTTGGTATGCTTTGTATAATGACTTATGATTTATATATGACTTAGATTTATATACTGATGACTTCACTACATAAATGTGGAGGAAGGGACATCATTCAGTCATTGCAGGACAGTGTCTCCTTTAGCTGAAGAATAAAGTGTACAAGAGATGGTAGGGACAGCTAATAATCTAGCTAGACAGACAGAATTAATTTTTAACCTAAAAATCTATCTGATGATCACTATAGTGATCACTTTTCATTATGTTGGAGTCAGAATTAACGTGCAGTTGTCCAAAACTCCCTCCCTTGTAAGTGAATATCCTTGACATAGGGCAGAGGAAAAGACCTCTTGCTAATCCGAACTCTGCTTCTGGCTTTCAGATCCAAGATCAATGTCGTCATATAACTTTGATTCTGGATGAGCTTCTAACTGCATGCCCGCCTGCCTGCAGCCTATGCCAAAAGCAATTCAGAAAAAGAGCTCTCATGCTAAACACTGGTGGTTCCAAGGCAGGAAGAGTGCAGGAGAGAAGGGAGCTGTTAAAAAGGGAACTGAAGTCTTCTAATGGTTTTTGATAATCGGCCCAGCTGTACTAATTTGATTTTTTTGAACTGAAAACCCCAGGATAGTGCCCTGAACGACTGAGCTCATGCTGGAAATAGCATCCTTTAAAGTGTGGCTCCAGGGACAGCTCACATAGTATAAATAGCTTCAGGAATTAATTTCAAGATATGAGCCAGGTAAGTAAGTAACCACCTCCTTGGTAACATTAAGACATTGTTAAAGATACACCATTTTCAGCTTAAAATATTTTTTAACTTGAGAGAGAGAGACAGACAGAGAGAGAGAGAGAGAGAGAGAGAGAGAGAACAGTGCACTAGAGCCTTCAGCCACTGCGAACAAACTCCAGATGTGTGTGCCCCCTTGTGCGCATGTACAACATTATACACTTTGCGTCACTGTGTGTCTGGCTATGTGGGACCTGGAGATTTGAACATGAGTTCTTAGGCTTCTCAGGCAAGCACCTTAACTGCTAAGCCATCTCTATAGCCCTTAAATTTATTATTATTTTTCTTATTAACAACATCCATGATTGTAAATGATATCACATGGTAATTTCCTTCCTTCCCTCCTACTTTCCCCTTTGAAATTCCATTCTCCATCATATCCCCTCCCCCTCTCAAGCAGTCTCTCTTTTATTTTGATGTCATGATCTTTTCCTCCTATTATGGTGGCTTATGTAGGCACTGTTAGGTCATGGATGTCCAGGCCATTTTGTGTATGGAGAGAGCACGTTGTAAGGAGTCCTACCTTACTTTGGCTCTTACAATCTTTCTGCCACCTCTTCTGCAATAGACCATGAGCCTTGGAAGGCGTGATAGAGATATTGCAGTACTGAGCATTCTGGTCACTTCTTTCTAGCACGATGATGCCTTCTGAGTCATCCCAAGGTCACTGCCATCTGAAAAGAGAAGGTTCTCTACCAAACGTGAATTAATATATGGGTATGAACATTAAGAGAAGTGCTTATTGGGCAGTTTGATGAGCATAGTATATACATTTAGCCAGACAGCAGCAGACGTTACACCCCTAGGGCTTATGACTACCCCTGTTTTAGGTTTTCAGTATCAGGGATGTATTCCCTCCCATGGAGCAGGCCTCCAGTCCAATTAGAGGGCAGTTGGATTCCACCATGACAGATGTGCCACTATTGCACCTGTTGGCTCATTTGGTCTGGCTGGCCAAATATAAGGTTTGCAGTGCCCACTGTTGAGTATCTTCATGGGTGATTTCTCTCTCTCCCATTGAAGTGCATGCAGAATGGCTTCTTCCAGCTTTCTGTCAGCTGATCTACATGGAGGAGGTTATCAGCTCAGTTCCAGCAGGATTTCTCAGTGGCCTTGCAGCCCAAGCATGTGGAATCTTCAGCAATAGGGTCTTACCATCTATTTCTGGTGGGAAACCAAGGGCCTTGGCAATGGCCCATAATATTTTGGGGGTATCAGGGACTTCCCTGGCTAACAACTCACTGGAAGGCGTCCTATCCCTTAGCCCTTAAATTTTTAAAGTTTATTTGTATGTGTGTGTCTGTGAGTATATATGGGTGCTCCATAGACTCCTGCCACTGTAAACTGGCTTTACATGGTGGGTACTGGGGAATCAAACTTGGGCCAATGGACTTTGTAAACAATCACTCTTAAACTGTTGACCTCTCTCCCCAGCCCTATAGTTTCAACTCTCCATACATTGTTCTTGAAATAATAACTCAGTAGTGTTAGAATGAATGAATCCTTTTGCAGCTAGCCTCAATATAGAAGTTATGGTTATGCATTGTATGCTTGTTACTCAGTTTTCTGGAAAGTTGCCCATCTCAAACATGACCAAGAACCAGAAAATAGCCAAAGGTAGTCCCTAGCAATGAACATAGCTGGCCCATGTATGAGGGTCATGCATTTTGTTTGTTGGAGTTCTACTCAGGCTCTCAATCCTTAGATGGTTTACTCTTGTTTCTCCTGCATTTTAAATGAGTATAGTTATCTGATTTTTATGCCTGAAGATGATCAGATTATCAGGAAATTTTTGTTGTGTGTATATGTGTTCATATGTTTTGTGTGTGTGTGTGTGTGTGTGTGTGTGTGTGTGTGTGTGTGTGTGTGTGTAGGCCAGCTATCACATATCCTCAGGACTGTTATTCACCTCATTTTTGGGACAGGGTTTCTCATTGGCTTAGAGCTTCCCATTAGACTAGAGAAGCTAGTCAGCATGCTCCCAGGATCCTCCTGGCTTTGCCTCTTCAGTGCTGAGGTTTTGGTGTGCATATCCATGGCCAGCATCTTATGGTGGGTGAATATGGCAATTGAACTCGGGTCCTCATGCTCTCATAGCAAACACTACCCAGTGAGCCATCTCTATGTCCTTATAAAGGCTTCAAATAAATAGAACACAGCAATGAGAAGGGTCCCCTGACTAAAATTTTTATCAAACTCTCTAACAAGAAAATAATTTAAGAAGTGGTAGAGCTGGATGGAGTGGTGCACACCTTTAATCCCAGCACTCAGAAGGCACAGGTGGGAGGATCACTGTGAGTTCCAGGTCAGACTGGACTAAAGTGAGACCTTACCTCAAAAACAAGGGGGCGCTGGAGAGATGGCTTAGCAGTTAAGCCCTTGCCTGTGAAGCTGAAGGACCCTGGTTCGAGGCTTGATTCTCCAGGACCCACATTAACCAGATGCACAAGGGGGCGCACACATCTGGGGTTCATTTTACAGCAGCTGGAAGCCCTGATGTGCTCATTCTCTCTCTCTTTTTCTCTTTCTCTCTCTCTATCTGCCTCTTTCTCTCTCAAATAAATAAATAAATAAAAATGAACAAAAGAAAGAAAGAAAAAAAGAAAGAAAGGAAGAAAGAAAGAAAGATAAGAAAGTAATTTACTATACTAAGCAAAAGGCCTATCCATGTTAACTGGGTTTTGGATGTATTCATATATTGTATCCATGAGTACCAAATGGAATTTATAATGTAATGATGACCTTGAATAAGTAAAGAGAATGTGATACAATTGGGGAACTTTCTTTAGGATTATAAAGAAGTAGGTGATATCTCTGGAAAGATGTATTCCAAATAAAATGAAAAAATATGAGAAGGGCTTAATATGTAAAAAGATAATTACACTACTTGGGGAAAACTATTGATAATGACTCCTAAAGCTAAAGATGTAGTATAAATCATGTGTGGTGGCACACATGCCTTGAATGCCAGCACTCAGGAGATAGGGGTAGGAAGATTGCTGATGAGTTTGAGGCCAGCATGGGACTACAGAGTGAGTTCCAGGTCAACCTGGGCTAGAGCGAGACCTTCTCTCAAAACAAACAAGCAAAAAAACAAAATCACAACAACAGAAAAGAAAAAAAAAACATAAATAACATAGACTAATCCATCTTTACTTCTGTTCTCTCAAGTTCTCAGAGAACATGAATCACAAAGTAATAGGAATTGGTGTATTTTATAGGATTGTGATTTACTGTTTAAAGCTCAAAATAAAAACTGATGATTACTCCAGAAGCCATGTTAAGACTGGGGCTGATCTCCACGTAGGCAGCTGAGGAACTACAGAATTTGCCTTATGAATCGGCTTCTCGTGGAAGCTACTTAGAAAGGACACTTTCTCTTCCTTGGGATCCAGTAAGGTGAGGGGACTCCTAGAGAGTCACTCTTAGAGCAGGAGGCATCATCTGGAAGGAAAGACCTGCCTAGGGCCTTTACTGAACCCACAGACCTGCCCTAATGTCTCTTGCCAAGGTAAGGACCAGCAAGTTTGCTCAGGACCACTGGGGATGGGAGATGTGCTTATACATACTGATTGATAATTCTGGGTTAGAGAGGTCCACGGGAGGTGCCTCTGCCAGTGAAACTGGATGATGCAGGAGAAAAGACGGGAAACACCTCATCTGACCTCCTCTAAGATGCATGTAAAATACAGGTGCTGTGATTCTTGTGGCTCTCCCAATAGGGAGAGGAGTTACAGAGACACTAGTGGGGAGACTGCCTACTGATGAAGGGACCTAGATGGTAAACACCACGACTTCCCACCAGTATCAGATGGTCCCACGGCAAACCCGAGCTGAATCCAAAGACTTCCTCCTCAACTTTCTCCTCCTGCTCTTCCCTGACCTTGCAGGAGCCTGACCTGGACAAGGTGGAAGAGAAGAAATCTCAGAGGCGCCCACATTCTCTTGCCTGCTTTAAATCAATCCTTCAATCCCCAGGCCTGTCTACAACAAGGGTCGGAGTAAGTCTAGTAGCAGGTCCACATGTTTTAACTGGAGCAGACAAGTGACAAAAAAAATTACATTACTGATATAGAAAAAGCACATGTAGTTGAAAGCAGCATTTTTAAACATGCCCAGATGACCACAGAGAAGGGAGACACATCCTGTGCTCCTAAGCCAGAGTGATGCTGAGGGTCCCACAGAGGGTCACATCAGCCATCATACTCCAAGCTACCTGGTTTGCAGAGGAAAGATGTTCTGGAAACCATCTGAGCCTTGCATCAGGCCTGAGAGACTGCTAAATTTAAAACTAAAGGAACAAATCCAAAGTAGCAAAATTAGTTTTTAAGTCTCCTATTTCACTATATTATTTTGTGACTTGCCATGAAGGTATAACAACTTGATTTTGATTGCTTTTGTTCTATCTTGTTTTATTTCTGAAGAAAAATAATAATACCACAATTTTCCATTTAGATACTTTTAAAATAAGATATATACAGATACACCTATAACTTGTTTAAAATGGGTCTAATATTTATTTATACATTTAGATATCTACATATGTATATATAAATTGCTTAAAAACACATATGTATGTATATATATATATATGTATATATATATATATATATATATATATATTCTTTATATAAGGAAGTCAGCCAATATTTATCTAAAGAATACCCAAGATTAGTTTGCTTCATCTTCTACAGTGACTGACTTCAGTTGGCCCTGTTAGTGTACTGTCCAGATCTGCATCTAGTCTACATACTGAAGTTTTTGTAGGAATATTCTTTGTGCTCAGATATACAATTGATGTGTAGTATATTAGTCCTGCAGTCCGTTTCCACATTGCTGGGACAAGCATCCAATGAAACACAGTTTGTGGGAGGACGGGGTGTATTTCAGGCTCACAAATCCAGGGGAAGCTCCATCAATGGCAGAAGAAGCTGTTTGTTTCTATACATCCAAGCAGAGGGACATCTGGTGATGTCAGCACCACAAAACACGAGTGTGGACAGCCAGAGCTTAGATTACTCTGAACATACCTCGTAGGAGAGGACTCAGATCCACCCTCAAACACACCTTAGGGCTGAACTGCTAGATCCACCTCCAGTGACACGCCTCCTTGTCTGTCTACCAGCGGCTCAAGTGAGACGTTTAATCAAAAATGACTGAGTCTATGGGGCCATATGTTCAAACTATCACATTCAAATGACCACAATTGCCTTAATATTATAGATGTGGACATTGAGACACAGAGAGGGTAAGTACCCTACCCACTCAGCTCAATTGTACCTGGAGGAACTGGACTCAAACTCATACAGTCTGGGCAGTCAAATACCCTCCTAGTCACACTACCACTGAAGTCCTCATCCCTGAGAATGCTTTTGCAAAGTATGTAGCACCAATATTTTGGTTTGTGTCACTTTGATTGCTGGTGGCACTGAACATTTGGTTTGTTAATCTTTGTATTCTTCTTAAATTATACTCCTTGCCAACTCATTGTATGTGTTTTTGTTTGTTCCAGACAAGACCTTATTATGTCTCTCAAAATGACCTAGAACCCCCAATGAGCAATGTGGAAGTTTGTCTACTGGTATTCATCTTTGTCTCTTTTACTCAGGAGAACCCTTAGTTGCTTTTTGTTTTCTGTTTTGGCTTTTGCTTCTGTTTCCAGTGTTGGAGGTGAAACCCAGGGGCTCTGTATGCGTAGGCAAGTGCTCTGCCCCTGAGCTAAATCACCAGCTCCATGAACTCTTAGCTTTTAACAGCTCAACTATCAAATATAAGTATTTTCTAGAAAGTGTCCTGTTATTTTGTATGTTCATGTATGGGAATGTGTAGGGGGTATATTTTGCTTAAATAGCCAATGATTTTTAAAAATCATTGTATCATCTTGATTTTCTTTTATGTTATTTTTAAAGATCATCTCTTTTTATCCATGTGTGTACGTGTGTGTGCGTGTGTGTGTGTGTACGCATGTGTGCTATGGTACACATGTCCAAGTCAGAGGACAACTCCTAGTGTGGTTCCTTACATTCCTTCTTGTTTGACACAAGGTCTCTTGCTTGCTGTTTTGAATACCAGACCAGCTTGCCTGCAAGCTGCAGGGTTCTGCTGTCTCTACCTTCTATCTTGCCCTAGGAACACTTGGGACTGCAGACACAGGCTGCCACAACTGGCTTCATGCAGGTGCTGAGGTCTCCAAACTCAGGACCTCACACTTGCTCACCAAGACATCTCCCTCACCCCTCAAAGATCACCTTTAATATTCATCTGTGTTTACTTGTTACAGAATTTCACTTATTTCTTCAGAATTTTAAATATTTATAATCTATAAATTTTTAATTTACTCTCAATGGCAAAGTTGAATTTTGTGTAGAAGACTTATGTCTGCACCATCCAGGTGTTACCACTAATGTTTACCTATACTTGCTTCATGAACAGCTACACACCTAGCCATACCTTCATCAAGCTGTTCATCCGGTCTACCCTTGACGCTTTTTAAATTCAACTGCAGAAAATATGTTGCCTTTCAAGATGCTTTGGCAGGCATATCATTAACTAGAGTTCAGTATTTATTTATAATGTTTTTTTTACATTTTGATGTAAAATTTATAAAAAATGAGATGGACAGATCTTGTTTGTACTTTCACTGAGTTTTGATAACTACATGCTCCTATATGAACCAAAGCTCTGTCAGGAAGTTCTTTTATTTATTTATTTATTTTTAGTTTTTTTGGAGGTAGGCTCTCGCTCAAGCCCAGGCTGACCTGGAATTCACTATGCAGGGTGGCCTCAAATTCATGGCGATCCTCCTACCTCTGCCTCCCTAGTGCTGGGATTAGAGATGTATAAAGGTGTGAGCTACCACACTGGGCTCATCCAGCCCCCCCCCCCCAACGGGCCCCCACCCCTCCCCCACCAAGTGGAAGTTCCTTGACACTATTGTCATCCCTACAACCACTATGAGGAAAACACTGTCCCAGTTTTGTTTTCTACCATAAGTAATCATCCCCTGTAAAATGTCATGTTATTGGAATTACACAGAATTGGAATACAGCTTTCAGCGGCTTGCTCACATCCCTGTATATAAAGCTGGTAAGAGTGCACATGGCTCTGGATGCAAACTTTTTTATTTTTAGAAAACATTTTAAAAATCTTTTTTTATTTTAGTTATGGGAGAGAGAGAAAGAGAGATGAAGATAGAGAGAGAATGGGTACACCAGGGACTTTAGCCACTGCAAATGAACTCCAGAAGCATGCACCACCTTGTGCTTACGTGGGTACTGGGGAATTGAACATGGCTCCTTTGGCTTTGATGGCAAGGGCCTTTGTCACTAAGCCATCTCATTTTTGAGGATTTTGGCATGGTGAATGACTTTGGAATGAAAAGATGCTGTCCCCTTTGGAGCAAAGAGCAGACGTGTTTATCACCCAATATAGAAGGTACAGGTTGGTAAACTCGGGACCCTCCACACTGCCTGCTCAGGCACTACTGGTTCCTTTTTGTGATGTTCTGCGCAAGTGCCTCTGGTCCCTTTATGACGTCCTGTAGCACTTGAGTTCAGAAAGCAGCTCATGAAAATGCTATAACCCAGATGCCATTTTAGCTATGTACAATAGTTATTTATGGGGTGGAGAGATTTGCCAGTGGTTAAGGTGCTTGTTGTTTGCAAAGCCCAGGACCCAGGTTTGATTCCCAAGGTCCCATGTAAGCCAGATGCACAAGGTGACACATGCTTCTGGAGTTCGTTTGCAGCAGCTGAAGGCCCTGGCCCACCCATTTTCTGCCTCTCAAATAAGTAAAATAAATAAAATAAAAAATAAGAATAGTCATTTGTCTCTGACCCTGGAGTCCCTTGCATTCTATCAACATCCATAAAAGTGTGGCAGGCTAACAGGTCACAAGGAAACAGGGTAAAAGTCCAGACTTTCCATGGTCTTTAACATATAGTGTGTACTCTAGCTTCTTTCCCCATGTTGCTGAGACTTGCCTGCATTTACTCATAATTCATATATTTTTGTTCCTGAGTAGTAGTTTATTGCACCATATATTATTTCTCCATTCTCCTGGTGAGGGATGCTTGGACTGTCTAGTTTCTTTTTTTTAATTTTGGCTTCTATGAGTGAAACTACTGTGAGAGTTCTTGTACCAATCTTTTCATGACAGTGCTTTCAATGGGATGTAGGGAATAGTAATTACAGTGGAGTAGAATATACTATTTTATTCCAAGTATTTTTTTCCAATGCATTGAGTCATTTAAAATTCTTACCCATATCGTGAGAGGTCCAGCTGCTCTGTAATCTTGTCAACGTTGCTGTTGTTCAGCTGTTTGGGGTTTGATCTTTAAGCTGCTCTCATGGTACCTTATTGTAGTTTTAGATTATGTTCTTCCCATGACTAATGACATTGGGCACAATTGTATGGATGTATGGATATTCATATTGTATCTTCTTTTATGGCATTTAAATTAGTCACCACTTGGGAGAATTGTTTACTGGACTCTTTATTATGTTACTGATAACAGTTCTTGGTTAGCTATGTTTCTTCCTATCATTACTTTACCGATGAACAGAAGTTCTTAACTTTGATGAAGTCTAATTATGAACTAATTGTTTCCCAGTTATTGTTTTGTTACCTTTCTAAAAAGTTATTATTTTCATGCCAAGAAGATATTCTCACATATTATCTTCTAAAAGTGTTTCTAACAACACCAGCCCCTCACCCTCATTTTCTCCAACTTTTCTTCTAGAAGGGTTGTAAATTCTACACTTGCCTCTCTTGGCAGTGGAACAGATGAGCCAAGGGGCATCACCATCAGACCAGTCCTAAAGGTCCTAGAATCCTGTTCTGTAAATACTGCTCCATCCTGTCACATAGACAAATCACCTTTAACTCACAGTCCATCCTCATGAAAGGTATCATTAAATCCGGGTTTTTTTGTATGTGTGTGAGACAGAGAGAACGGGCACACCAGGGCTTCTAGCCACTGCAAGTGAACTCCACAGGTAAGAGCCACCTCGTGCAGCAGGGTTACATGGGTCCTAGGGAATCAAACTTGGGTCCTTTGGCTTTGCAGACAAGTGCCTTAACCACTAAGCCATCTATCCAGCCCATTAGTTCTGTTTTCAAAACGGTGAGAATGAGCCTCACAGAGGTCAAGGTCATATGGCTTTGCTCCACTGTAGAAGCTGGGGCTCAGACGTGCACTTTCCTCATTCCAAAGCTGCGCTTCCACCATGCCACCCAGCCCCATGCTGTGCAAGGTTCTTGCTCACCTGCCTCGCAGTCAGGCAGAGCTTAACCTCATCTGATGCAGTTACCGCAGCATAACACTCAGATGCCTCCCACTTGCATTTTTCACATGTCTTAATTGGATTGTCTTCTTGAAATAGGACCTATACTCTGAACCTAGTATACTACATCAATTATATAAAGATTAACAGCATTTGTGCAATACGTTGTTGACGGGAATTTGAGATTTTTTTGTTGCCTTTCCTTAAAGGACTGTTTAAGGAAGTTTTTAATTCTTCCCTTACATTTTTTTTTAAAATATTTTTTGTTCATTTTTTATTTATTTATTTGAGAGTGATAGACACAGAGAGAAAGACAGATAGAGGGAGAGAGAGAGAATGGGCGCGCCAGGGCTTCCAGCCTCTGCAAACGAACTCCAGACGCGTGCGCCCCCTTGTGCATCTGGCTAACGTGGGACCTGGGGAACCGAGCCTCGAACCGGGGTCCTTAGGCTTCACAGGCAAGCGCTTAACCGCTAAGCCATCTCTCCAGCCCTTCCCTTACATCTTTAAAGTGGCACATGAGGAGTCTTTGGCAGGAAGGGGCAGTGTGGTGAGGACTCTACTTTGCCAGTGGTTTACTTCACCATCAAACTAAGTGGGGGGAAAAACACCCATGACTCTACAACTCTGCTTTTCTGATCATACTAGGAAAAGATCCAAATACGGATATTTGTTATTCAGTTACATAAAATACTTTTATTTATTTCCAATTCTTAAAAAGGCATGTAGAAAGCTCTCTTATTTGGAGATTTTAACTAAAAAAAAAAAATGGATGTAATATATTTGATGTTGGAAAGAGCATTAACCTTTTTTGTCAAGTGAGAAAAAAGATTTTATTCGACCATCTTCAGGGCAGGGACCACCAGAAGTCAGACTTAGTGTTCTCATAGTCAGTAAAGGCTTTTTTGTGTGTGATGGAAACAAAACCACAAAAGTTACCAATCCTTCCTGCTACAATGACCCAGAGCTCTAGGTGCAAACCTAAGTGTGCAGGGTGGCTTTTTATACTGTCACACAGTCTGTTCCCAAGGAGCCAAACTTGGAAAGAAGCACAGGACTAGGACTGGTAAGCTCCCACTGCTTGACACTTCCAGGTGGTTTCTATCTTCATTTATAAACAAGACAGGAACCAAAGCAACACTGATTTAGGGGAACAAAAAAATATATAGACATGGAGGATGGGATTAGGGCAAGGAGAGGTAAAGCCAGTATCTATAGTGTACCTGACATGCAGCAGAGCATCGCTGTAGCCATAAAGACCTTTCTTTCCTGTTCTGGATTGACGACCAGGTAGCAGAGGGGATACCAGGATCTTCAGGACTTCCGACCTTGTCTGGTCACTGACATGGATAGTGCTTTGAGTTTGCTCCAATCAACCTTCCAACTTCACCATAATCAAATATGAAGAAACTCTTTAACTCTCCTGTCTAAAATCTGTTGGGAACTTCTTTAGGAGGTCATCAGGCTTCACTGTGGGCTAGATGGTGGCCAAAGATCAAAGCATGCACCATGCAAACCACAGGCTGTAAGAGTTTGTCACCTTGAAAATACCCAAAACCAAGTTCAATATCTCAGCTCACCCATCGGCATACAGAGACTGATGAGTGCGTAACAAATAGCTTTTCTTCAGCTGTCTCTTAAGAAATAACTTAGTATATTTGGTCACTCTGCAATTCTGGAATTAGATGAATCAATTTTAAATCTTGGCTTTGCCAATTCATATTGGGTGACCTTAAAGGAGTATTTGACACTGCTGAGTTGATTTCCTCATGCTTAAGATTGAGATTATAATGGTGCTTACTTCATACAGGATTATATGAAGATGTTTAAATATATATAGGATACATATGTGCCTGGCCCACAATTGCATACCTTGCTCAATAAATGTCAAGCAATTTTATTGTTAAAAAAGTTACAGTCATGGGCATGTTAACCAGACCTGGAGGATGATGGGATGAGTCTGAGTAGACTCTGCAAGACTGACTTACAGAATGAAATGTTCCCCCTTCAGGCAGATATCTTTTCCTCTATAAGCCTGTGTTTCAGACTTTAATAAGGGAGTGGTGGAGCATGGGGGGAGGTGTAGTGTGACAAACGTGGGACAAATGTGAGAAAGAGAAAAATTGAAGAGGATCCTCACAGGGTTCAGCCCTACTTTGATGTCGAATCACATGGTTGAATCAGCATACTGTGGAATGGGATCACATGACCCAAATTTCAGCAAAGCCAGTGTCACTTCTTACTGTCATGGCTTGGTTAGGATGTTCTCAAGCCCATGTTTCCACCTGTGGTCTAATACCGTCAGGTCAATGGGACAGGCCTGGAGGCCAGAAAGCCTGGTTTTCATGGAAGCACCACCAGATGGCTGTTACAAGCTGGTGTCACTCAGGGAGGGAGGGGCAGATTTACTCTGCATCTTGTGTCATCCAGGGTTCAGAACTAGGCTGTCTGGTACTCCATATCCCTCCCAACGCCACATTCTAAATGGACATTTATCATGGTAAGGGAGAAGGTAATACCCTTGGACACAGTCATTCGTTCTTTAGGAATTTTAAAACCACAGTTAATGTACTCACTGAACCTCACGCTGACCTAAATGTGCATTCACCGTGCCTCTCTCACTAGAAGCTGGGTGGCCATCAGTAATCTGTGATGGCTAGTAAATGCATCTGGAGGTCATGGGCAATACTTAGTCATCCTCCTTCTCATAGTTTGTAGCCATGAATTTTTCCATCAGGGTTTATTAGGCATTCTACTGTATTCACATTGTTGTATTGCTAAGAGAATTTTTTTCAATGAAAGTGAACATCTAAACTTTTATGTGAAATTTTCTATATGTCAAATGATGACAACCAATTTTTAAAAAATGCAAACAGTCTTCAGGTCAAATGAACCATGTTTGTGGATTATGCAATGGCTGTGAGCTGCCAGTTTTGATTTCTCAATGATAGCTTTGCCTGGGTGGCCCAGGATAACACTTTCCCAGGTTGTAATGTCCACCTGTTTCCAGGGGACAGTAGGAAGTAAAATGCCATAATAATTAATTCTGTATATCATCTTGGAAAGGGTTGTTAGGGAGAATCAAAGGCTAAATCCAAGTCATAAAACTTTCGTGTGATATGGAGTCCTCAAAGAGTGAATTTGTACTAGGACAGGTTGTCAGCCACCTACTTTCTTGCACAATGTTTACAATGTTAAGTCATGAACACATTTTGCAGGTCATCACAGGTCTTACTTCTTCCTAACATGACCCTTGTCCTCTGTGTTCAGAGTAGGGTTCCCAGTGTGCAGTCAATCTTGTATTTTGTTGCTGTTGTTTGTTTGTTTGTTTGTTTTGTAGTGCTGGGAATGAAATCCAGCACTTTAGGCATGAATGCTTATGCTATACCACTGAGCTGCATCCCTGGCTTCTGGGAACTTGGTAGAATGCAAGTTACCAGACCTAATTCTGTATATTCGGAACCAAGAGCTTAGAGAATTGAACACAGCAAAATGATTTTTTTTTAATATTTTTAAATTCATTATTTATTTATTTATTTGAGAGTGACAGAGAGAGAGGGAAAGAGACAGATAGAGACAGAATGGGCACGCCAGGGCCTCCAGCCACTTCAAATGAACTCCAGACGTGTGCATCTGGCTAACGTGGGTCCTGGGGAATCAAGCCTCGAGCCGGGGTCCTTAGGCTTCACAGGCAAGAGCTTAACCGCTAAGCCATCTCTCCAGCCCAAGCAAAATGTTTTTTAACAAGACTTCCAGAAGAGTCTGGTGTTTTCTGGAGCTTGAGAATCCCAGTTTTGGCATTTAGGGCCCTTTTTGCCCTGCTATGTGAGGAACCTGACCTGTGGGCCTGTATTGTTTGTCATTCTTCAGCTAACAGCCTGAGGTCCTGATGCAAATCTTTGAGGTGACTAACTTCTCTCCTCAGAAGGATTGGCATTGATTCATGCAGCTTCATTGCTGCTACAGTTACTGACTGGCTAAAAACCATTTTATTGCCAAGCCCACATTAGAAAGTCTAAAAGAGGTGAAAATACAACCAAAAAGTCAGTAATGTTGGGTGACATGTCTGAATTCTTGAGGCTGACTTGGGAATATAATGAAACATGTCCTGGAACCTTAAGCGTAGGCATGGTCCATCAGCACGAGGCTCATGCAGAATTGGTAAGGCCAGCAAGGGTAGCAAGCTCCATCCAGTTCTTGAGCAAGGTTGCTCATTAGCCTGTGATCCCAATGATTAACTGTGCACCCCAGGAGCCCTTGATCGATTTAGAGGTGCCTGAAGCAGCAAAGACTTTGACATTGATTGGGTGACCATGGAGAAACTATGTCATTCTGTGGACCTGAGTGTAGAAATGAAGGGCTTGAAAAGCCTACTCGAATGTTCTGTAACTCTTTTCACCCCGTGATAGGGCTGATCTGCCCAATTTAATTCTGGATGAAACCTACACTTGAGCCCATTTATAGTGCAAAGATACTAAAGTCCACACTGGCAAGTATTAATCAACTGATATGCTGGTATAACAGTTACTTTCTGATTGTTGGGACAAAATGCACAACGGGGAGTACCTTAAGGAAGACAAAGGTTAATTGTGGGCTGAGCATTTCAAAAGGAAGTGTCCATCATGGTGGGGGAGAAACATGGCAGGAGCCAATGGCCAGAATCACATCTTCATATCCACAGGGAGGAAGTAATGAGAGAGAACACCAAACAGGGCGGAGCCATAATATCTCAAGGCCTGCCTCCAATGACATGCTTCCTCCAGTAAGGCTGCACCTCTTACAGGTTCCACAACCTTCCAGAACAGCACCACTAACTGGGGATAAAGTATCCAAAAACATGGGTGTACGGAACAGCTTTTATATTCAAATCCATGCAGTTCTCCATGGCTATATGGCCACATACCAAAATTAGTACAAGACATACAGCTTGCAGCTATACATAGTTATGATTTCACATAGTTTCTGAGACAGGCATGTGGAAATGATTTAATTTGATGGTTTTGGCTTCAGATCAGTCAGAGAGGTTGTAGTCAGAGAGTTTGAAGGCCTGATTAGTCTGGAAGGCCCATTTTAATATCTTGGTAGGAGAGAGCTGCTGGTTTTTCACATAGTACTCTCACTAGAAGGTCACAGTATGGCAGCTGGCCTTGCCCAGAGCAAACATTCTGACAAGAAAAATCAAAAGCGAGGCTGGAGAGATGGCTTAGCCATTAAGGCATTTGCCTACAAAGCCAAAGGACCCTGGTTCAATTCTCCAGGACCCACGTAAGCCAGGTGCACAAGGGTGTGCGTGTGTGTCTGGAGTTCATTTGCAGTGGCTGGAGGACCTGGTGTACCCATTCTCTCTCTTCTCTCTCCCTCTTTCTGTCAAATAAATAAAAAATATACTTAAAAAAATCAAAAGCAATGAAAGCAAATGTATAGTATCACCTAATCTCAAAAGTGACACACTATCATTTCTACTATACTCTATTGGTCATATAGATGTGGTAGGGACCTACAAGAATGTGAACACCGGGACGACACATGTCTGCATAAGTTGAGAATTTGCTCAGTGGTAAATGCTTGCTGTGCAGTCATGGGGACCTAAGTTCAGATTCCCTAGTGTTGCAGTTAGCTTCATGTTGCTGGCAGAAAACACCAAACCAAAAGCAACTGGTGTAAGGAGTTATTATTTTGGCTTACAGACTTCAGGGGAAGCTCCATGATGGAAGGAGAAACTGTGGCATGGGCAGAAGCTTGATGTCACCTCCTGGCCAATATCCAGTAGACAATAGCAGCAGGAGAGTGTGCCAAACACTGGCAAGGAGAAGCTGGGCATAACACCCATAAACCTGCTTCCAAAATACACTGCCTCCAGGAGACTCCAGTTCCTAAATTGTCACCAGCTGGGGATAAAGCATTCAGAACACACGGATTGATGGGGACACCTCGTTCATCTAGAACCCACATAAAAGCTGAATGTAGCAGGGTATGCCTGTCCCCAGCACTTGAGAGGTAGAAGGAAAAGGGTCCTCAGGAATTGCTGGCTAGCTGGTCTGACTGAACTCAGGAACTCCAGGTTCAATGGGAGATCCTTTCTCAAAAATAAGGTGGAACTTTGAGGTGGTGGAGTCCTGCTAGAGCAGGTCTAGCGTCTTAGGAAGGTCCGTCTTCGCTTCAGCGTGTTGTGGTGCCTCCCAGTCCAAACCAGCTCCAAGATTTGAAGATTGGAGCCAAAGAACACAATGAGTACAAGAAATCCTCAAATAAAGCATCATGGTGGAACAGTAAGTTCTAGGTAAACTCAGAAGCAAACTTGGGAAGTAGCTTCAACCCCAGAGATGTCCTTGGAAGCAGAACCCATAGAACTTGTGGAAACTGCTAGAGATGAAATTGTGGACCTCACCTGTGAATCTCTAGAGCCTGTGGTTGTTGACCTGACTCACAATGATTCTGTTGTGTTTGTTGAAGAAAGGAGAAGGCCAAGAAGGAATGCAAAGCAGCTGCACCAAGACCATGCTGACAGCTGTGTGGTGAGCAGCAATGATGATGAACTATCTAGGGACAGAGATGTTTATGTGACTACCCATACTCCCTAAAGCACCAGGGATGAGGGAGCTACAGGACTCAGGCCCTTGGGCACTGTTAGTTGTCCGATATGCATGGATGGATACTCTGAGATTGTACAGAATGGGCGTCCCATTGTTTCTACAGAATGTGGCCACGTCTTCTGTAGCCAGTGCCTCCATG
This sequence comes from Jaculus jaculus, assembly GCF_020740685.1. Classification (NCBI taxonomy): domain Eukaryota; kingdom Metazoa; phylum Chordata; class Mammalia; order Rodentia; family Dipodidae; genus Jaculus; species Jaculus jaculus. The sequence continues at coordinate 112,349,133 of NC_059108.1, read as the reverse complement.
ATTCCCTTAAGAATTGTCCAACTTGTAGGAAAAAGATCAACTATAAGTGGTACCACCCCATTTATATATGAACTGTTCAGAGCTGCTCAGGAGAGACAATGGGCAGACAGCTGGGCTGGCCTCTCCTCGTGGTATCTGCCTCCAATTTCTGGAGCTCATAAAGACTGTTTCAGAGCCAACATCTGATGTTGATAAACCCCTTTGATTCTTTTGTTATCTCCAGTTTGATATTAAGGAGTTGAATCCAGGCATCCTCTCCAGGCCAGCTCTGCATTTCTGTTCCTCTGGGTGGTCTTGTCTCCAAGTAAGAGCAAAAGAGTCAGACACCATGGAGTTGAGCATCGTATCATGGCCCCAGCCTCTTCGTGGAGCCTACATGTTTGCCAAGAAGTTTCCTTGTTGGGAAAGTTTGCCCCAACTCTTCTGGGTGGAAGATCAACTCTTCTGCCTACCATACAGTCACCTGTCCAGATACGGTCCACCCAGCTCAAGTGTCCTAGTGCAGGAGCTGCCCCTGGAAAGCCCAGCCACTGTACGGTATTTTTCCCTTAAGAGTCAGAGGTGACCTGTGATTCCACCTGCACCTTACCATTGATGTGCAATGCTTTCTGCAAGTCAAGAGAACCTCTGCAGGGCCCTTATGTCCTAAAAGTGATAAAGTGCAATCAACCCCCCATTCTTTCAACAACCTAGGAGACGTAGCACTGCTGGTGTCCTCAGAACCTAGTGCCACCTGTGGAGCAGTGCCTGTCCCACCCCATCTCTGTTCACTTTGTTCTCAGGAGCCCTACCCATACTCCAAAGTTCTTTGCCTGGCACAGGACATTTAAGGCCAATAGTGTACCAGACACATGTCCTCTTTCTCCTCATAAGATCATCTTGTGTTGCCCTCCAGCCCTCAGTTCCCACTGCCTAATGTCTGCCCAAGCATAGATACTGGGAGGTGGTGGCAGTAATAGTGACCTTATCAGCTGCTCACTTCCATGCTTTTGCCCAAGTCACTGTTGCCCTGTTTCAGAGATGTTGGCCCACCTGACCTGGCACTGCCCTGACTTTCTCACACCCTTCCCTCCAGTAGATACTTGCTTCCAAAGCTGCTCTTCTGGTGAGTTGGGATTAGATCATCTGGGCTTTTGACTGCTCCCCAGGTTTTGGTTGGCAAAGCATGGTGCCTCTTCTCCCCACTCTATAGGTGTGGCTTTGGTGCTCTCCGAGGCAGTGAGGTGATCCAGATTGCTCCAGAGGACATCAGACATGGGGTGGGTCATAGAGGACAGGCCTTGAGTGCCAGCCTGCCTTCACCTCCACACTATCTCCTCAGAGGGCTCCAAACTGATAACCTTTTGTGTGAAACATCTTCAGTGTGGGAAAGGGGCTATTTAGGGCTTTGCTAGCAATAACTGACCTTCAGTTTGTCCTTCTGAAGGAGCAGGGACTCAGCATAGAATTCACTTTAAATGGGGCTGAAGGAGTGTCCCTCCAATATGTGAAAAGAAAGTTTTATGTGTTCTGACTTTTCAACTGTTTGACTTACTTCAACTTGGTTTGAGAGTAATAATTTTCTACATGGACTCAAATTAGGTAGGAGCACTAACTCATCATTGTGATATGTGGCGTCTACTCTTTCCTGGGATATTTCAGCCGTTGAGTTCCCTCTGGGCCTCGTGGACATACTCTTACTACTTTCTAATGATAGCCAGACTTCAAGGAGCCAGGGCTACCATGCAGCCAGTTCACCAGTAATATGGTGACACCCATTTAAAAAAATTATGTTTTCTCCATAAAGACGACTTATGAGGTCCTAAGATTTATATTACTGCATCTTAAGTTCTTCAAAACAGGAAAAGGTTGGTATGAACAAAGTCTCTTTCTTTTCCTTTCCTCGGTGTACATAGTTTCTCTTTGTTACGTTTAAGCTATGCCCATGGACATCAGTCTGTTTTGGACTCCTAGTGTTAAACATGGAAATAAAACCATTGATTTGAACCAGAAAAAAAAAGTAAGGTGGAGAAGATAGAGAAAGACCTCCATCATCAACCTCTGGCCTACATACACACACATTTGTACATGCATACACACACATGTGAACATACATACGCACATGCATACTATACACACATAAAAAAAGGAATGCATTGCCAAAACACTTTAGCTTCATTCTGACTGGACAAATTTATTAAACCAAGACATTAATTATAACTTATCACTGATTTTTTAAAAAATCCCTTAATTTCTGTCCATAATGATGATTAAAGCTGAGGTCTACCCCTCAGCCATGTACTTTTTGATTTATAGAAGAAATAATGTGATGGATAAATACTCAGCCTCTGGAGTCAGGTTACTCAGGGTCAAATCCTGACTGCCACTTACCAGCTGTGAGACTTTGAATAATTCCCTTTGAGCCTCATTGGTCAAATGGAAAGGCTAAATAAAAGCACTTCAGTCACTAACTTAGTAGCATTAACCAGTGTTGTTATTGGACACCAGCTGCTGCACGCGTAGCAAGAGTTGCAGCCACTATAGGAGATCACATACTATGATGGAGACCTTGGAGATGCTACCCTGGCACACCTGACTTGTGTCCAGGGATTGTGTGTTTGCAATTTTATGTAGGCATGTGTGTGCACATATATGTAGAGGCCAGAGGTTGATGCTAGGTATCTGTAATTGCTTTCTACCTTTTTGTTGTTGTTGTTGTTGTTGTTTTTCAAGGTAGGGTCTCACTTTAGCCCAGGATGACCTGGAATTCACTATGTAGTCTCAGGGTGGCCTCAAACTCCTACCTCTGCCTCCCAAGTACTGGGATTAAAGGTGTCCACCACCGGGTTGGAGAGATGGCTTAGTGGTTAAGCGCTTGCCTGTGAAGCCTCAGGACCCTGGTTTGAGGCTTGATTCCCCAGGACCCATGTTAGCCAGATACACAAGGGGGCGCATGTATCTGGAGTTTGTTTGCAGTGGCTGGAGGCCCTGGCATGTCCATTCTCTCCCTCCCTCTCTCTCTCTTCCTCTTCCTATCTGTTGCTCTCAAATAAATAAAACTTTTTTAAAAAAAGTTGTGCGCCACCATGCTTGCTTTCTACCTTATTTATTGAGACAAGGTCTCTCATTGAACCTGGAGCTCACCAGTTTGGCTAGACTAGCTAGCAAGCTTATCCTCAGGGATCGTCCTACCTCCGTCTCCTGAGTGCAGAGATGATAGGCGCGCACCATCATAACCAGCATTTACACGATTGCTGGGCTTGGAAACCTGGGTCCTTGTCCCTTTGCAGAAAGCTCTTTACACAGTGTGCCATCTCCCCAGTTCCACCCTTCTGACTTTTAAGGCCCTTCTCCAGGGCTCCTGGGTGAGGACCACCACAAGCTAGGCCTTTCCTGTCTTTTCACTCCTTTCCTGGAAAAAAGATTTTGCTGATCTCTTCCTACTTGAAGGCTCTGTTTCTAAATCTATGCCCTGTGTGTTCAAATGTGAGAACAGGGGTAGAAATGAATGGAATCCATTCACTATTCGTTGTAAGTATATGAGAGTGTGGTAGGCAACATAGAAAGTGTTATTTTATATTATTTTGTTTGATTGTTTGTTTTTTAATAATTTTTTTATTAAGTAGTTTTGTACTCGGTGAATAAAGTCAAGTTGGTACCATTGTTAGGCTCATCCATGTCCTACCCCCTCCTTGTTGAGGTATATGGGTCATGCATAGTGGAGTTAGTCCACTTGTTTGGTTTTGCGAGGTAGGGTCTCACTCTAGCCCAGGCTGACCTGGAATTTACTATGTAGTCTCAGGGTGGCTTCAAACTCATGGTGGTTCTCCTACCTCTGCCTCCTGAGTGCTGGGATTAAAGGTGTGTGCCACCACGTCTGGTGGTATTATTGTTTTGATCGATCTTTTCTTGTAGTATTTGGGGCTGGGGTTGTCAGGACAAGATGATATCCATATATTTATGAAACCTTGCCCACTGAGTCAGGCTTGAAGATACTTAGAATGTCTATAAAGAAATGCAGACAGCCAAAGCCATATGTTAAAGCCAATGCCATTAAACCAGATCTCAGTTTAGGAATTGTTGCTCATGTTGGGAATTAGTGCTAGGTCCTTGCATTTAAAATTGAAGACCAAAAGCACCAGAAAATCCCCTGGAGTCCAAGAGAGACAAAGCTACTCTACTCCTTCCTCTCTGCTATCTTGTTTTTACAACATGGGCTTCTTTGTTCTCTAATTAATTGTTGAGCATCTCAAATATATGCAAACATGGAAAGAAATTTATCATAGACCTGACAAATACTACTGTCACTGTGACAAGCACTGAATCAGAGTCATTTCAACACAGATGTTTCCACTTGATAAAGAGGCACTTAAAATAATGAATTGGAACATTTGAAAGCTTACATGTTTGGCACCAGTTTTATTAATAAAATATCAGGAAAACAAATATTTTACATTAAATCATAGCAAACTGCTTCTCTGAAAAACAGTGTATTTTCATTTCCGAGAGAAGCTTGCATCTGAGACTCTCAGTGTACTTAATGGACCTTAACTTTCCCAAAACTCTTATCAGATGACACCAGATGACAACAAGGGTCTTTATTTTGGAGAGGAAAGGTGGAGTTGCCCGGGAGAAGAGCAACTTGCCCGTGGTTCCAAAACCCTAATCATAACAGCTTCTTGCTGGGCATGTACTGTGTCGGGTACTTTGTTGATGTATCATAGGCACGTTCTCCTCTGACTGTCAGAATGAGTCTGTGAGACATTCTTCTCACACTGGGACTGGGTTTTGCTGGAACACTACATTTTTTGGCAGTCTACTCCACAGCACAGAAAGACAGCCTGCCTGTCTTGCTCCTTCCATGGCATTTGGTACGGTGCTTTCTCTTTCTCAAACAAAGCACCCACTTACTTGATGAATAACACACAGTCTTAGGAAGGGGTTACTTATAATTTGTTTACTTATCATTTCACTTTGTTTTCATGTTGTAAAGAAAGGGGAAGCTGGGGGTGGTGATGTACGCCTTTAATCCCAGCACTCAGGAGGCTAAGGTAGGGGAATCACTTGGAGTTCAAAGCTAGCCTGGATGAGAGTGAGACCCTGTCTCCCAGAGGAAGGTTGGGAAGGGAATAGATACATAAGGAGAGACGGTTCACAATTGACAGTCTTTCAGATGGGTCCAGAGAACACACTGAATGGGCAGTGGGGCTGCCAATGGAGAGAGACATTTCTAGAACAGCTGGAGGGAAGCCATGAGGAATCACACCTGCCATCGCTTGAACAGTAGAGACCACCATGGAGAATAGAGTCAAGAAGGATGGCACAGCATGGGATATCCTCTGGTTTAGAGGCTCTAGCAGTTACCTTCCTGCTGCTGGGACAAAACACCTGAGCAGAAGCTGCGTGTGCAAGAAGAGAGTTTTCTTGGCTTACAGGGGAAGCTGCATCACAGCAGGGAAGGCATGGAAGAGTAGGCAGCATCACATATTGTCACAGCAGCAGGAAGGCAGTGGTCCGCATGAGCTAGCTCTGAGCCAGAGGGCTGGACTAAGAAACCCCGAGCTCCTCCTCCAGCGACTCACCACTTCCAGCAAGGCTCCACCTCCCAAAGATGCCACAACTCCCAAACTGGCATCAGCTGAGGACCATGACTTCAAAACATGTGAGGTTATGCAGGACATTTTACATTTAAATCCCCACATATGCATTTGGGGAATCCTCTGTTTTTTAAATTAGAGAATACAGGAAGCTCAGGGGGTCCTTTCCTGATTTACCAGCTTCCTGCTGTGGGTTGAATTATGTTTCTTCTCTATTCATATGTCAAAGCTCTCCTGACGCCCAGTACTCTAGAACATGAGTGGATTTGGAAACATGGTTGTCTATGTCCTAATCTGCTGAGATGAGATCCTGCTGGATGGAGCAGAGTAGCAAACTAATAGAATCTGACCTTAAGGATCTATAAAAAGTCCCTATTAAAAAAAAAAAAAAAAAACTTAGCCAGGGGTGGTGGTGCATGCCTTTAATCCCAGCACTGGGGAGGCAGAGGTAGGAGGATCACTGTGAGTTTGAGGCCACCCTGAGACTCCATAGTGAATTCTAGGTCAGCCTGGGCCAGAGGGAGACCCTACCTTGAAAAAACAAAACAAAACAACAACAAAAAACAAAACAAAACTGGACACAGATATACAAATGGAATGTCATGTAAAAATTAAGGCAAAAATTAGGGTGATGCTTCTATACAAACATCATAGGTTGCCAACATACCAGCAGAATTTAGGATAAATGCATGGAACGGACTGGTTCTCACAGCCCATGGGAGGAGATGACTATATTGACACCTTTGTCTTGGATTTCTGGCACCAGAACTGCAAGATAATTCATTTTTATTATTGAAACCACACAATCAGTGTAGTTGTGTTACAATAGCCATGTGTGGCCATGGCACATGTAAGGTGACCTCTCAGCAGGGCATCTCTTCTGCACAGTGGCAGTAAATGCCACCTGCTCCCTGCCATTTGTCAGAACCATGTTTCCAAGAGCTTAGCCATTCTTGAGCTGGAAGCTAAATACTTTTATGTTCTCAGCAATTGAAAAAAAAAAGTTTTGGGGGCTGGAGAGATGGCTTAGCACTTAACCGCTCGCCTGTGAAGCCTAAGGACTCTGGTTCGAGGCTCGGTTCCCCAGGTCCCACGATAGCCAGATGCACAAGTTGTTGCATGCATCTGGAGCTCGTTTGCAGTGGCTGGAGGCCCTGGTGCACCCATTCTCTCTCTCTCTCTCTGTTGCTCTCAAGTAAATAAATAAATAATAAAAATAAAAAAGTATTTTTTAAAAGTTTTTAGTGCTAGAATAGTAAATCAAAGGCTGCAATCCACCTAGGTTCACACCACTGGAGTAAGCTCCGAGTTGACAACACGGCAGCCCAGCACTGGTGGTGGTCCCTGGAGGCTCCCTCCTGCTCTGTGGTGCTCTACCTATTAACTTCAGGTGCAAAATGAGCAATACCATGGACCCCATTGCCAGCAAGGCCTCAGCCCTTTAGCAGTGGGAAAGACTTTTGGGTTGTCCCTAGATCTTATCCTGAAAGTCTCCCTTGTGGATACTTCTCCCCATGAGACTTGACTACTCTTTTTTTTTTTTTTAATTTATTTGAGAACGACAGACACAGAGAGAAAGACAGATAGAGGGAGAGAGAGAATGGGTGCGCCAGGGCTTCCAGCCTCTGCAAACAAACTCCAGACGTGTGGGCCCCCTTGTGCATCTGGCTAACGTGGGACCTGGAGAACAGAGCCTCAAACCGGGGTCCTTAGGCTTCACAGGCAAGCGCTTAACCACTAAGCTATCTCTCCAGCCCGAGACCTGACTACTCTTGTCACACTGAAGTACTCTCTCAAGTCTCAGTTTATTGGGCCTAGCAGGATATTACAAACACTTAAAGGCAGGAATTTTACATTTATATCTTCCCTGATTCTCCAGTACACTGAACATATAATTTATTTAATAGTAACCATGAAAGGCCTGTAAAAGTAATCCTTGTAAATGGCCTTGTGACTTTGGTGATATTAAACTTCCAAAAGAATATGTACTTGAAGATTTTAATATGGTGAAAGTAAGCCTTATAACACTCTGAAGGGAAAGGGAAATTACTTAGAGGAAAGGAAAATGGCTAGAAGAAGATAGCCAGCAGAATATTCCATAGCATAGCACTGGCACTAAATTCAAAAGGAAATGAGGGCTTAGGTAAACTGTTCTGTATAAAAATTACTTGCAAGAGAAACCATCAGCCAGCTGGTTCGCTAGTACAGGGAACTGCGTCTCTTCTTCTTATATTCACAAATTAAAGCCAAATTAGAGAAAACAAACCATATTTTAGTATAAATCGGTTTTCTTGGCCTCAGCACTATTGGTACTTTGTACAGGATAATTTGAGGTGAGGGCTCATTGTCCAGTGTATTATGGGATGTTTATTAGTATTCCTGGCCTTACATATTGTATGTACCTACCCACACCTTTGTGAAAACTAAAAGTCATCTCCAAACATGGCTAAATATTCCCTGAGAGGCAAACTCACCCACTGTTGAGAATCACTAATCTACATGAAGGGGAAAATTATACTTCAAAGTCCCTAAAGTTTTGATTCCTCCTAGGAACGAAAGAGGACAAGTCATCGTTGGACTTTAGTTAGCACAGCATGTGTCTGTCATAACTTTGAGGAAACAAGGAGCCAGGACTGAGCTTCGAATGCCCGCTCATCTGTCTATGCAGTTCCTTAGCAGTGATTCATGCCTGCAGTTTACTGATAGTCATTAAAGTTAGCCTTATGGAGCTCATAATCAAACTTGGACAAAACTTCTGAAACATTCCAGTCTTTTCCACGCTCCTTGGGCTGTAAGGAGGAACATTGTACTTGTGTTCAAAGTGCCGAGTCAGGGTCCTCCTGCTGTTTAGGAAACTGAGGACTTACAGTATCTATAAGCTGCCGTTATAACTCACCTATTACCAGCACTGAGCAATGAGATAGCATCAGACCTCACTGGTGCTGGGCCCACAGGCTAGACTTTGTGATAAAGGCAGATGGGTGACATCTCATTACACCCCAGGTCACTCCCCAGAATGACCTACTTCTCAGAATTCTTGGTGGTCTGGGCACCAAACTGGCCTGTGGCAAAGTAAAACAGTCAGAAAGGTCCATGTAGTCAGAAAATCCTAGGGATGTCGTCTTATCACACCATGTGCTCATTTGATCAATGAGGCAACCAACTACTGTGTGAGGCATATCTAGCAGCAAACAAGACTGGCAAGGTCTCTCTCTTCGTAAGTGTCTACTTAATGGGGAAGTTGTGTGAAGCACCAGCAAGCACGTATATGGGGCAATGCCATGGAGTGCCATGGAAGGGTGGCTGTGTTAAATGGGAGGAGGGATAGAAAAGGCATCTTTGAGGAGGCGATACCAAGGATTACCTGCTCCAAGCCGTGTGAGGTGGTAGGGAAGAACTCTAGAAGTAGAAACAGCTTATGCTAAGGCTCTGCCCTGTAAGTATGCTTATTCAGTCTGAGGATACTACAGGGAGCCGGCGAGAGGCAGAAGGAGCCCAAGAGATTGGCCAACAGACCCCATCAGCTTCCAAGTGAAGAAGTGTAAGTAGGAGGAAGGGCTGGAAGCAGAGAGACCTGCTAGCAGATAATCACTGCTAGGGATGACGGAGGCGTGGGTTAAGTGGTAGGCCTGGAGATGGTGGGAAATCCATGCACTTGAGCTGTGGCTTTGGCCGAATCAGAATTAATAGAAATTGCCGGTAAATGGGACCTAGAAAAGAATGGTAAATGACTGATGGCACTGTTACTTCTTGAGGTGCAGAGGTCTGGGAGATATGTATTTTGAGATGAAGGGATAAAATATTCTATCCAGGGCATTCTAAGCTTAAGATCCTATCAAGCATCTGGGCAAGTCACAAGCTAATGTATGGTTCTGGAGCTATGGGGAAAGTCATGGTGGGAAACGCTTTGGAATCTCAGCAGTGGACAATGCTGAAGCCACAGGAGCAGGTGAGATCGTGTAGAAGGGAAGGAGGGAAGAGATGGAAAAGGATGCCGGACAGACTGTAGTGCTGGAGGAGTGACATCGTGAAAGGAAGCCAGGAGGCAGCACTGGAGAGGCTGGAGGACGTCCAGGAGGGCGAGATGTCCAGGAGGCTGAAGGGTGAGGATGTGAAGAGTGAGGGAAAGGCCAGAGCACCCTGTGCTTATGAGGAGGGCTGGGACAAAGGCCAGCGGAGAACCACTGAGTGGACCTCTGTGGTCACCTGGCACATGTAGTGTTTCTCACCTATCTGCTAAAGAAAGGCTTTTTTTTAAATTAAAAAAATATTTTTTTTTTTATTTACTTGCCCCAGCCACTGCAAACGAACTCCAGACACGTGAGCCCCCTTGTGCATCTGGTTAACATGGGTCCTGGGGAATCAAACCTGGCTTTGCAGGCAAGTGCCTTAACTGCTAAGCCATCCCTCCAGCTCAAGAAAGGCTTTTGTAATACCAAGCTTCTGAAAAAAGGTATTCAAATTCATCAATTCTATTTTGTGAATCATGGAGAAGTTTTGCTATCTACTTTTAAGTAGGGCAACAAAAAAATATAATTGATCTTCTGTTTGTTGTATCTTAGCCACTGGAATACAGTGGGGAAAAATAATGTGATTTTATTCTACCATCCATGAGATGCCTTGGTAGGTAGAATACTCACTCCTCAAAGACACTCATGTTCTAATGCCCTGAACGTATGAACAGATTACCTTAGGTGGTAAATGGGTCTTTGGCGATGTGAGGAAGGCAGGATCTTGAGTTGGAGAGACTACCTTGGACTATGTAGATGAAACCATCCAACCCGGAGTTCCTTCTAAGAGAGGCCGGAGGATCAGTGTCACTGAAGGGAATGTGAAGACCAGAGCAGTGATAGAGTCATGTGTCAAAAATGCAGACAACTTCTAGAAGCTGCAAAAAGCAAAGAAACACGGCTGGGCGGTGGCTTGGTGCATAAATCCCTCACTGTTCAAGCCGAGTATCGAAATTAAATCCTCGCACATAAAAAGCTGAAATCCATGGAGGGCTTCTGTAATCCCAGGAATGGGGAGAGAGGAGGATTTCCTGGAAGCTCACAGTGAGCTTGGTAAGGAACAACAGTAGCGTGAGCTCCCGAGAGAGACACCCTGCCTCAAATGAGGTAGGCAGGCCAGGACCTACCTGAACGCTCTTCCTCTAACCCACGCATACTCTGCCTGCATTTTCTTGGACAACTAGTATGCAGGAGACTAAACATGCAGTTGGGATAAATCATGCAGGCTGTGCTGAAGAGCTTTCCTGAAGTGTAGATTTTGTTTCTCAGTAAAAACAAAAAAGAAAAAAAACATATATATACTTTGAACACGCCTTTTCAAAAACTCAGTTTTCACTGGGTATGGTGGCACACGCCTTTGATCCCAGCACTTGGGAGGCAGAGGTAGGAGGATCACTGTGAGTTCCAGGCCACCCTGAGACTACATAGTTAATTCTAGATCAACCTCTCCCTTTTGAAGAAAGTGTCATAAAAATGTTTCTATTTTTTTTTCCAATTTTTCACATTGTCTTATCGCTTTATCATTAACCCAAATTTCATTAACCTTGTGAAGATATACAAGACATATATCTAATATATTCTTTTCTTAAAAAATTATTTTTAATGTTTTTATTATTATTATCATTATTAACAAGATGTTTCATATGGTTACATCATGTGTTGGCACCCTCTTTTCCCTCAGTCTTACCCCCATTCCATTGGGGATGCTCCTCAGTAGGGTCGCAGGTATTCCCCATGGGGTAGTGTTTTACACATTGAGGGAGCAGCAGTCAGTTAATTTTGGGGGGGAGGGAATGCCTCTGGACATGATGTCTCAACCTGTGGCTCTTACAATCTTTCTGCCCCCTCTTTTGCAAAATTCTCTGAGCTGTGGGGGGTGAGTTTTTTTTTTTTTGTTTGTTTGGTTGGTTGGTTGGTTTTTTTTTTTTTTTTTAGGTTGTGTCTCACTCTAGCTCAGGCTGACCTGGAATTCACAATGTAGTCTCAGGGTGGCCTTGAACTCACAGTGATACTCCTACTTCTGCCTCCCTAGTGCTGGGATAAAAGGCAGGTGCCAGTATGCCCATCAGCGGGTGAGTTTTAAGTCTACTTCAAAAAGTAGAGAACGCTTCATGAATTTGCTTGTCATCCTTGTGCAGGGGCCATGCCAACCTTCTCATATTGTTTCAGGGAGGGGCTGAAGTAGAGAAATATGGCAGCGATGCCCACTGCACCTGTGTTCACTGTTGACATCTCTGGACTTCCCTTTGCCTGGAGGTTGGGCATCATCTCAAGTGTCCTGCAGGCTTGTCCTTCACACAGGCATGAGGCTTCCAAGCTGAAACTCACTATAAAGAAATAAACCTAAGGATGTAGACACACTAGCTGGGCATAGTGATACATGCCTGTGATCTCAGCACTTGGGAGCGTGAGGCATGAAGATCACAAGTTTGGTGACAGCCTGGGATGTATATAGCCAGTCAGACCAGCTTGAGCTACGTAGCTGGATCCTTGGTTGAAAAAAATAGCAACGGCTCATGGTACATTCTGTTTTCATGTTGTGTTTGAATTTCTATTTTATGTTTACTGAAAGGGATCTTGGGGCTAATATACACATAAAATGTTAACATTCATCTCTTATAAACATATCAACTGTTAAATGCCTGAATCATTCAACTCACTCATCAGTTCATGTTCGGAAGTCCATGTTTTCCTTGCTGTAACTTCTCTGTGCTGTGAGGAGTAGTGAGGGTGTATCAGGTTCCCAAAGGGTGCATTAGCATGGCCTCTGGGATGGTTTTCAAAGCTGTTGACACACATAGCACGTGCATATCTATACTGTTGGAAATATTTTTTTAATTTTAATTTTATTTTAGAGAGAGTGAGAGAGGCAGAGACAATTGGCACACCAGGGCCTCAGCCACTGCAATCAAACTCCAGGTGCTTGCACCACCTAGTGGGCATGTATCACCTTTGTACATCTGGCTTACATGGGATCTGGAGAGTCAAACATGGGTCCTTAGGCTATGCAGGCAAGCACCTCAACTGCCAAGCCATCTCTCCAGCCCTTATTGGAAATATTTTTTATCTTGCCAGATGATGTTGGCAAATAAAAACCAGAGCTGGGCAGTAGTTTAAAAAGGAAAAAAAAATTATTCAGGACTATTACATTAAGGGGGAAAAGATCTCCATACACAGCTAGGCTCATTGCTGAATATAGAACAGACAAGCAGGAATTAATACCCAAGGAGAAGGGAGTGGGCCCAGGATGGAAGATCACCAAGAGGAGGAGCCATCCACAGTAAGAGAGATTCTGACTCAAGTGCAAACAAGCCACTGTGGCCCAACATCCCTTGGGGATGGCGAGGATGAAGGATCCAGTTAGGATGGATGGCTTGTGCTTGTTATCCAGGTTGGCAGGGTTCATGGATAAGCCCAAGCGGAAATTTGGGAGCCTTGTCAGTACTGATGGAAGATTTTCAAACAATAGTCAGGTTTCTCTTTGCTTGCTAAAGAGAGGCTTTAAATGATACGTAGACTGAAACATGAAGATATTGAAGGTGTCTGGTAATACAGCAAGGAGTTATAACAAAACACACATGTTCAAAGACAATGTTATGGACCCTACTGGCACCCCATGGTTAACAGTGACTCTGAGGAACCATCGGTTCCAAGACTAAGGCTGACTTGGGAGGTGATAGACTGCGGGAGAAAGTCTGCATCTTATGAAACACGGCGGTCACTATTATTAGAGTGACTCTTAATGTTACCTATAACTTTCATCTGGATATGTAATAATGTAAGCATGAGGTCATGTGTTGTCTCCATGAAATCATCCCTCAAAGGAGAGTGACAACTGACCAGGACCAGTGGTGAGAGTTAAGCATAGAAAGAAATGGTGGTTGCAATTGAGGTAAATTCAAAGTTTGCCTAGACAAGGTTAAAAAGTCACCTTCCTGTTTCACCTCAGAAAATGCCCTTGTTTACTAATGGACAACTGTGAGATCAACTAGTACAATGAAATAAACCAATTAAACCCTAATGAAGCTCTAGGGGCAGGTGACATTCAGAAATAGAGATTGTGTGTTTGTATTGTGATGAAGATAATGTTTTGGATTCGAGTTGATGATTAAATCTTCAATGTTCAATTCAAATAATACAATCTCTATTAATTCTTCAACAGTGGCTCTTAGGAAAACAAAGGTTCATAAGCCTAGATATTGCTTCTACCTCTTTTAAAAAATATTTTGTTTATTTATTTTATTTATTTATGGGAGAGAGAGAGAGAAAGAGAATAGGCACGCCAGGGCCTCCAGCCACTGCAAACGAACTCCAGATGCATGCACCGCTTTGTGCATCTGGCTTTACGTGGGTTTACTGAGTAATCAAACATAGGTCCTTAGGCTTTGTAGGCAAGCACCTTAACCACTGAGCCATCTCTCCAGCCCCATGCTTTCATCTCTTTTACAACAGCTATAGTCCTCTGTAAATCTGCACAGGTAAGCCTTACTTATCTTTAAGAAGAAAGACCTCTAAGAAAACAGAGAAGATACTCCTGTTCTATGTTCACATGTATTTGCAGGATAAGGACATTTCTTTATGAAAGAAATATCTGGAGGGTTTGGAGGGATGGCTTAGCAGTTAAGGCACTTGCCTGTGAAGCCTAAGGACCCATGTTCAACTCTCCAGCTCCTACATAAGCCAGGCGCAAGGTAAAGAAAGCATACAAGATCATACATGTGCACTGAGAGTTCAATTACAGTAGCTAGAGGCCCTGGCTCACAAATTCTCTTTCTCTTTCTCCCCCCCTCACTTGCTCCCACTCTCACTCTCTTCTCGGGCGTGGTGGCGCACGCCTTTAATCCCAGAACTCGAGAGGCAGAGGTAGGAGGAACAGCGAGCGTCCAAGGCTATCCTGAGACCACATAGTAAATTCCAGGTCAGCCTGGACTAGAGTGAGACTCTATCTTGAAAAAACAAAAACACAAACAAACAAAAAAGGCCAGTCTCTTGGGCTTGTCTCAAAAAAATAAAAAAGAAATGCCTTGGTATGGTGACGTCACAGAGTCACACTACTCAGTACCTCAGAGACTGGGAGTCTCATTGTTCAGTGGAAGAAATAACACAGTTCTATGTAAATTCGTTTTTCTTTTTTTCTTTAGGAACAAATAAAGAAAGACAGATGATTCTATTGCTTACTTTGGGAAAGGCTGTTCCTTGAATCTTTCTTGAACCTCATGTCCATTACTTAAAAGTATATTTTTTAAGAAAAAATACATAAAATGTGTTTTCTGTAAAAATGGATCCTCCCACCATCCCTTCATGATAAATATCCCAGAGACTATTGAGGGAAGGAAAATTTATCAACTTGATAAATTCCTATGTAAAATGATAAATTTCTATGTGAAATGATGTGGAAAGTGATTTTTTAAGAAAAGAAAACATGGAGATGTTGCCTACTAGTAAGGGGCATCATGTGCTATGAAATTGCTATAGAAGTAAAACTTTGGAGATTTCTTCTTTTAATCTAAATTAAAATATGTGTGAATGTACGATTGCACAGTGGCATTTATAAACAGACACAGCATGAATCATTTTCTAATGTGGATGGCCATTCTGGCTTACCCACGTTGGGGAGTTTGAATGCTTACACACTGAGTTTCCTTAAAGTAGAACATATGGGTATAATTATCCCAGTACACATCTTCAGCTAGAAAGTAAAGTAAATTTCCTCCTGTGATATCTTGAAGGCACTTGAGTTGGTTTTTGTTGGTTAGGCTCAACTAACCTCACACAAGGTCCAGAGAGACTATACTCACCCATCAAGGCCTCTGGCATCTTATTCTGGGCCATGTCTATTGGCTTCCATAGGATTTTCAGTAAATCAGAGAAATCCATCACCAACCTATTTTTAAAATAATCTCTATTTTTAAATTTAGTATGTCTGTGATCCTCTTTCCTCTTAGTGAACAACTAAAATGTAATGGGTGCCTCTGATATTGAACAGAGAAGGCCATACCTGCCATAACTGATGGTCTCTGCTTCCTCTCAGTGCCTGGCTAGTGTTTGTTCATAGCACATCTGTTTTGTTATAACACTGGAATGATTTTCAGTTTTGAAAATAATGCTTTCTAGCAAGAAGACAGTGAGTGTTAGAAATACCAGAGAATGATTATATTGGTATATAGACT
This sequence comes from Jaculus jaculus, assembly GCF_020740685.1. Taxonomy (NCBI): domain Eukaryota; kingdom Metazoa; phylum Chordata; class Mammalia; order Rodentia; family Dipodidae; genus Jaculus; species Jaculus jaculus. The sequence continues at coordinate 112,333,377 of NC_059108.1, read as the reverse complement.
CAGCCCCTATTTACCAGTAAATTCATAGCTTTAATAGTTCACTTTGTGTCATATCAAATATCATGATATCTCAACAATCTGCCTTCAATCAGGTCTATATTTGTTCCATTTTTATTTTTATATCGTTTGTAAAATTTCAGTGGATTCCTTTCTGGTCTCAAGCAGTTCTTTTCCTAGCTAGAAGTTTTCTGGCTTTTTTCTCCCATTTCTAAGGTCTGGAGGCATATTGTGTTTATTTGTGCCAAGTTAGGTGAATAGAAGTGGACTCATTATTCCTCTGTCTATTCAGTGGGATTTACAGAACTTGGTCTTCCAGGCTCATGAGGACACCACGAAGTCCAGATGCTGGGATCACACAGACCCTCTGGAACATTTACAGTGCTTACTAGACGATAAAGAAACCAGCAGAGATCATTGGAGAAAAATCTTGAGCAAGGTCTCTTAGAGAAAAATGAACTTCCCTCCTCTCCTATGCATGCTCTCCTGGACTAGAGGCTTGCAAGAGATTTAAGTTGTTGTGGCCAAAGGAAGGAGCTACATTTTTTAAAAAATCTGTAATTTAGGACAAATCACTGGCTTCATTATCTTTGAAGGAAGGTTTGGGATGTTGGCTCATGATGTTGCTGGGCACCGTAGGCAGCACGGAGTTTCCTGAGGATTTGTGAGCAGATCCGCCCATGACTTCCTTTCATTATTACAAAACACTGACAGCCAGGTTTCCTAAGCCGGGAGGTTTTGCTAGGAGAAATAATGGTAATCACATGCATGAGTAGATTCAAGATCAGTAGATGAATAGAATAGGCTAGCAGTTTCAGACAACTGTCATCTGTAGAATAAACTGGGGTGAATACTTGTCCTTGGCCAAATTTCTATTAGATAAATTGCTGGGCTCCTCATCAATAAAATTACAATATTCTTAGAATCATTTACATATGGATTTATGGCAGCTTCAGAAGAAATTTTATTTTAAAGTATTTTTTCCTGGCATTGATGAAACAAGTAAATACATTACATATATGATTAGGTAGCCTATGACCCTTGTGTTTTCATGAGCAGAAAATGAGCATGATAATGGAGCACGGTGAAATTATGAAATCTCTAGCAAAAAAGATCCTATATTAACATGAACATGAAGCAGATGGGGACGTCATTACGAATCTTACATCTTTGTAATTTATATACAGGTGCAAAGGGGATAGGAAAATGATTTCACGATAGTAACGTGCGAAGTGGACTGACTAGCTTGCATCATTCAGGAGCCAGGATACATTCTGGGGCATAAAATGGGCAGAATGGTGATGTGGGGCTGTTTCTCCTTGTCTTACCTCAAGTCACATTCTATGTAAGCAACTTAACTTTCTGATGTAGCAGCTAATGAGGTCCATTTTTTAATCGCTTTCTATGCGCTGGCAATAGCTGATTATTGAAATGGTCCTGGTGCCTTTTATTTACAAGTGACAGATCTCTAATTTAAACTGGGCTCAAGTATAAACACAAAATCACATTTTATTGCTTCATGCAATTAAGAAGTTCAGGGGTATGTGTGGCTTCAGTATAGCTTGGTACAAGTGCCCAATCATTAATGTCTCTCTCCATGTCCTTTGGTGGCTAAGATAACACCAATCAGACACAATAAACTTGTATCCTACCAATTTCAGTAGCCCTAATCATTAAAGAGTAATTTCCTAGATATTCTGCCGAAAGTCCTAGGGCCAGAAGTTGTCATTAGCTTAACTACAGCCTTGTGTGAGTGAGGGAGAGTTGAGCCTCAAAATGATGGGTGAACACTGGGCCATCATCCACATCTGACTCAGGAAGATGCGGGGGGGCGGTGCTTGGCTTCACCTAAACCACACAGATTGGAATGAGAAAAGGGCTTCCTTGTTGTAAAACAGCTGTCATCCAGAAGAAGGAGTTTGGGGGGGGGGGGATACAAGGGCAACATCTGTTCCCTCTGGCCACCTGGCTGTCTTTGCCACCTCTTTTCTGCCACCCCAGAAAAGCTGACTCTTGCTTCAATCCCACTTGACTCCGGTTCAGCTGGCTTGGTACTCTCATCTCCTCAGGAGGCTTTCAGCAATGCTGTTCATATGACTAAACTAGTGTCTTAGGATATGTAAGATTACATAATATACTGACAGTAAAGTCTTCAATTGGTCTGGAAGATTGATCCTGCTTTTAGTTAAGTGGTCTTAAACCTTCTTCAGGGAGGATCACACTGTAGGTTATTCATTTATTTGCATATGTTTCTATGCACTATGCATACAACTGCAGGCTTGTTGGAAGTTAAAATTTTATTGCACCAGTTCTAGTTCAATTTTCTCTATTTCTTGCCCTGTTGCTTCTCACTCCCTACCTGCCACCAATGACTAATTACGAGAAGTTTATAGCCAGAAACTTCACGCCAGACTCTGTTTCTGCAATGTACTCTACATTGCTTTGTCTTCCTTTATTTTTGCTGGTTGTGAAATGAGCTCGGGAGCATGCGGGAGGAGGAGATAAGGAGCGCGGCCTCCATGCTCACGTAGCTGGAAACAGACGGCATTCCCGGGTCTCCTTCCTTAGCATGTAGAGTACAAAATCAAGAAAATGCAAAGTTGATTTTTGAATGCACTTTTTGACAATGTCAAGAGTTTGTCAAAACCTTTCGCCTCAGAGTCTTATGACCCAGAGAAAAATAACCACAGGGTGGTAACGGGGCTATGTGAACACGGAATAAAGTCCTGACAGAGCGCTAAGATTCTGCGACTTCTTTGGTCCACATTCCAACTCCAACACTGTGGAAAGGGTGAGTTCAAGTGTGTCCCTGGGTTTCTGTGGCTGTCAAATGGGATAACCCTGGTGGTTAGTTCACAGGGCTGTGGTGACAACTGGAAAAAGTTAATGAACATAAGATGCCTCACAGAGTTCCCAGTCTTTCCTACATTACAGGCTCGACTACCCAGCGAGTTCCTGGCTCCCTCTTCCCAACCTCTGCAGCAGCATATCGCCCCCCTTGGCAGCCATCAGACAAGCTAGACGCCTCTGTAGGTCTCTAAGTGGGACCCTCACAGGGCATACACACCCTACCCATGTGGAAAAGAGCTGCTTGCTGCCAGTGCTGCTCTCACACAAAGTCATCCTGGGACATGGATTCCACCTTTGAACTTCTTGGGACGACTCCAATCTGTAGCTCCGGTAGGCACAAACCAGCTGCCTCAAGGGATGCCCTCACGGTCCCTCTAGCTGAAGTGAGGGAGAAGCCTTCCGGTCCAGTACATGGTAGGGAGGGAGATGAAGAAACAAAGGTTAACACAGCTATGACTTCCTGGTACAGTGTCGTCAGGGAATGTGTCGGGACTGTAGGACCTGAGGGGCATTGGGTACCTTTCATATTGTCCCCTGCCTCCATCGCCTCATCCAGAATAGAGGGAAGAGGAATTCAAATTTTGGATTCTACATAAACAGGTTTTTGTGTGTGTGTGTGTGTGAGGTAGGGTCTCACTGTGGTCCAGGCTGACCTGGAATTAACTATATAGTCTCAGGGTGGCCTCGAATTCACAGTGATCCTCCTATCTCTGCCTCCCAAGTGCTGGGATTAAAGACATACGCCACCACGCCCGGCATAAACAGTTACTTTTAATGAAAAATTCATTAAGATATTTTATTATCACTTAAAAGAGAAAGAGGTATTAGAGAGAGAGAGAGAAAGAGTGAGAAAAAATGGGCATGCCAGGGCCTCTAGCCACTGCAAACGAATTCCAGACACATGAACCACTTTGTGCATCTGAATACATTGGTACTGGGGAATCAAACCTGGATCCTTTGGCTTTGTAGGCAAGTGCCTTAGCTGCTAAGCCATTTCTCCAAATGGTTTTCATTATCCTCAGCTTCCAGACTCCTTTGTAGAAGAGAAACATTTGAGTTAGAAATTCATGACCTCTGTGGAACCTAGACTTTCTGTTTACTCACAAGCAAATCTTTTGCTGCCCTTGTCTATAAATTGTAGGTACTATAACTTGCTAAGGTCCAGCAAGATGATATGTGCAAAAATTCCTTGCACAAACTAAAAAGAATTTTTATATGTGGTATATTAAGGGACAAAATTGGCTGGGACCTAGCAATTCGTTGTCTGTTTGTGGTGTGGTTTATAAATACCACTTTGTATTTTGTCTGAAGATTTTTTTTTCCTGAAAAATAGAAATACTTGGAGTTACCCTCTATAATATTAAAAATAATAAAGGACTTTTCTGGCTTGTGATTTATAAAAAGTTTCTAATAACATATAGGGTTGCCAGACTTTATGAGTAACTAATAAAAGGTGTGTCCAGTTAACTTTGAATCAGATAAGCAACAAATAATTTTCATCTAAGACTAACTAGCGTGTTGCTGGTTAGAAAAAGAACCATGTGACTGTGAGCAGGTGTCATAGTACATAACTCACCTTTCTACTTACACTCCTAGCATAGTGCTCGATTCACAGCAAATGTTTATCAGAAGACAATTATTTAGAACAAGACAATTATTTGATGACTTCTTTAGCAAACTGTTTGCCACATGAAATGTTACTTTTAAGCAGCCCTTTTTGAAAATTTTTGTTTTGTTTATTTTTATTTATTTATTGGAGAGTGGCAGACAGAGAGAGAAAGAAGCTGAGAGAGAGCGAGAATGGGCACGCCAGGGCTTCCAGCCACTGCAAACGAACTCCGGACGCATGCGTCCCCTTGTGCATCTGGCCAACGTGGGTCCTGGAGAATCGAGCCTCAAACCAGGGTCCTTAGGCTTCACAGGCAAGCACTTAACCGCTAAGCCATCTCTCCAGCCCCATTAAGCAACCTTTTTGAGGTTTAGTTTTCTAATCTGTAATAAGATGATTACTGATCATCTTACAGGTTAATGGAAGAATAACAAAAGATGGGCTCTAGCAACCATCTTCCTAAGTTGGTAAATTTTCTACAGACATGTTATGAATGTGCTGCAAATGCCACAAATGTAGAGCATCTGAGAATGGTGTTTCCGTGGATTCTCTGTAAAGAGCAGAAAGGTAGTGGTTGAAGCCATCCTTCAGTAGTAGACTGCTCACCTAGAATGCATGAAGCCCTGGGTTGGATGCCCAAGAATATAAGAAAAAAAACAACAAATCAAAACGAAGACTAGAACGTAGGTTTTTTGGGGAGGGAGGGGTTGAGCTAGGGTCTCTCTCTAGCCCAGACCTGGAATTCACTGTGTAGTCTCAAGGGGCCTTGAACTCACAGCCATCCTCTAACCTCTGCCTCCCTAGTACTGGGATTAAAGGTGTGCACCACCATGCCTGGCTAATAAAAAGTAGGCTCTTAAATATGTTAATAAGACCCACATGTGTAGCAAATACATTCAGTGTACTTAAAGCAGTTCCTGCCTGGCTGTTCCCATTGCAACTTGCAGGAGGGAGCACTGAGTGCTTAAGCTCCGTTGGGTTTCTGCAGGGAATGGAACTGCTCCTAACTCCAGCTCCCTTCATGTCTCAGGCTAACTGTGCTATGTCCGTCCTGAATAGTTTTCAAGAAGCAGCTGTTAAAGTCATGCAGAACTTATTCTAACAAGTCAACGAGAAGCTAGCACATAGAAATAAAAGCCGTCTTACTTCACCTGGCATAGCTAAGAAACTGAGTTAAGGCCGCGTATCTTCCCTCACCTTGTTCACATTTCCCATGCTGTGGGGGGAGGGAGTGCTTTTAGGTGCCATATATGTGGGGGAACTTGCGCACACTGGCATAAATTGTTTGAACAATTTCTCAGCCTTATTTAAATTTGTCCTCAGAAATCAAATAGCTCATTAGCTTCCAAGAATAATAGAATTCCTAGAAAATAATTTCCTGGGGCATTTCAAATGCAGCCTGTTAAATTGCTATCCTTGAGGCCTTCCTGAATTTCAGTTTCACGGATATTTATTGTTACTCCACTCAGCCTTGTCTTTACATGTTGGCAGTCTTGGGGCTCAGTATTTGCTGTCTCTTAGCAGACAGCGCTTGGATTTCTTCAGCCTACTGTTATCTCGTCAGCACTTGAGTATTCAATTCACCAGCCTTTACTCAGTCGTCTCATAAATTTCTCATGCCTAGTGTAGTGAAAACCGGTCATGGAGTCCTCCTCTTCCTCCTCTTTCTCTCTGTTCTCCAAAGTGTCCTCCTCCTGCTATTGTGTGCTCTTCCTCTGCTATTTAGCGAGAGGCACTGACATCTTTCCTTCTTTGTCCATTGTCCCATTTCCCCCACTGAGCATTTTAAATGATGAATAAAATCCCATGCTTAGTATTCCACCAAATATGTCATCAGAGAAATGCAAATAAAACCAATAAGGGGACAACACAACATGCTTATTACAATAATTAAAATCCAGAACCTTGGGGCTGGAAAGATGGCTTAGAGGTTACTGAAAATCCAAAGGACTTAGGTTTTCCCCAGTTCTCACATAAAGCCAGATGCACAAGAAGGTGCATGCATCTGGAGGGGTGTATTTTTTTGCAGTAGCTAGAAACCCTGGTATGCCTATTCATCACCCCTCACCCCCTGCCTCTTTCTCTCTGTCTCTCAAGTAAATAAATAAATAATAAAATCCAGAATCTCTGCAGTGGCAAATGCTGGAGAGAATATAGATCAACAGGAGCCTGTACGTATTACAATGGGAGTAAAAATGGTTTAGCACCTTTGGAAGGCAGCTGAGCAGTTTTTTAAAACCAAACACATTCTTGTACAGAACAGCCTCATGGTCTTTGCTGCTATCCACAGGAGCTACGGTGCCGAGATCTTGACAGCAGTTTTCTTCTTAATTACCCAAAGCTGGAAACAAGAGGATCTCCAATGCATGCATGGATGAACTGTGGCACATATAGACAATACAATGGCATCCAGTTGTGAGCAGAGACAATTAATTTGTAAGACAATGTAATGGAAATAAAAAAAAAAAAAACCTACCTATTACTAATGAAAGAAGCCAATGTGTAAAGTCTACATAGTGAACAATTTTAACTGTATCAAATTCTGAAAAAGACTGAACTGTAGAGACAGTGAGAAGTTCAGTGGTCCTGGGTATTGCCAGCAGGGAAATGTAAATCACAGCCCAGAGGTTCCCTTCAGGCAATGACACTGTTAGGCTTAGTGGCCTTTTTCCCTTCCAGTTACTGGGACAAACACTTGAGCAAAACAGCTATTGGAAGGAAAGGGTTTATTTCAGCTTACAGTTTACAGGGGAATTTTCATCACCATAGGGAAATCAGAAAGCAGGGGCATTAGATCTTGTCCCATCAGCTGGGAAGAAGCAGCAAGAGTGAGCTAAACTAGCACCAGCATGGGGCAAGGGTGAGGGGGGCTGGACCACAAAATCCCAAAGTCTGCCCTTCGCAGCAACAGACCTCCTCCAGCAAGGCTGTACTTCCCAAAGGCTCCGCCAACGAAGGATCACGTGTGAGTCTTAGTCACGAACGTATGAGGCCAGGAGGGATATGTTCTATTCACACCAGCACAGGCTTGAGAATAAAATGTGGTTGCCACAGACTCATGTGTTGAATGCCTGCTCCCCAACAGTATTTCAGGTTATTCTGGAAGCTCTGGGAGGTGGGATCTTGTTGGAGGAAAAGAATCTTTAGGGACATTCTTTAAAGGTTTTGTCTAGACAACAGCGTCTTCCTCTCTTCTTTTCCTGTCGACCATGAGGTGAAAAACCCCTTCCACCGTGTGCTCCCACCGCCATGATGGTCTAGCCAAGAAGAGACGGTCAGCCAAGAAGAGTCATCATCGCCCTTCCAGCTGTGCTGCCAGGTGTTTTGTCACAGTGGCAATGAGAACATGGCCAACACAGAGCATGCTGGGAACGACATGACAATGGCACATTTGCTACAGGCCCGAGAATTGCACAACAGCAAGAGAGAGAGGCCTAATGTAAACAAAGGGCTCTGGGGTGATAATAATACGGCAAAATAAGTTCATCAATTGTAACCTGGCTATCGCTTTCATGGGTGTGTTGGCAGTGGGGGACTATGCATGTGCTGGGTGAGTTATGGGAAATCTCTATATCTCCTGCTCAGGTTTTCTGTGAATATAAAACTGCCCTAAAAAAATAGAGTTGATTACAAACAGTATTCTTGGGCTGGAGAGATTGCTCAGTGGTTAAGGCGCTTGCCTGCAGGGCTTTATGACCCTAGCTGGATTTCCCAGTCCCTGCATAAAGTCAGAAGCACAAAGTGGCACAGGCATCTGGAGTTCCTTTGCAATGGCTAGAGGCCCTGGTGTGCCCGTTCATTCTTCCTCTCTTTCTCTCTCCCTTTCTCTCTGTCTCTCTCTCTCTCTGTGTATAAATAAATAAATAAATACAATATTTTAAAAAACCATAAGCTCTCCCTGGCGGTGGGGGGGGCGGGGGAGTCCTGATCATTCTTGTGGCTTCAATCCTATCCCCACCCCCGTATTCTCTGTTCTGCCCCTGCTTCCTGGGCTTGTCTTCTGGATTCACATGTGCAGATCCATCCTTACTGCTTGTGAGTAAACTGATGCATATCTAGTGATCATTTCTGCAGTCACTAAATGAGAACATTCTGTTTCTTTTCTACTTATGGAAACACTTTGCTCTGTCTGTATGGTACAAGTAAATCACTCTCCATCAAAATCAGAAAGAACACCCTGGCAATGCAGTCATCTCTGCACTGAACTCAACCTTTTTCTGGATTTTCTTGTATTTTCTGCTTGCACTGTGGGTACACGTGTACCTCAAATACATTTATGTCATTAGAAACAAAATGCTTCAATCCAGTACCTCTTGCTCTCCAAGTGGAAAATGATCTTGATTTCTCCTTTCATTTTTCAATAATTTCTTACTGTGCCTAGTGATTGATTAAAAGAAAAATGGGAGTGGAGGTCAAACATTGTTTGAGTGTGTGGCAAATGGTTTCCAAGGAAACAGAAAATTAGCACTTGTAGCTTTCAGCAGCATCTGCTGAAGGGCATCTAGACATGAGCCACAACACAGTGTCTGCATAAAACAGAAACTCAAGCCAAGTCAGAGTGCCCCAGAAACTTCACGTTGCCAGGACCAAGTACCTGACCAAAAGCAGCTGATGGGAGGAAAGTGTTTGTTTCTTTGGCTCATAGTCTCCATATATGCTCCACGATGGCAGGAGAGCACATAGCCTGAGCAGAGGCTGGGCATCCCTTCTGCCACAGCAGGTAGGAAGCAGCAGTGGGTGAGGCAAGCTCTGGCAAGGAGGAGCTAGCTGTAACACTCCTAAACCTGCCGGCAACAACACACCTCCTCCAGCAAGGCTTCACCTCCCGAATTGCTACCAGCCGGGGACCAGGAATTCAGAAGACAAGAGCTTATGGGGAACATCTGATTCAAACCACCACACAGAGCTCTAAGGAGAAAGTAAGCCATTTCAAAAGATGAATCATTCTGCAGGGGAGTTGCCCTCGACACCCAGTGTCTCTGAGCGAAACTCACCTAGGCCCCACAGCAATTGGTCTTTGACCAGACATCTGCCTTCTCCCTGAGGCCTGGGTCCTTGCTGTGGCCACCACTCAGTACACGTTCTCAGTGAAAATCCACGGAACGTGGCTGAAGAACCTATTGCCTAAATTGGTTTTTCTCAAGACAAGTGGCTGTTTGGAGATGAAAATTCCATTAGACAAATCTGTCAGATTCCTCATGAGTAAAAACCTATAGCATTGCTGGGATTGACTTATTGATATGTCAGTTAGCTTATCTGGAGTCTGAACTCTGATTATCATATTCTCATCGTGGAGGTTTCTGTGCTGTTGAGTTCTATATTCCATTAATTCATCTAGTAGCTGATCGCTGATAGTGTAGGCAAAGAAAAGACATAAAGGAAAAATTCTGTATAAGAGCCAGCATGTGAGAAAAAAACTAAGGAATCCAATAAAATGTTTGCTTTTCTGCATATTAAATTACCATGCTTGTGAGTTTAGGCTGAGTCTAGTTCTTTATAAAGAATGAGGGAGAAAACAATAGTGTTAAGATAGAATTGTTAGGTCTTTGATCTTATATGTTGGGTAATTGATGTGGAATCAAAACACACTGATTCATTCAAGCATTTTTAAAGGAAAGGAATAACATTCTTACTTATTAACAATACTGTCTTATTAGTTGAAATATCAGGTTTGGTAAGTCAGTAATGGATTGATTTAGAGATTATTTTAGAACTACTTTTACTGAAGTGACTGTACACATCTTGTGTTTAAGAACAAGTACCGAAGCAGTTTCTCCCATATCACACCTTGGGTTTATTTAAGAGTAAATATTTCTGTGGTGAATAAGATAAAATGATTCAGCAAAAAGTTTGTGAAGGGCTAGAGGGATGGCTTACTGGTTAATGTGCTTGCCTGTAAAGCCAAAGGACACAGGTTTGCTTCCTCAGGACCCACATAAGCCAGATGCATAGTTGGCGTTTGTGTCTGGAGTTCATTTGTAGTGCCCTGGCATGCCCCCCCCCCAATCTGAAATAAATAAAAACATTTTTTAAAAGCTTATGTAAAACTTAAGCTCAGCAATTCTTTTTTTAATTATTAATTTATTTGAGCAAGAAAGAGGCATATACATATATACATCTCCACAGGCTGGTATTTGGGCACATGGGCATGCATACAGCATACACACTCACACACACACACACAAATCAAAATAAAAGCAGTTCAATTTTTTGTTCTGCTTGTTTTGTTTTGTTGGTCTTGTTGGTTTGCTTGGTCTTGCTCTAGCCCGGGCTGACCTGGAATTCACTCTGTAGTCTCAGGATGGCCTCACACTCATAGTGATCCTCCTACCTCTGCCTCCTGAGTGCTGAAATTAAAGTTGTGTGCCACCACGTCCAGATAGACCAAGAAGTGAATGTTATTGCTAAGAGCCCATGAGGGCTGGTACTTTGTATGCAGATGAACAATTGCAAAGGGGTCTGGAGGGCAAAGCATGGCTTCTCTGTCTCCTTCCTCCACTCTAAGTGTATGCGCCAGAACCGTTTTTGAGATGACAGTCTGGGATTTTTCCAGATGATTATGAAATGTAAAATAATTGGAGTTTAATTTCCATCCTAAAACAAGTTTCAAGGCCTGAAGCCTTCCATTCCTCCTAGTGGCTAATGCTGGAAATCTAACAGTATTTCTCCAGCTGTGGTTGGAGCATAGAAAGCCATATGCTGTCTTTGCCTTTGGGTGGGCTTGTGGCTTCATTTGCTGGAGCATCACCGGGTCTCCACCAGGGACTCGGGATGAGAGGAAGTAAGAATACTTGAGAACTGCAGTGTCATATTGTCGATTTCCTTCATCCTAAAAACTACATAAAAATCTCATATTTTCAAAAAAACATCTAAAGAAGAAAACTTTATACACCTCCTTAGAAACATCACTACTGGTCTTGCTTTGCTGTTTCTTTTTGTTTTTCATCCATAATTGACATTATGTTAATCAAAACTTTTGCCGCCACACTTTGATATTCTTGCCTAGGGAGCATACACAGTTTGAGAATCCTTAATTGTACCTTTGTTTCCTAATACAAAAGTAGAATAATTCATGTTTCCGTTATTTAAAACTAGGCAGTCTCTCGAGTTCTAGCAAGTCTTCACAGCATTTACTTCCTTGCTGAGTATGCAATTAAAGTTGTAAGCTATCTCTCTATTTTCTATCCAGAAATCTGCACATATTCATACATTTAGCATATAATTTCACAGTATTTGGAAACCTATTGAGTTCCCAGATAGTCTAGATCCAGGTAAAGAACCCCTATGTCTTTCCAAGTGTAAGCTGTCTAGAATAATGGCTTTGTGGACACTTGACACATGGTTAGACTTTAAAGTCAAAGAAACAAAGTATAAAAAATAATCCCAATATAAGGCTAAGCAGAAGTGAATTTAGTCCTTATGCAAGATGAGGATGGGGTGTGACTGATGGGTAGAAAAACCTGGTGTTCCAGTAAAGAGAAATGGGGAAGCGGGGATAGGGTAACGCAGAAAGAGAGAAAACAGGCAGAAAAAAATGGGAGTCAAGATAAACTGTCAATGGAGGAGGCAGGAGGTAAAGTCCAGGGACTAGCCTCCTTGAGAGAACATCTATCATTCTTTTCATGAAATTCTTGGTGGGTTGTTTTTTGTTTTTTGTTTTTTGGTTTTTTTTTTTTTTTTTTGGTTTTTCAAGGTAGGGTCTCACTCTGGCTCAGGCTGACCTGGAATTCACTATGTAGTCTCAGGGTGGCCTCGAACTCACGGTGATCCTCCTACCTCTGCCTCCCGAGTGCTGGGATTAAAGGTGTGTGCCACCACGCCTGGCTCTTGGTGGTTTTTGCTGTAAGGGGTGAGACTCATTTTTACAAGAGGAGTTATGTACCTCACAGAATTCAAATATTTACACACACACCTCCCTTTTCCTCTTTTTTTCTTTTCTTTTGTTTTTGTTTTTCAAGGTAGGGTTTCGCTCTAGCCCAGGCTGACCTGGAATTCACTATGTAGTCTCAGGCAGGCTGGCCTCAAACTCGCAGTGACCCTCCTATCTCTGCCTCCAGAGTGCTGTGTGCCACCACGCCCAGCCATATTCACTCTTTTCAGGGTAGCTTGCGCAGGCTTGGAATCATCACAGTTCAGTCTGTACGCATTGTAGCACACTGGGCTTCACAGTAGCCAGTCGGAAAATTTCACTTGCCCCTTTTGTGTAAACTGCTTTTAGTGTATTTACATATATGCATGTTTCTCTAGGGATGGGCACACCACTGCTTAGGTGTGCTGGGATTACAGAGACATGTGTTTCTTAGAGTCTTGCTTTTATGTGGGCACTGAAGACCATTGAACTCAGGCTGGCAGGCTTGCAAACCTTTCATCACTGAGCCATCTCCCCCAACCCGCTTCCCATTTATAATTCTGCAAAATTATGTTCTTACCATCACATTGATATGGTACATCTCATGAGAATTTTTGTTTGTTTGTTTGTTTGTTTGTTTGAGGTAGGGTTTACTCTAGTCCAGGATGACTGGGAATTCGCTATGTAGTCTCAGGGAAGTCTCAAAGTCATGGTGATCCTCCTACATCTGCCTCCTCAGTGCTGGGATTAAAGGTGTGCACCACTATGCCTGACTTATGAGAACTTTTTGATTGATGCTCTTAGCAGATAAAGAAAAAACTATTAAAATAAGGGAATCGATTTGGAATTTCTGTTTGAACAGATGAAAAAAGTTGGAAGATGGATAGAGGCAATGTTACAACAGCCATATATATGGATCTAATGTCATGGTTCAAGGGTTAAACTGATAAATTTTATACTGTGTGTAGTTTATCATGATGAATGCATAAGAGGGTTACATGTAGGACTTGATTTGAGTAAATAGTATTTCCAAGTCCCAATCTAGGAAAACAAGAGACATAAGAACTCCTGAATCAGAGGCTACATTTGTGGTTCAATTAGCCACTAAGCCTTAGAAATCTCAATTTTGGATAGGGTATTCTATGCAGGAAAAACCCTCAAAGCCATGCCAATAGGCATAAATGATATTCTAAAAGCTTCACAATGTTTTGGAAAGATGAACAATTTCATAATGTGTATAGTAGACTTTAAAATTTGTGTCCCTTGGGGCTAGGGAGATTTAGCCCAAAGGGAAAGAGCATTTGACAAGCAAGTGCATGGGCCTGAGAGGGCTGATCCAGCATGAGTTCAATGCCCATCACTTAAGTAAGTAAGTAAGTAAGTAAGTAAATAAATAAATAAATAAAAGCTGATTGGAGATGGAGAGATGGCTCAGTGGTTAAAAGCACTTGCTACAGAAGTAAGACGGTCTGAGCAGACCTGAGGCCACCCAAGTTCAGTTCCCCAGTACCCACAAAAACAGCTGGGCATAACAACATGCCTTTTTAACCCCAGTGCTGCAGAGGCAGAAACTGCAAAATCACTGGGACTTACTAACTGTAAAAAAAAAAAAAAAGAAAGAAAAGAAAAGGTGAAGGGTTGGAGAGATGGCTTAACAGTTAAGGCACTTGCCTACAAAGCCTAATGACCTAGGCTCCATTCCCCAATACCCACATAAAGTATATCTGATCTGATGTTCATTTGTAGTGGCTACAGTTCCTGGTGCACTCATTCTGTCTCTCTCTCCTCTCTATCTGCCTCTGCTTGCAAATAAATATATAAATAAACATTTTAAAGAAGATTCTTAAAATCTGGTGAAAATGTCAGCTCTGGATTGAGTGTGAAACCGCATCTCAAGGAAACAGGCAGATGAGCAACAAGACGAGACACCAGGTATTCTCTTTTCTGCCTCTGCATACGTGAGCACAGGGCGTATGCGTCTGCACCCACACGTGCTTATACTGCACACATCACATCATACTCTACATGCGTGCAAAAAGAACTGAAGCATGGGCACGCATGCCTGTAACCCCAGCCCTGTGCGGGCAGGAGCCAGAGGACGCTGGGGCTCAGTGGGCTGACCCAACGTGGCGGCTCTGCGTTCAGTACGTCACCACCTCAATGGAACAAAGCGGACGAGTAACAGGGAAGGGTACCTGGTGTTCGCCTGTGGTCTCCACACAAGTGCACATGCATCTGCACATATGTGCACACATTATACACTCACCACACACACACACACACACACACACACACACACGTGTCTTCGATAAAAGCCTCTAGTACATCACTGTAATAAAATCAGTATACATCCTGTTGAGTTTTCTCTTAATAATACACTCTTTAGGGCTGGAGAGATGGCTTAGTGGTTAAGCGCTTGCCTGTGAAGCCTAAGGACGCCGGTTCGAGGCTTGGTTCCCCAGGTCCCATGTTAGCCAGATGCACAAGGGGGCGTGTCTGGAGTTCGTTTGCAGAGGCTGGAAGCCCTGGCACGCCCATTCTCTCTCTCTCTCCCTTTATCTGTCTTTCTCTCTGTGTCTGTCGCTCTCAAATAAATAAATAAATAAATAAATATTTGTTAAAAAAAAAAAAGAAAAAAAATACACTCTTTAAAGCAGTGGTTAGCACTGCAGAGCATGAGCCATTTTTACTTTAAGAAGAAATTCAGTCTCTGTTTTCTGTTCTTTGGGGGAATTTTCACATAAAGCTTTGGCGCCTGAGAAAGTTCCTGGGGAGAAAAAAAATGCTGCCCAGTGTCTAGGTATGACTCTGAAAGAATCCTTCCTTGGGTATCGCATGGGACTCTCTCTTAGTTGTCACAGTGGGGCTTAGGGAAGACACATTTTCCCTAAGGATGTGAGTATGAAGAATTATTTCGGGCTGAACCAGCACAGTATGGTTTTTGCTTAACTGGAAATGATGCTAACTGGTATGAAGTCATGATGCCCTCACACACACAAAAAAAAAAAAAAAAAAATTAAAAAACTATACTGAAATGTTCTACAGTGTTTTATCCCGCCTTCTTGTGTGGAGGAAAGCATCAAATCTGAAAAGTGAAAGTGACTTCTCAAGGTCACCCAGCCTCCTATATTCATGATGTCTTACAACACCCTCTCCCCTTATAAACACGTGATGAGAAGAGAGAAACTGTGTCTGGGGTTTCATCTGAGAGGGAATGTGGGCAATTGTCCTGAGTGAAATCTCCGATCCACCCCTGTCGTTTCCTCTCAGAGAGCTTATGTCATTGTCCTCTGTTGTGACAACAGCTCACTTCTTTATTAAAATGGCTGCCTGGGATAGAAATCACACACACACACACACACACACACACACACACACACTTACTTCAAGTTTTTGTAGTTCCAATTCTTTTACAATTTGCTTTTAGCTATTCTAAAGTTTGTTTTTGTTTTGTTTTTCATTGATCCTTTTTTTAAAAAAATCTCCTGGGGCTGGAGAGATGGCTTAGTGGTTAAGCGCTTGCCTGTGAAGCCTAAGGACCCCGGTTCGAGGCCTGATTCTCCAGGACCCACGTTAGCCAGATGCACAAGGGGTGCATGCATCTGGAGTTTGTTTGCAATGCTTGGAAGCCCTTGCACGCCCATTCTCTATCTTCCTCTTTCTCTCTCTGTCAGTCAGTCTCTAATAAATAAATAAAAATAAACAAAACATTAAAAAGAAAAATCAGGGCTGGAGAGATGGCTTAGCAGTTGAGCGCTTGCCTGTGAAGCCTAAGGACCCCAGTTCAAGGCTCGGTTCTCCAGGTCCCACGTTAGCCAGATGCACAAGGGGGTGCACGCGTCTGGAGTTTGTTTGCAGTGGCTGGAAGCCCTGGCTCGCCCATTCTCTCTCTCTCTCTCTCTCTCTCTCTCTCTCTATCTGTCTTTCTCTCTGTGTCTGTCACTCTCAAATAAATAAATAAAAAATGAACAAAAAATATTTAAAAAGAAAAATCATTGTCCTATTCCTTGGGAAAAGATTACTTCACAACTCTGCCAATTATGAGCTAAAATAAATGTTTGTCATCATTGATAATGAAAAGTTGGTGCTAATTGGGATACCTGTATCAAAGAAAGCAGCTTTTGGGTTTGCTGAGAATTAAACAGAATAAAGAAGTAGGTCATCAACACTGAGACTATTTTGAAAATCCATATATGTTTCCCTGAGAGCATCTCCAGTAATTAGCTACTTCCTTCTCCTTCAATTAAATCTGCTTTTTCTCATAAACTCTCATTTTCACAATAAATCTGAGATCACTTTTATTCAAAGTTTTCTTATTTTAATTAACAACTATTTTTTTTTACATAATTTGCTGGTGTTTACAGCGACATACACTAGGAAAGTCACCAGTATATAAGTAAGTGATTGCCTGTGTATTGATTTTTAAGTAAAATTCTTCCAGTAAATATTGTTAAAAGCCAACATGCCAGGTGCTATATTATTACACAGGTAAAATAATAACAAGGTATCTTACCTCATTGAATCCTTATTTATTTATTTGTTTTTTTGAAGTAGGGTCTCACTCTAGCTCAGGCTGACCTGGAATTCATCTGTAGTCTCAGCGTAGCCTCGAACTCATAGCGATCCTCCTACCTCTACCTCCTGAGTGCTGGGACTAAAGGTGTGCGCCACCACACCCGGCATCACTGAATCTTTATGAACAGCCTTGCTAGGCAGGTGTTATTTGGAGAGAGAAGAGAACCTGACTGAGAGCACTCAGAGGCAGAGCTGGCAGGCTGTCCCCGTCCCCTGACTCGCATGACTGCGCTCTTTCCTGTGCACCATGGTACACAGCTGATGGCCTAAGGAGACCCTGCTGGAAGCCAAGTTGTACATTCAACAACCCCACAAAATATACGCTATCAGCAGATCCTGGGAAGAGCAGAGAACCAACCATGCTCAATCTTTGATGGAAAAAAAGTTAACACAGACCACTGCTGCCTGAAGACAGCACCCTTGTGAATTTTATTCCACCTTACTGAGATTGATTCTTGGGCTGGGACTGTAAGCGGTGTGTTGTAGGAGAGGGGAGGGGACAGAGAAAAGAGACAGAATGCGATGTTCTAAATGGTGTGAGTGACAGACTTTCTCTTTGCCACCCATAAGTCTTCAACTCTATCAATATCCAGCCACTTTCATCTAAACCTCCGATGGAGCCAGACACGCAATAAATGATATAATTGCCTCTATAGATTTGCCAGAAAGCCTTGAAAGCTAAATCTATTCCACGCACCTGCTGATCAGACCAACTCAGCATGTCTTTTAATGGACTCCAGCCGGCAAGCGGAAACTCAGAGTCTCCCAAGAGTGCCAGCAGAGGCTGCCAGCTCTCCCATAAGACAGAAACAGCGGGGCTGGAGCAACCCTCCCCCCCTTGTTGCCCAGCTCTTAAATGCCACAGCTCCTTAGAGTCAATGGCAGGCTACGCTCATGACACTCCAAAGGCAGCTGTCAGAGAAGTTTCATCTGTGTCCCCATCTCAAAGATGCAAACACGAGGCAATGCCTGAATGAATCCGGAACCCAATGACTTTCCTACTAAACCCCCACAGTGTTTATTGTGTATCTAGGGAGTGCTCAGTGCTGTTCCATACAAATATCAAAGGTCCAGAATAAGTAGAAACTACTACTGGGCATGGCGGCACAGGTCTGTAGACCCAGCACGTATTAGACAGAGGTGGGAGAATTAGAGGTGCAAGGCCAGCCTCAACATCATAGTGAGTTTGAGGCCAGCTTGGGCTACAAAGAAGAAAAAAAAAGCAGAAGTTGGTTCTTGCCCTTGATTACAGCATTCTAAATCTTGTTTATTTATTCATTTGCCATTCAACAAATGTTTCTTGAGCATGTGTGGATGCAGGTGATAAGACATACATGCATGAAAATGTGTGGACGTGATAGATCATTATTAAGTATTAGTTTCTCCCCAAAAGTTAAGAAGCTCCACAACAAATACTCATGAAAAGTTAGTAAGTGTCAAAATCAGAGTTATAGGACTGGAGAGATAGCTCAGTGGTTAAGGCACTCTGCCTGCAAAGCCTAACAACCTTGGTTTGATTCCCCAGGAACCCAGTAAAGCCAGATACACAAAGTGGTGCATGCATCTGGAGTTTGTGTGCATCTAGAGGTCATTTGCAGTGGCTTGAGGTCCTGACATGCCAGTTTTCTCACTCACTCTTTCTCTTTCTCTCTGCTTGCAAATAAATAAATAAGACATTTTTAAAATCAGAGTTACAGGGCTGGAGAGATGGCTTAGCAGTTAAGGCACTTGCCTGCAAAGCCTAAGGACCCATGTGCAATCTCTCTCCAGATCCCTCGTAAGACAGACGCACAAAGGTGAGGCAAGTGCAAGGTCACACATGTCCACTAGTTGGAACAAGTGTCTAGAGTTGGATTGCAGCGCCTGAAGCCCTGGTGCACCAATTCTCTCTCTCTCTCTCTCTTTCTCTCTCTCGCTCTCATTCTCTCTAAAAACAAATATCGGAGTTACAGAAATAATCAAGAAATAGCCTTATTGAGAAACTCACAGTCAGGAAGAAAATAAGTAGACCAGAGATTACAATACAACATGGTACACTCAGGTAGGTGTGGAGAGCCCAGAAGGCAAAGGAGTGGTCAACAAATGACACTTGAACTTGGAACATAAACATGAGCTCACCCAGCGGAGACCCAGAGGCTGCATGGTAGAAGCAGGCCAGCATGAGGCTGGAGAAAAGGGCTGCTTTGAAACTCGCTCCTAACAGCTTCAGAAGTCACTGCTCTGTCCTCCCCAATTACCTTAATAATTCCAGTTCTGTCAGTTGCTCCAAGCATTAATCTGCTTCCCCGTGGTTGTATTTCAGACTCCAGCTTTTTGCACCACGGTGATAAAATGGCCCCAAGCAGCGGTTGGAGATGGGTTGCTGTGCTAACCTTCCTCGGGGTTGCTCTCTAGCTCCACCTTCTGGCCAGTTCCTGAAAATAGTTATCATCTGTTGCTTGTCTTTTTTTTTTTTCTTTTTCTTTTTCTTTCATTTTATTTCTGGAGTAGTACCAAGGCTTAGAACTCCCCCACACATATTGACTGAGTTTTCACCTCTCTCTCTCCCTCTTTCTCTCTGTCCATGCGTGGGCCGGTATTCATGCATGCGTGGGCTTGTGGAGGCCAAAGGGACAGCCTTGCTTGTCCTTCATCAGAAGTGTAGTGTAATCCACCTTTGTTGAGACACAGTCTCTCACTAGCCCCGATCTTGCCAAGTAGGATAGACTAGTTGGCCAGAGACCCACAGATCCATCCATCTGCCTCTGACTCCCCAACAATAGACTTACAAGAGCAGGCCTCCACCGCACCTGTCTTTTTTAAAGTGGGTTTTCAAAGGTCATGGAGTGCTCATGTTTGACAGGTCGGCTTTATCATTCTGAAACTCGCACGATCTCAATGTATCTGCTCCTGCCGTGTCTCATCCTCTTCTCATTCGTGGTCCTTAGTTTTCCTACCCCTTCCTAACGGCATTCCCGTAGGCACCCATCCCTCTGGATATTTCTACATTCACGGACTTGGGTTGATTGTTTTCTTGTCCTGATCTCAATTATTTTTACAGCAATGAACCAAACTCTGTATGAGCGATCCTGTCTTCTTCCCTCAAATGTGCTGACTTCTCCAACTTGCCTAGGAGATGCTTGTATTCACTGTTCCGTCCCTGAGCCATTCTGCCTCGTCTCCCTTACAGGCTTGCGCTTCTCTCTGCATTGTCTGCCGTACTCCATCAGCGCGGACAGGCCTTTGTTCCTGTGCTGTGCAAATCTGTCTCCACCTCGGCGCCATTGCGTGTGCCCTGCCTTCCTCCTGTGTCCCTTTCCTCCGTTTTCCCCTATCCTCACCCTCAGAGTCCCATCATCCAGCATGCCTGCAGTCTCCAGAGACTTTCCCAGCCTGCCCTCTGTAGACACTTCTTTGCCCTTGCTTCTTGCTTACTTTGTGCGCAGCGTTGATAATTAGGAATCATCTGTGGGTGCATTTTGCTTCCTTGTGCTGTGTTCATGCTTTTCTATTTGCTCACCTCCAGCTTCACAGGCACAGAGAGCAGGTCTCCTTTGATCGGTCTGGGACTGTGGAGGGCCTCTCATGGGACCTGACCCACAGCACGTGTTCAGGAGCAGCAGACTCACCACATGACATCTCTGCAGAAGGACCTTCCACCCTGGCTTCCCAGGCGAGGTGTTGGAGACAGCCTCGCAGACTTTGGTTTATGCATGAATCAAGAAAAATACAGCGTTAGAAATGAATGCTGAGCCGAGAGGAACAAAAGGATTAGGGCTTTGAGGAAAGGAGATATTTACAAGTTTGGGGTTTGTTTTGTTTTGTTTTGTTTTTTTGTAAGTTGAAAAATCCCAGTCTGTCTGAAAGCCCAAATTTCACCTCAGTGTGTCTTCATTCCGATGACAAAGTTGATTCTACAAACCACAGGAAGCCACCAGACTGTTTTCCTGCTGACTTTGATTACTTCCCCAACAAGTGGTTGTTCCTTCAACTCAGTTCCTATTTCCAGGGCCTCATTATTTCATACTGTCCCTGCTCAGGGTCCTGCAGACCCGGTTTCCATGACGGCCAGCTTTTCATCACATTTGCACTTCTGAATTGGACTTTCATTCACCTGTTTTTCTGCTTCTTTGCCCCAGTAGAATGTGACCTGAGACCGAAACATGATCTTTACTCTCTTTGGAGCCCGTAGAGCTTAGTGCAATGGTTGGCACATGGGCAGGCCCTCAATAAATGTTTATGGGTGAGTGCATTGGGCTGTCAACTCTCTAGCCAAAGCAAACTGTGGCCAGGAAAATGAGCCTCTGGGCCATAGGTGTGTGGGCCAGTGCCGATGCCCTTGCTCTCGGACACCAGATGACTTCTCGATTATGGGGCCTGAAAGGGTTTGACATTCAGTTGTCAAAATAAATAAATAAATAAAGGAGAGCAGGAAGAGGAAGAGGAAGGGGAGGAGAAAGATAACAAGGGCCTGATGTGGGAAAGTAGAGAGATAAATATGGTAAAAGGAGATGGATTCAAGGAATGCTTAGCAGGGTTTCTTTTTCCAGATTCCAGGGCCGGTGTTATAAATTTAAGTTATCTTCCAGTGTGAACTTCAGAAGAATTATCTTTCACTCCAGCCAAGAGACGATTCCAGCATGCATAATAAAGCTGTAAAAGCTGACTCTATAAGAAACCTTTACATTATGCTCGATTGTCAGTAACAGCGCATTAAGCATTCTAACACTTGCATAGCTGTTATAATTGGCCTCACATGGGTGACTATAGCTCTCCCAGGAGATAATTTACTCCTGTTTGCTTACCAAAGGAACAGAACAAATACTGTAATACCATTTCCCCTCATCTTCAGCCAAGAAATGATCTGGATGGTGGGAATTTTGATGGAATATTTGCAACAAGCAGTGAGTCAGGGAGATGGTAAACACGCAGATTGATTCCACTGCATTGTAGGTAGGGAGATTTCAGAAGCTCAGAGAAAGTTCCACCCCTTCTCCTATTAAATCTTAGAGCCAGGCCAGATTCTTATGAATCCTTTGCACTGTTAGGAAACATTACTTTCTTCTAACAAAGCTGCTCTGAATTTCCTGGCTCGTCCATCTTACCATCTATCCATTCATTCATCCCTCCACATATGGGCCCATTCCTGCCTCCTATATAGAAGAATTGGGGTGATTTCTACACTTACCATAATTTCTGCATTTTCAAAATGTCTGTATTTTATAAAAGTCTCTTTCATTCCACATATGTGTACTGTCTCCATGCCCACCCATGTGTGCTTTCTTACCTCCCGTGCCTTTCTCGGTCATAGCTGTCTTGGCTGGTGCCCCTTTCTGCCATGATAGCAGTCACTGCCCTGTCACTGCAGCAGGCCACCTTCTCCCACTGTTGTCCTTGGCCTTCCACATCGTTGCGCATTCTGCTTCACTGCCAAATAATGTCACATTTTCACGTACTTGAGGTTAGGTTTACAATACGTGACCTGGGCGCTATCCAGCCCATGACTTTTCCCGTGGCTGCAGACTCTTCTTGGTGTACTGATGACTCTCCCATGGGCACCTCCAGCTCAACCCTTTCTTCTGAATTCTAGTCCCGTGACTCCCGTCACTCCATCTCCCTGAGGATGAAGTGAGTAGTGTCTTGTCAATTCATTTGTCTTGGACAGCAACTGATTCTTGTTCTTAACCCCGCTTAAATCTTCATTTTCTGCACCCACTTCCAACCATTTGCCAACTTACATCCATTCTACCTCTGCATACCTTCCAAATCCACCTCTTTGTCCTCAGTGCCAGCACCTCTTCAAGTTCACTGCAAACCTCTTCCCTAGGCCACTTCAGGGGTTTCTCGACAGATCATCCATCCCGGTTTTATTCTATCTAAATCCATTCTTCACATTATACAGCACTGTTCTAAAAACACTGATCAGTCCTTTCCCCCAGTGAAGTCCACTCAAATGGCAGCAAATACACCAAGTGGACCCAGATCGCTGGCTGTGGCCTTGAGCTGGACTTTGATGGGAGAATAGGACTTTGGTAAGTGAAGATGAGGCTTTTAAGAATGTAGAAAGCACTTGGGCTTGCTAAGTAGATCTAGGTTCAAGGACCACGCCTGCCTATCTACCTGGTATGTGGAGGTACCTAGGATGACTGTAGAAGTGACTGAGTTCTTGTCTGGCTTTCTTGTTCCCTGCAGTGGCAGAGCTCGCAAATCGTTTCATTTAGACAGTGGCTTCGACCACTGCAGAGCTGTTTATGCAGCTGCCTCTGCCAGGTCCTGACTCGCCCTCCTCCCCAGTGATCGATGAGTGTGCTAAAAGCATCAGCTCTTCCCTGGCAGGCGCGCCTGCCCATTTGTTTATTTATTTTTTCCTGCTTTTGAACAAGGAATAAATATTTTGTGAACTGATCCATAGGCTTGTGGTTTAAAAGCCCAGCTCCCAAAGGCAAAGATATTTGTGGAACATTAGCACTGGCAAGGGACTAGACTGGGCACTGCCTACAGGAGGCTGGCTTGTCCATCCACTTGGCATTTAGTGTTCTTTGCAGAAATTACTTGTGTAATTGGCTTTTCCTCTCCTGGACCATAAGAAAAGGAGGGAAAACACTGTGCCTTCTTGCTCTTCCCTGTGCTCAGCAGAGAGCCTAGGCACACAGTAGGTATCAACCACATTCATCAATGGGTCATCATAGAAATAGACCAGGAGCCACAGGTCTGTGGGTTTATCTTGAATTGTGTTTTGGACTAATAATGAATTATAAGGCTGCTTATTTAATGCTTTGTCAAATCCATCAATCAAGAAACTCAACAGGGGCCTGGAGTGATGACATAGAGGTTAAGGTGCTTACCTGCAAAGCCTAAGGAACCATGTTTGACTCTCCAGATCCCATGTAAGCCAGACACAAAGGTGAGGCAAGTGCAAGGTTGCACATGCCCATTAGGTGGCACAAGCATCTGGAGTTTGATTTCAGTGGCTGAGGCCTCCACTTCCTCCTCCCTCCACTTCTGTCTCTTTCTCACTCTCTCTAAATAAATAAATAAATAAGTAAGCCAAATGTGGTAGCACATGCCTTTAATCCCAGCACTCGCGAGACAGAGGTAGGAGGATCGCTGTGAGTTTGTGGCCACCCTGAGACTACATAGTGAATTCCAAGTCAAACTGGGCTAGATTGATACCTTACCTCGAAAAATGAAAAGAACAAAAACAAAAAAAAATAAAAAAGGAATTCAAAATGGCCACTTGGGAAGGAACGTGTTCCAGGAAAGCCTCCATGGAGGAGATTGTAAGTGGAGGAGTTCTTGAGCCAGCATGGCTACAGCCGGCACTGGTAGGGTGAGAATGGCATTGCAAGAGGGTGATCGTGAGGATGCAAGGTACATAAGTATTGCAGAGCCCTTTGTAAAACCTGTACATGAGTAAACAATTCGGGTCAGGGTGCAAGATTTGGCGGTTTGAATGTAAAGTGTCTACCATAGGCTCATGGCCTCAACTGGGGGCAATTTGGGAGAGTTGCGGAATCTTTGTGAGGGAGGAGCCTTGCTTTGGGGAGATGTGTTACTGAGGGTGAGCCTTAAGGTTTATTAGTCCAGCCTTACTGGGTGATGACTAGCTAGCTCGCTCTTGCTGCTCCCAGCCTGTTGCTGATGTATGAAGATGTGAGCCAGTTGCCCGCTCTGCCAATGCTGTCTTTGCCATGATGAAACACCCTCCTTGAAACTGTAAGCCCAAATAAACCTATCCTCCTGTTAGCTACTTCTGGTTGGGTGTTGTGTCCCAGCAACAAGAAGGCCACTGCTGCATAAAGAAACCCATATAATAGGGGAGAGCAGTCAGAAGCCCCATTAGAAGAAAGTCAGTGTGGCAGTCTGAAGCTAAGCAGAGTGATTCAAATAAGTGAGCCCATCATGTGAAAACCCAGAATTGGGAAACAAATTAGAATCAGTTATTTATTTGAACAAGATGTGATTGTATCAGGCATAAATACACCCGCTGCGTCTAAAGCAGGAGTCTGTAAATACCATTAGCTTATTTGTCTGTATTTAACAAACAGTATATATTGCATTACCAGAAACAAAGCCTTTAGTGAGCTGTTCACTGGAAAATGTTCTAGCAAAAAGACCTAAATTTCTCTTAGTTTTCCTGGGTAAAAGTGAGTTTTTGCAGAAACATCAGGACGGACCCCTGACTATTTGGAAAGAAGTCGTCACTTACAGTTGGCATCAGAGGACTGTGACAAAGTAGAAGATAATCAAGACTGGTACATCTATGAGGTTCTGCCAGGTCAGCTGCCCCTGGGGATCAGCCTGCCCTCTTCCAGAGGAGGTCTTGTTCCCAGGTGTTAGTGTGACAGCCGTCTCTAGCTCCTTAAAGACCACTGTGTTCTTGTAAGAAAACTGGTAAGAAACCCCTAAGATCTCCCTAAACATTCCCAAGAGGTTTCTTTCTGACACTGGCAACCAAAGAGATGACTGCAATAATAGAGAACCCGTGTGAATAAAGGAAACAGGTGAGGGAGGTGCACGTGTTAGCTTTTCACCTCTATGACAAAGCATCCGGAACAACCAGTGTCCAAAGATAAATGGTCTCTTGGCTCACACTTGGCCCATGAGTTTGAGCCCACAGTGAGGCACAATGTACTGATGCAAACCCATCCTTATTTTGAGCCAGGAAACAAAACAAGAGCAAGGGAAGGGCCAGAGCTCCACAATCCCCTCTAAGAGTATTCTCCCAATGACCTAAAAACCTCCATCAGGCTGTCCTCTTAAAAGTGGTGCCACCCAGGACCTTTGAGACTGAAAGTCTGCAGAGCCACAGAGCTGGGTGTGTGTAGAGACTCTAAACAAGTCATGTCAGGCAGGCTCTGCGTTACAAGCTCCAAACATCCAAAAGGGCTGTTGGCAAAAGAAAGATTTACTCGAGGGTTTGGGAGGAGGAACACAAACCTTGAGAAAATGGGCAGGAACTAGGAGGACTGTCCTAACTTGAGACAGCCAGAGAGACGCAGCCAGGGCGATGCTGTGACCGTCACCACTTACGTCCTGACTGTGGCTGCTGCTCAAGGGATTTGAACCATGCTGACTTTGGGAAGAGTCAAAGCTCTGGATGAGAGTGTCTGACCAGATGAAACCAAGTCACGCCTACACTTTGTTCCTGGGCAGGGAAAATTGTTTGGCTTCCTACAGATTTCGTGGTGGGATGTGGGGCCACTGTTTCATGAAGGCTCAGGTAATGACAGAAGGGAACAACAGAAAGGTGTTGGGTGTCCAGCAGATAATGGACAGAAAATTAAAGCATCCTCACTAAAAGTATTCAGCGAGTTGTTAGCAGGGCTAAGAGATGCTTTAAAAACTATTATTTGTCCTTTAGCAATGTAAAGCACTTCTATTGTGCTGGAAAAAAAATTTTAAGAACCGGACTAATATTTCTAAAAAAAAGTCAGGCTATTTTGTGATATTTTTGATGATTCACATCTAGGGTCAGCAAAATAGATTTCAGTCATCTTTGTGGAAAGTACCTTGATGGCACTTAAAGTCCATTCCAGCTTTTGGAGTGTTTAGCAGAAATGATCTAATCTAATTCTACAAATGAGAGAGGAAATAAGGAGTAAGAAGACCAAGTTGCCAGAGCGTAGCTATGGAACAAAAGAGGCAGCTGAAATGCAGAAAGCTGTTCCAGACTTAATGGAACACGAGTGTGGTCAGAACCGTAGTCGAGGGGAAGGGGCCATCCGGGCAGCACTGAGGCGCTCAAGCCTGATGCCAGGGGCAGATACAAAGCCAAGACCCCGCTCAACAAATGGCTGCTATAGGTGCTATTATATTTGAGGAAAAGGAGCCAGAGGCAAGTAAAATCCAAAGCGTGTGTGTGTCTGACCGGTGTAAGAGCAAAAGCAGAAGTCCCCCAGCCCGAGAAGATGCGGGAAAAGCGCTGCAGTCACAGCGCACAGGGCATGACTAGCCTGCGTGCCCAGCGTGTTAGCACTGTGTGCTAGCAATGCGCGTGAAACGACTATTATGAACAGTATTATTTTATGTATTCGTTTATTTAGCTCTATGTGTGTGTATGTAGTATAGGTAAGCCAGGGTTTCTTGCTCCTGCAAAACAACAACAACAACAACAAAAACCACCAGACACTTCTTCCACTTTTTTTTTTGAGGCAAACCCAACAGATTGGCCTTGTGTGTGTGTGTGTGTGTGTGTGTGTGTGTGTGTGTGTGTGTGAAAGAGAGAGAGAAAGAGAGAGAGAGAGAGAGAGAGAGAGAGAGGGAGAGAGAGAATTGACATACTAAGGCCTCCAGCCATTGTAATCAAACTCCGGACACATGTGCCACCTTGTGCGCATGTGTGACATTGTGCATGCTTATGTGGGATCTGGGGAGGCAAATATGGATCTTCAGGCATTGCAGCCAAGCACCTTAACTGCTAAGCCATCTCTCCAACCCACTTGTGCCACTTTTTGTGTTAGTTTTAGGTGGATATCTCAGTAATTGAATACAGAATGGCAGGCTTTGCAAGCAAACACCCTTAGCCTCTGAGCCGTCTCCCCAGCCCCTGTTAATGGTATTTCTACAATCGCCATGAGAACACCTGATCCCAGCCGAGCAAAACAAGGGTGTCATTGCTCTACACAGCCCTAAAGAGGACATCTTAGCTCTTCCTAAAGTGTGTTCATGATTGAACAACTTTGCCAACAGGCAGCTTCCCTCCAGGCTTCCTCTGCCCTCTCTTAACCTCTCTTGCCAGTTTGAGCCAAAAGGCTCATCATTAGGCTTTGCAAGCATGCACCTTAACCACTGAGCTATCTCTCCAGCCCATAAATGTTTATTTAAAAAATTAATCAAAATTTCTGTTCACTCTTTCTCTCTGTGTCTGTCTGTTGCTCTCTAATAAATAAATAAATAAAAATAAAATATAGCTGGGCATGGTGGTGCATGCCTTTAATCCCAGCACTTGGGAGGCAGGGGTAGGAGGATCACCTTGAGTTCGAGGCCACCCTGAGACTACATAAAGAATTCCAGGTCAGCTGAGCTAAGGTGAGACCATACCTTGAAAAACCAAAATAATAATAAATAAATAAATAAATAAGTGGGCTGGAGAGATGGCTTAGCAGTTAAGTGCTTGCCTGTGAAGCCTAAGGACCTTGGTGCAAGGCTTGATTGCCCAGGACCCATGTAAGTCAGATGCAAAAGGTGGTGCATGCATCTGGAGTTCATTTGCAGTGGCTGGAGGCCCTAATGCACCCATTTTCTTTCTGTCTCTCTGTCTCTCTGTCTCTCTCTCTCTCTCTCTGTTGCTCTCAAATAAATAAATAAAAATAAAACAAAAAATTTAAAAAAAAAATTCTGGTTCCGAGAGGTGAATGGTGTTTGATAAGTAACATGGATAGTTCTGGGTGGAGGATAGCTTCCAGTTTTAAAGAATAGTGTCTGAGATGGGGATGTAGCTCATAGGGAGAATACTGGCTTAGCATGCACAGGGTCCTGAGCTTGATTGCCAGTACTACAACCATAAATAGAAAGAAACTAAGATATAAACAGAGAGAGGGAGGAAGGAAGGAAAGAAGAAGAAGAAGGAAGGAAGGGAGAGAGGAAAGAACAAAGAAGGAAGAAAGGAAGGAGAGAAGGAGAGACAGACCAAATTGGAAATTGGAAAACGACTCAGGCATGGACTGCCTACCATGCTGACACTTTCCATAATTCTAAGCCTACATGTTTACCTAAAGAGAAAATGACCCTTAAGCAAATCTAATGTAAACGTCTTCAAAACCCCAGCCAAAAGTGCTGATAATAAGCTGACTACAGGGGAAGATTTTCTGTCACTGCAATGTAAGAGAACATACTTTTTTGAAGCTGAAATATAATGTTGCCTGATCTTTGTGGAATTGTGACATCTCTTCATATGAAAAAATGTTAGGTACTTATTGCTGCATATTAACACAGAGTTTTAGAAGTCCAGGGTTATGGTGGGGTTTTTCTTTTTGTTGTTTTGTTTTGTTTGCTTTCAGTACTTCTCTAAATATATTTTTATTTATTTATTTATTCATTTGAGAGGGAGAAAGAAGCAGAGGAAGGAGCTGGGAGGGAGAGAATGGGCATGTCAGGGTCTCTCGCCACTGCAAATGAACTCTAGATGCATGAGCCCCCTTGTGCATCTGGCTTACTTGGGTCCTGGAGAATTGAACCAGGATCCTCTGGCTTTGCAGGCAAATGCCTTAACCACTGAGCAATCTCTCCAGCCTTCTTTAGCAACTACAACATCTTCATGAAAAGATGATTGCTTTTCTAAAGAACGTCTACCAGTCATTAGTTAGAAGGCTAAGGAGATGGCTCCATGAGTAAAGTGCTTGCTCTGCAAGTGTGAGGACCTACGTTCAGTCCTCAGGACTCACGTCTTGCCAGGCATGGGAGTGTACACCGGTAATCCCGATGGTGGGAAGGCAAAAGCAGGAGGATCCCTTGGGCTCCTTAGCTGGCTAGAGTAGACTTATCTGGTGAACTCCAGGCCAGTGAGTGGGGCTCCTGAAGCTCCTGAGTTTGTTCTTTGACTCGCACCCACAGTCACATGTACCCACCCATGCACACACACATACACATAAAATTAAAAAAAAAAAATAGGGCTGGAGAGATGGCTCAGTGGCTGAGGTGCTTGCCTGCAAAGCCTAATGACATGAGTTTGATTCCCCAGTACCCACGTAAAGCCAGATGCAGACAGGCACAAGCATTGGGAGCTTTCGGCAGCTGGAGGCCCTGGTGCACCCATTCTGTATCGCTCTGTCCCTCCTCTCTCTCTCTCTCTGCTTGCCAATAAATGAATAAAAATATTTAAAAATAATTTAACAGCTGAACATGATGGCTTACACTGCCAATTCCAGCACCTGGGAGGTAGAGGCAGGAGAATCTAGAGTTCAAGGTCATCCTTGGCTACATAGCAAGTTTGAAGCCAGCCAGAGCTATATTAAGACCCTATCTCAAAAACAAACAAACAAACAAAAAACTATGAGATTGGTTGAAAATGTCTAAGCTAACTTAATGGTTAAAATATGATTTGAAATAGTTTGGTGGGAAGTCATCCATCAAAGAAGCTTAAAGCTAAGAGAGATTTATGAGATCATAATATTCACTGGATGCAGTCTCTTGTTCCTCCAGAATCCATCCATCTCCACCCTTCTCCATTTGCCTGCCGCCTGAGTGTTATGGTTGTAAAAACGAAAGAAACAGGCTTTCTGGTCTCCTGGCTTTAGTTTGTTGACAAATGGGGATTCCTGTAGAATATCAAAGGAAAGGATTATTCTCACAGTTCTCACAGTTCCGTTGGCTGCCTACCTTAGTTAAAAGTCATGCAGACCCCAATGAGACAACGCTCTCCTTCCACATTCTTCTAATCACCCTTCCCCCTGTCCCTTCAGGTACATGTGTAGTAAGAGCTGCTGTTAAACTGGAGTATTGCTCTCTACTCTTGCATTCTTCTCACATTTTTATTTATACTGGAATCACCAGGAGAGAGCCCTAAGACCTTAGGGAAGCCGCACTGTAGAATTTCTCATCCCACCTTTCTGAGGCGGGCTATGACAACCTGTGCTTCTAAGAAGCTCCCAGATGTTGCTCAGGTGGGCAGCTTAGCACACAGCCCACATGGGGTTGCATTACTGAATAGGAGGGAGCAAAATCTCTGCGGCACTAAAGGGACTTTGAACTTGCAAAGCCACATATTAATACAAAACCAGACGCATAAGGAATCCAAGGTGGTTATTGGCACTTGCCTGTGCTGCGTCACACGACATCGCTGTAACCTTGGCTCTAAACGGACGTGCTCACTGTGCACGCCTGAAACATCCGGACTCTGATTCAAGACTACTGTATATCATGACTTGCAGCATTTTCTACTTTGCATTGAAAGTTTTCTGCTCTTACAGGAACATAATGATTTAATTATTTTTATTATTTTTTTTTTAGAGAGAGGGATAGACAGAGGGGGGAAAAAGGGAATTGACATGCCAGAGCCTCAGGCACTACATCCAACTCCAGACACTTGCGCCACGTAGTGGGCATGTGCGACCTTGCAATTTGCCTCACCTTTATGCATCTGAGTTACATGGGATCTAGAGAATCGAACATGGGTCCTTAGGCTTTGCAGGCAAGTACCTTAACTGCTAAGCCATCTCTCCAGCCTTTAACTATTTTTTTAAAAACTTAAGTATTTTCCTATTATCAGTCTTCAAATTAGCATATCTTTGGATTATATTGTGAGAATGTTTTCATTTTAAAGGTTGCTGCTCAAGTTGCTGGCTTGAGTTTCATATAAAAAAATCATTAAGTGGACTTTGTCTTGGGATTAAGACAGCAGTTTCGGGCTGGAGAGATGGCATAGCGGTTAAGCACTTGCCTGTGAAGCCTATGGACCCCGGTTCGAGGTTCAGTTCCCCAGGTCCCACGTTAGCCAGATGCACAAGGGGGCGCACGCGTCTGGAGTTCGTTTGCAGAGGCTGGAAGCCCTGGCGCGCCCATTCTCTCTCTCTCCCTCTACCTGTCTTTCTCTCTGTGTCACTCTCAAATAATCAAATAAATAAATAAAAATCTTAAAAAAAAAAAAAAAGACAGCAGTTTCAATAATTTCTGAAATGGCTCAAAACATACTTCTCCATTCAGTGCTATATTTTTATATAAATGGCATTCTCAGCTGTGGTGATTATAAAAGCAAAATATCAATCAACTCTAGAAAAACACTGAGTAGTTCTATGCCCTCTCAAATATTCAGCCAAGATTTAGTTTTTATGTAAAGTAAATAAGCACATCCATCTGGTTCATCTGTAAATTTCTTTTCATCTTTAATAAGTAGTAACATATGTATATGAAAGAACTTCAAAGAAACTTCTTTATGATTTATTATCAGTAAATGTTTGATATGTGTACATATTTTCCCTCAAAACAAAATATCCATATTATTATATATTAATTTACATTTGAGATTTAATTGAAGTTTTTATACTTATTTTGCATGCCTGACTGAAACAAAAAGCCATGAGTCGAAAAGTTTAAGCAGCCTTGTGTAGCAGCCAGCTCCAGAGTCACTGGGATGCACCTCCAGATCAGACACAGTTACAGAGGAAGGGAATTTGATGAAGAAAGAGGGGAAGTTCCATAGTGGCAGAAGAAGTTGACCCCACTTCCACAGGTCCAAACAGAGAGAAAAAAAAGGCACAAGACATATCAGTACCATAAGCAAGCACACTTAGGAACTCCAGACAAAGTTCCAGCACCCTGCATACCTTTAGACTGAAGTTCCAATCCCCTCACACACCTTAGGGCTGGACCCCAAGATCCATGGCACCTACTCCAGCCATGTGGCTGCAGATCAAAATTACACACTTTAATAAAATCTTGAATGAGTCGGGGGCCATCCATTCAATCTACCACACCCTGCCTTAAGGAGGACGTGCCCACTGGTGTCATAGTGGAATGAGTGTTATGAGGAGAAGCAATCACTTTCTGATTGGATTTGAGGCTTGCTCCACAGCCATTCATGTCTGCTATTGTAAACCTGCTCTAAAGCCTGTGGCTTGGAAGGTAAATAGGCCCTAGTGGGGAACAAACGCACTAATGTTACTATACCAAATGGTCATGTTGCCAAACTGCATTCTAAATACTTGCTTATCCCCACAGATTAGCGCTGTTCTCAGCCTTGATCACAGAAGTTTCTTCCTGCAATGGGTAGGGGCTAGGGCAGAGCTGCACAAACAGTTAAAGTGATGAGAAGAAATGACTACTGTGTGCTCAGCTCTAAATTCCTACCCCTCTCACGTTCAACCCTTCTTCTCGTGCATCTGGCGTATGTGGGTCCTGGGGAAGCGAGCCTCGAACCGGGGTCCTTAGGCTTCACGGGCAAGCGCTTAATTGCTAAGCCATCTCTCCAGCCTCCCTTCTTCTTTCTAACTAATTCCCTTCTTACTTTGAAGCCTTTTAAAAATATTTATTTATTTATTTATTTGAGAGAGAGAGGGAGGGAGAGAAAAGAGCACACAGAGAGAGGAAGAGGCAGATAGAGAGAGAGAATGGGTGCACCAGGGCCTCCAGCCACTGCAAATGAACTCCTGACATATGTGGTACCTTGTGCATCTGGCTTATGTGGGTACTGGAGAATTGAACCTAGGTCCTTAAGCATCACAAGCAAGCACCTTAACCACTAAGCCATATCTCCAGCCCTGATATCTTTTTTTTTTAAACCACACTGAACTTAATTATGGTTGCTTGCCTGAGCATGGGCAGGATGCTATTTACTGGAATATGGCAACTTAGCAGTGGTTACACTATGGAAAACATGACCCACCCCTGTTTCCCAGCAAGTTTTAACCACCAATAGCTTCTCTGAGAGGAGTGGGTGCGTGTGAGGCCCTCCCCCGCCCACGATGGAATGTTTCATTGAACTTTAATGTCCATAGGTGAGCCAGGTAGATGGGAGGGCCCTTGTTTAAATGGCATCTGCAGATTTGGTCTGTCACCTTCCTTCTCATCTTGTGCTTGCTGACACAGAACCCTCCCTGGCACATTGCTTTTCATTCACAGTGCCTTCCAAAGGCTTTTTTTTTCCTAGTTAATTTTTTGTTTATTTTTATTTATTTATTTGAGAGCAACAGACAGAGAGAAAGAGGCAGAGAGAGAGAAAGAGAGGGAAGGGGCATGCCAGGGCCACCAGCCACTGCAAACGAACTTCAGATCCTTGTACCCCCTTGTGCATTTGGCTAACATGGGTCTTGGGGAATCGAGCCTTGAAGTGGGGTCCTGAAGCTTCACAGGCAAGTGTCTAACTGCTAAGCCATTCTCCAGCCCTTTCCTAGTTAATTTTTATAGCATGACTTTTCCAGTTGTTATCTGAGAGCCCGGCAATTAAAGCAATTTCTTTTCTTGACCAGCAGCCATGATTCTTCTTTTTTCCCTCTTGCTTTGAAGTCCTGAGAGCAGATCCCCAAGGAGCCATTCTTTCCTGGAAGCTGCAGCCTGAGGCCTCACCACCAGTCAGGAGCTGGAAAAGCAATTGGCATAAGATACAAAACCCTTCTTCGAGATTTTTGACTCTGGGCTGTCCCCATAAGGAGAGGTGCCTCGGTGATGACACCACACTTTGTTCCAGTTGTTCCTGAGGTTTGGGGATATCTTAGAATATTTATTTATCCTGTCTCTGGTTGCTAGCTCATAAGAACGTCCCTTTTCTTCCTTAACCAATTTCAACTGGATTTGCGATGCACCAAGTCAGTGTTCTAATCAAGGAAGTACCGTTAATCATCAGTGTGTTTACCTGCTTGTGGTTAGTCTAGCCATCTGCCCTTAGTGAGCTCTTCCTCTGAGCCACTTAATGGAAACAGAAGAAAGGACCTTCACATAGCTGCTTCCTGGCTTAGTATCTGCACTTGGACATGGCTGAGCCTAGGTCCTTACAAGATTGAGTTGGCCTGGGGTCTTCACCATTGCATACTGTTTGGATCTCAATTAGACAGAATCTCCTTTTCAAGGGACAGGTGTGGGTGGAAGAATAAGAGTCACATGCTCTTTTGTATTCATATCGCAGAATCTTCGGATTGCTCATCATATTATTGAGTTTCAAGGGGTACACATTACATATGTAAGCGTTGGCTTCTACCATCCTCTGACCCTACAGCTTGTTCCTCAGCCAAAAACTGTCAGGTGAAATGCTGTTCGTCTTCCAAGACCATCTCTGCTGTAACCCCAGAGTCTTCTGTGTTCTGGGTTTGACAGTAAATCACTCCCTTTCCTCTTTGTCTCCAGTTTACATAAAATTATGACTCACGGGTTACATGACTGATTTGAATGCAGAGTTGAGAGCCCCATGTAGGCATGGATTTTTAGCCCTTGTCTAATTTTTCCCTTGACACAATGCCTATTAAATAGCAAGTGTTTAATAACTGTTTGTTGAACCAAATTCAATATGGGTGCGTGCGGAACCCAACCAGTGCAAGTGAGGGAATGTCTTGCCTGGACAAATAGTCAAAATGACCCAAAGTAACCCTTCTCCTGTGGCTCAGATGGGCAGACATCTCTAAGAAGTACTGGGGAGATGACCTGTCCTGACTGCTGAGTGATTTCCAGACAATCATTCCTACTGCAGTTCATTTCCCACTAAAGCAAGCAGTGTTAACAACTAAGCATGCAATCCCGGCTTTCACCCAGGCACTCGCTGTGGCATCGAAAGTTACTATGATTTATTCCTAATGCTTCATTGCATCCTGAGTGATAGTGTGATTATTTATTTGTTTGAGACACACAGAGAGAATAAGCAAGCCAGGGCCTCCAGCCATTGCAAATGAACTCCAGACACATGCTCTACCACCTTGTGCATCTGGCTTACGTGGGTCCTGGGGAATTGAACCTGGGTCATTGGCTTTACAGGCAAGCATCTTACCCACTAAGCCATCCCTCCAGCCCTGAATGTTTATTTTTGTCATAGCCAGTTTCATATTGATTGATTGGTATGAGACCATGTAGGAGAAGACAGTGTCTTCTATCCAGGATTAGGAGGTGACTTCATGGCTGAAGCCCTGAATGTGTGTGCCTCTTAGGCCTGGTCAAGAAGCTTACAGTTTCCTTCTTTTTAGAAAGATGACTAAAATATCTCTAGTACATGAACCAATGATGAATTTCTTACACAATCCAGCCACTGGTTCCTGGTCATACAGGAACAAGAAGTACAAATGCCAGGATGCAATATTTCTAGTGAAAACAAGGACACAAGATAAATCTAACATTTTGGGGCTAGGGGTATAGCTGAGTGGTAGAAGAACATGTGCTTAACATGCCTGAGGCCCTAGGTTTGATCTTCAATACCACAGAACAACGGCATTTAAGAAAACTCAACACTTACACAGGGTTACCAATTCCATCCCAAGCAGCTAGCCAACCAATTTCTTTTTTTTTTAAGTTTTTTTTTTAATTTTTATTAACATTTTCCATGATTATAAAATATATCCCATGGTAACTCCCTCCCTCCCCACCTCCACACTTTCCCATTTGAAATTCCATTCTCCATCATATTACCTCCCCATTACAATCATTGTAATTACATATATACAATATCAACCTATTAAGTATCCTCCTCCCTTCCTTTCTCTTCCCTTTATGTCTCCTTTTTAACTTACTTAGCCAACCAATTTCTACACTTCCTCCTTTCCACCTGCAATCACTGAGAGGTCACAAAAGAAAAACTGATAATACCTAAGAAATGATTTTTAAAAACAGACAAAACCTTGCAAAAACAAAGTATAAAAGATACTTGAATGTTAATTTTTATTTTAAGTTTCTTAGAGTACCTGTGCATCAGCCCCCCTTGAGAAACATTAGTAACTGAGAGCTCATTGAAACTTAGTGTCTTGCCATTGAACATTAGCAGAGTAATTGTTATATGAAGCTTTTGTTGACTTTTTGAGTAGCTGTACATCTTAAAAATCTAATGTTTAATAAATTTTAATTAGGCCAAATTGAGGACTTTTACAAATAACTGCATCTTTATGCTTCTACACTTTTTTTTTTCCAAAAGTACAAAAGAAAACAAAGAGTTAAAAAAAACATAACATGAGCTGTTATCATGGGTGGAGATACCCAAAGGGACTAAAACATTTTTCTGAGGTTATGCTCTTCTGCTCGGTTCTTATTGGGAGTTCTTGTTGGTTCTTGAAAGCTGAGGAGTCCACACTTTCTTTATTCTGGAAACCACCACTTTGCAAGGAGTTCTTTTGACTTCTTCAGGTGGTCATTAACTGTCATACTTACCTTTGTGTTGTTGTGTTTGCGTTACCCAACCAGAAGCAGCTGGTGAGAAGAAAGAGTTTATTTCGGGCTTACGATTTTGAGGGGAAGTTTCATCATGGGAAGAAAGTATGACAAAGCAGAGGCTTGGCATCACATCGTGCCACAGAAGCTGGCATGTAGCAGCAAGAACAAGATAGCTCTAGCAAGGGAGCGGGGATTGGCTTTTAGCTCGCAAAGGCCCACACCAAGCAACATACCACCACCAGGAAGGACGCACCAGGTGGGGATTGAGTATGTGGCTTAATCACAAGTAAAAGACGCTTTGGGGGCCATTTCATAGTGCAACTGCCACATTAGCAGTTCAAGATTCAAGGCCAAATGAGGGCTGGAGAGAT
Source organism: Jaculus jaculus (assembly GCF_020740685.1). NCBI lineage: Eukaryota > Metazoa > Chordata > Mammalia > Rodentia > Dipodidae > Jaculus > Jaculus jaculus. The sequence continues at coordinate 112,296,371 of NC_059108.1, read as the reverse complement.
GGCTTAGCGGTTAAGCGCTTGCCTGTGAAGCCTAAGGACCCCGGTTCGAGGCTCTATTCCCCAGGACCCACGTTAACCAGATGCACAAGGGAGCGCATGCATCTGGAGTTCGTTTGCAGTGGCTGTAGGCCCTGGCATGCCCATTCTGTCAGTCTCTCTCTCTCTCTCTGCCTTTCTCTCTCCGTCTGTTGCTCTCAAATAAATAAATAAAAATAAACAAAATTAAAAAAAAAAGATTTAAGGCCAAATGAAAGCAAGGATGCCACTGAGAGTTCAAGATTTTAGTTTTTATTAGACACTTTCTATTATCTAAAAGTGCTACGCTGTGACAGAGTTGCCATGACACAGAATGATGCCCCTGTTCACAGAATGATGCCCCTGTTAGAGAACAATACTCCTGTTACCATCTGGTCAGTAAGAAGAAAAGAAGTCATGGACCATCATGAAGAACAAACACAAATGTCCGGAGAATGCAGAGAGCTGTGAACCTTTCTCGGCACACAAGTATCCAAGTTGATTCTGGTACCCTGTACCTAATCAGCCCAGTGAACCTCTGGCAGAGCCTACAAGTGTGGTTTTAGGACACAAAGTGCATACAGCATTTCACCCAATTCTTAGATACCATAAAAAAAAGTGTTAGATGAGGGCTGGGGAAATGGCTTAGCAGTTAAGGTGTTTGCCTGCTAAGCCTAAGGATCATGGTTCGATTCCCCAAGACTCACAGAAGCCAGATGCACAAGGAGGCACATACGTCTGGAGTTTGATTGCAGTGGCTAGAGGCCCTGGCATGCCCATTCTCTCTTTCTGTCTCTTCCTCTTTCTCTCTCTCTCAAATAAATAAATAAAATATTTAAAAAGTGTTAGATGACTGATAGATAATGGTAGATAAATAGATAGTGGTAGATAGATAGATAATGGTAGATAGATGCAGAGGTAATTATGGTTTTATATATATATATATATATATATATTAGTGAGTTAACATACATAGGCATATATCTAGATGCATAGGTACTTCCAAATACAATAAGCTTCCTCACAACTAGAAACTGGTTTCTAAATACCATACTTCAAGGAAAAAAAAATGAGTCATTTAAGAAGGAGGACACAGAAAATAAAAGATACACCCTGGCTGGAGAGACGGCTGAGTCGGTGAAGTACTATGCAAGCATGAGGACTTGAGTTCAGATCCTTAGCAGCCAGCTGAAAGCCAGGCGTGGCAGAGTGCCTCTGCAGCTCCAGGGCTTGGGGAGGCAGAGAAAGGGGATGTGAACATGCACGCACACACACAACACACTCACACACACACTTGCACAAAAAGAAGAGCATAATGAATGAATGAATGGATAAATGAGAAATGTAGAAATAAATAAATAAGAGCATGCCAGAGGGACTCAGAAGCCAATTTGAAGTTATTTGAGCAAAAAAAAAAAAAAAAAAAAAGTCAATAATGCAGGTTTGATGGCTTGATTGTAATCCAAAATATGAAATAAACATACTCGGGCCCACACTGATATAGATTGTTAAATACGTAAAGACATATGAGAATGAAGGTCAATTTCTCTTTATATATCAGATAATAAATGTAGACAATCACCCTCCAGAAGGTAAAGTTTGAAACCTCCCTCTTTCGCTACAAAAGAATAGAAAAAGCTAGAGTAGATAAAAGGGAAGAAAGAAACCTGAAAAACATTGCCTTGGCCATGTGGCCATGGTTAGCATCATTAATGATGCCATCCTGTAGCAAAGAATGACTGGTGATACAGAATAAGAAATATGCTAGGGTTGGAGAGATGGCTTAGCGGTTAAGTGCTTGCCTGTGAAGCCTAAGGACACTGGTTCGAAGCTTGATTCCCCAGGACCCACATTAGCCAGATGCACAAGTGGGGGGGGACGCATATGTCTGGAGTTTATTTGCAGTGGCTGGAGGCCCTGGCAAGTCCATTTTTTCTCTTTCTCTCTCTCCCTGTCACTTTCAAATAAATAAATAATTTTTAAAAAGAAATATACTTCTCTCTAGCATTCTTCCCCCAAACCTGCATCCCTAGCATTATTGTGGGAGAAAAATAAAATAAAATCTGGAAAACTCCATTTGAGAAACTTTACAAAGTAACTTAGCAACGCTTCTCAAGTCTGGCAGCATTATGAAGAAACAAAGAAACCTGAGAAAGTATCGGAGAGCACAGGCGGCTAAGGAGACACGGTGACTAGGTAACATGGTGCTCCAGATGAGGTTCTGGAATAACAAAAGGACATCAGTGATAAAGCTGGTGGGAGTCAAATGAAGTCTGACGTTTAACAGCAATGCCCCAATGTTTCTCTCTTAATGTTGGCAAGTTCATCATTTTGGGTGGGAGCATCCAAGATCAGGCAGCAGGAGGAGTTGGGTATGGTTCCCTGTACAACTATGTTGGTTGGAGCCCATGAAACCAACCCTGGGATGGAAATTCATGGGGCATTAATTAGAAGAGGAGGGGACTTATTCTGTGGGGCATCTTGAGGGCTGAATTTTCATCTATCTCACACAAAGCCTCCTGATCAAGGAACTCATGACATTGGACATCAGTGGCCAAACTAGTGGAAACATGCGGTGTATTTGAGAGGAGATGCTATTGGCAGCTTCATCCTTTAGGGAAGGAATGGGTAGAAGTAAATATAACACTGTGGCTGGGTTAAAAGTTTTAATTCAGGACAAAAATTTTCCACCCAAGCACCATCTTCTAATATTCATCTCTAGTTCATGGTCCTATCTAAAAAAAAAAAAAGAAAGAAATCTCTTATCTTAGAGAGCCAGAGCTTAGCAATGTAATGTTTCCTTTACAGGAGTCCCTTTTTAGAATTATAACTGAGTTCATTGGGACTGTCATTGCTGTGGTCATAGATTTGCCACAAAGGAAGATGAAATGCACTGGCCGTTTGTCCCACAGGATGTTCTCAAACTGTTGTGCACTGTCTTCCCAGGTACCTCCAGATCATCAGTCACCAGATGTAAGCCAGGAGCCAACTGCCCCAGCTCACATAGCGGCATCAGTAGACAACTGTCCCCTCTGCCTGTCACTGAAGATTCTTCTGCTCCTATCCTTGAACTTCAGAGCCGAGGGTCCTCTGGAGTTTGCGGACATAGAGCTGAGAGGCCCAACAGATCAGGTATGTGGGTGGCCAACTCTTAAGTAGCAGAGGATCTTTGTAGTCTTCTAGCCAACCATGTAAAGCTCTCACTTTGGCTATAGCATGAGGAGACATTTCATGGACTCTTGTGAGCAGGTAGAAGGATGGTGGGACAAGGGGAGATGCGATTGATTTGGGGTAAACGCTGTCACAGAGTAATTGAATACCCAAACCTATCCTATCGTGAAAAACGTACAGCATAGTTAGGTAATGACTTCTGATGGAGTTTACAAGATAGCTCACTGTCTCTTCTTCACATGACAAAAACCCAGCATCTCCCAGCCCAGTGTGAAATTGTACTAACGCACTTGTGCCCATTCTGAAAAGAGTATGGACTCCACTAAAATCAACGAGGCTGGTTTATTTATTTACTTGTTTTTATCACAACTACCAGTCCCTGAAGTCCTTCCAGTTTTTCCCACCTTTTTGCTTCCTGTCGGGGACTTAACTGCCCTCCCTGATTAGCATTTTCTGATTGGTTGAAACCATTAGCTTCACCTCACATCCAACTGCTCACCAACTTCTGGGTCCTTGACTTGCTAGAACCATCTCATAACTGTGCTCATGAATTCCCATAGGACTTTGAAGTTCTAAATGTAGCTTGATCCACCAGTTCAGCCCAAGACCATTGCTTTTTAGTGCTATTCCAGAAAGCCCCAAGTTCATACTTCCTCTCATTAAATGACCACACATCTACCTTCCCCAAAATAAATAATAATAATAATAATAATAATAATAATAATAAGTATGTAGTAACAAACACTTAGAGAGAGGGAGAGAAAGAGACACACAGAGAGAGAGAAAGAGTGAGAATGGGCATGCCAGGGCCTCTAGCCACTGCAAATGAACTCCAGATGCATGTGCCATCACCTGCATCTGGCTTACGTGGGACCTAGAGAATCAAAGTTGGGTCCTTGGGCTTCACAGGCGTGCGCCTTAACCGCTAAGCTATCTTTCCAGCCCATTCCCGAGCTTTTGCTCATCACTACCCGTCACTGCAGGAGCCTCCTGGGCAGGGGGTCTTGCTGCTGCCTTTCCGATGTGGGGTCATGTACTTGAATTCAGGTGGGATCACCTCTCTACACCTTCCCACATGCATTTGAAAAATTTCCTGCACATGTTCTGTCAGGTTGGCTAGAAACATATTAAAGTCCTTTATAGCCTTCAAAACAGTAGCAAAACAGCAAAAATTAAAAATCATGCCAGGCATGGTGGTGCACACCTTTAATCCCAGCACTTGGGAGGTAGAGGTAGGAGGATCGCCATGAATTCAAAGCCACCCTGAGACTACAGAGTGAATTCCAGGTCAGCCTGGGTTAGAGTGAGACCCTACCTCAAAAAAAAAAAAAAATCATCTGAAATGACTGGGTAATTAAAGGGAAAAAAAACAGAACACTAAAAACCTTCATTTATTAAATAAAAATGGCAACTCATGAGAGTCAATTGGGGTGGTAGGTAAATTTTAAAATGGAAATGGATAGAGGGGATGGAAAGGCCTCTTCTAGAAAACCATTAATTTGAGAATAGATTTTTTATATTAATAGACAATTTTTAAAACCAGACTATTTTCAAATGTTATCTCTCCAATTATAGTGGCCTCAAGACTAAAAATCTTTGAAAGGTTAATAAAGGTATACTTTTCTTGAATTTTCAGAAAGCTTTCATTGGCTTGTAATCATATTCCTATTACCCCAGTTGTCTGCGGAACAGTGTTGTAGTTAATTAAATATGTTCACGAATAAAGACATAGCCCATACGTCATATGAATGTCAAAGACCATTTCACTAAAGATCACTGGGAACATGATACTCTCTGTGATGACTTGAAGATATTCCAGTGACCCAAAGAGAAGAAGGAAAAGGCAAACCATATAGAGAACAGCTCACTGCGATCTTAAGAACATTGTTGGGCTGGATAGATGGCTCAGCAGTTAAGGTGTTTGCCTGCAAAACCAAAGGACCCCAGTTCGATTCCCCAGGATCCACATAAGCCAGATGCACAAGGTGGGGCAGGTGTCTGGAGTTCATTTGCTGTGGCTAGAGGCCCTGGTGTGCCCATCCTTTCTCTCTCTCTCTCTAAAATAAATAAATAAATAAATAAAATACTTTTTTAAAAAAGAATGTTGTCATACTTACCCTTAAAGTGACTCTCATGAGGTGGCTGTTATCACAGTGACAGAGAAAGACTCTGCCTGCAATTCAGCATGCACTGGGGACTGTGCAATGGCAGAGCTGGGCCTTAACCTCACCTTTCCAGTCACCTCTACCTTTGATTTGCATGATTCCAATACAGGGTTCTAGAAATGGACAGAATCCCTCATCAACCAATTAAATGATATCTATAAAATGATAACTCTAAATAGGACTTAGAAAAATCATACTTCAAATTGACAGAAAAGCATAAAATCTCCTATTTTTTGTAAAAGTAAAGAGTTGTCTACAATTATATTTAGCTAACAGAGAAGAAAACCTGGTTAACAGTATGGAAGGATTTAGGTGAATCACCAAAAGCACTGAGCATGGTAAAATGGAGGTACGAAGTGATCTTTAAAGAAGATGATATTGAAGGCACATTTCCCTCAAAGGGCCATTTAAAACTATTATAGATTTATTCATCCTTTATAATATGATCTCAAGAGTAATGAGGCCTGAGGTATAATACCTAACCTTCAAGTATCTCTTCTCCTAAGTCTACCACTCCTACTAAAAAACAAACATTTCATCGAACCATTTTTGAAACTCCCAGGGCTCAAATGGAAAGCTGGAACCTGCAAGTCTAGATGGACTGAGTGCTCAGAATAGAAAGCTAGGACCCAGGCTGGAGAGATGGCTTAACAGTTAAGGCACTTGCCTGCAAAGCCAAAGAACCTAGATTCGACTCCCCAGGACCCATGTAAGCCAGATACACAAGGGGGTGCACATATCTGAAGTTTGTTTGCAGTGATTAGAGGGCCTGGCCTTCCCATTCTCTCTCTCTCTCTCTCTTTCTCTCTCCCTGCCTATTTCTGTATCTCTCTCAAATAAATAAATAAATAAAAAGAAAAGAAAAGAAATCTAGGACCCTAGAGTTATACTGGCTTTTCAGCCTGGCAGAGCTCTTACTCTGAGCCTTGGTTTGGTTTAGATTCTCATCTGTAAAGTGGTAATAGCAGTCCCTACTGAGTAGGTAAGTTTAGCAAGTTTGCGGTTGTTTTTATTTTTATTATTATTCTGTCCTCCTATTATAATAGTGTCTAATCCAACCTCCTCGTCTATCCTCATTTTTCTCTCTCCTTTTTGTATAAGTCATGGGACATTTGCTGAACTGTTATCAAAAGCAGGTATTATTATCTGCACTCAGCCAAGAGAGCTGTCCCCGGCTTCCAGGTTGAGCTCAATGTCACAGCAGTAGGAGAGTTCTCCTGACCGCTTTCTCCCCTCTGTGTTCCTCAGCCTTGGGTAGCCTCACCTCTGTAGGAACTGGTCCTTCCAGCCTTGTCATCAGACCATGAGCTCAAGTCCTTCATCTTTGAATTCCTAGACTCACTGAGACAACTAGCTCTGGTAGAGTTGCCCACACCCTGCAATTTTTTTGTTGAATCCATAAGAAAATGCCACTTTGCACTTTGAGGTGCCTTAGGCCCCAAGAATTCAGGGCTAATCTGTAAGACCTACAGGTCACCTAGAAAACTGCTCTGTTCATACTTACTTAGTTTATATTCCAAAATAAACCATTCACTTTCAGAGTTTACTCTTTCCGAATGACTATGCCAGAAAGATTTAGCTGGGTAAAGGTTTTTAACCCAGGGGGACAGTCATGCCTGGATCATTAGCAGTAGGGACACATTCAGTCAGGTTCTAAAAAGGTCCGTTGAGGACCGGAGATATGGCTTAGGGGTTAAGATGCTTGTCTGCAAAGCCAAAGGACCCAGGTTTGATTCCCCAGAACCCACATAAGCCAGATGCGCAAAGTGGTGCATGTGTCTGGAGTTCATTTTCAGTGGCTCAAGACCCTGGCATTCCCATTCTCTCTGTCTCTTCAAATAAAATACATAAATAAATAAAAATAAAATGGTCCATGGAGAAGCCCTACCCACTGCCACTTGTGGCATGTGGATTTCACCCCTCGTCTTGGTATAATGCCTAAGGTAGGTACCTGCAAATATAAGAAAATCCTGCCAAGACTTCTGCTACTACAATGGATACTACAATGTGGGATCTTAGCTTGGGGACTGAGGGTGACCTCTGCTCTGGCTCAACTTTCTGATAGGTACACGAATTCATTATGTCCCACTTGTTTTCTCCATCAGGGTAGAACGTTTTTATGATTGTCAATTTTAGAGAGTTCTGACAATTTTAATGTGAAAAATGCTGCCACATTTTCTCAGTGAATATAAAAACACAAACAGAGGCTGTTGTGTTCCCAGAAATACATTAACTAGTAATTTGTTATGAGATGGAAAATGGCTTCGTATAGTCAGGACTGGCTTTGTTCTTGGGACACACTGCTTTTCATTTTAGTAGTCATCTGGTGCAAATTCAAAAAATCTCTCAGTAGAAGATAAAAACAAATATTTATTTCTCACTTGCTTTTCACATTGGAGGATATAGGGTGGCTTTGTCTGTCTTCTACTCTTCCCCCTCATAGGTGGTTAAACAAACAACAACAACAAAAAACCCAAAACCAGTTTCTATCTGGGAGTGTCCATTTTAGTAAACAAGGGGTAGAGTGAGAGAACTGGTGGAGCCTTGCAATGCGTCTGAGAGCTTCCGCTAGGAGGTGACCAAATTCCCATCTGCCAGTGTGGGATTGGATAAAGCAGGTCACATGGCCATGGCAGCTTAGCTAATGTGGAATGCTCTTAAAAGAAGAAAGCAGGGCACCACAGGCATGGGCACATTTATGTGCTGCAGGGGGTCCAGGTCCACACAGAACCAGGAAGATAATCCAGATCAAGAATGAGCAGAACCATCAGTTTCTCCTGATGATGGCAGAACAGGATAAATAGTGATGATGCCACTGGCAGGCTCTTGAATTGTACCCTTCTTTCTCAGGGAGGTGACACGTTTGCTGTTTTATCTCCTGCTTTCCTCACCTGCGTATTCCTCTCTCTTGTTTTCAGGGGATGACGGGACACAGACCCACACTGAGAACAGCAGCCCAGAAAACAGAATCAAAGCTCGCTGCCTGTCCTGCACGTCCGTGGTTCTCAAGGCCATCTGGGGACTCTTGATCATCTTGTCAGTGTCATCGTCTTGGGTTGGAACCACACAAATTGTAAAAATTACTTATAAGAACTTCTACTGTCCATTTTTCATGACGTGGTTTTCAACAAACTGGAACATTATGTTTTTCCCAGTCTATTATTCGGGTCATCTTGCCACTGCTCAAGAAAAGCAATCTCCAATGAAAAAATTCAGGTACTTGCCAAGTTTCGTGGTCTGTAGGAGATGTCTAAAGATATGTTTGATGTAACCAGCGTATTTTTAATCTCTTCAGAATAGGAGTAGAGTTCACTTTGGGAAGTGGAGATGCTAATAGTTGACATGAACACAGGAAACAGAATCAGTCCTCCACCCACCCCAAATGTATTCACTAGGCACTGTGCTGGTACTTCTGAACACCTTGCCTTACTTCACTGTGGTAAAAACATCCTCCTTGTCACAGAAGGAATTCCGATAGGTTAAACAGCTGCCCAAAGTCACACAGTTGTATATAATACAACTCTGATTTTACACTAACAGTCAATCCATCTCTTTAAGTCATGTTTTAAGTGGATCTTAAACTCAAAAAAAAAATTGTATTAGTAAGATGAACTACTGTTACACAAACATTTCCTGATTATTCCTGGCACTTTAGTGCCTAAGCAGATAAAATGACCTGCCTTCTTGGGAAGGAGGCTTGGCACTAGGAGACTCGGAGAGATACATGCGTGTCTCTGGTAGTGGGAGTATGCTAGAAGGCAAGCCTTGTCTCTTGTTTCTAGCCTAGTTCCCAGAGCCTCCTGGGGAGTCTCATGGTTCTAGTGTTTTCTCCTTGCTAAGTATGGCCTCTGGAGGCCTCTTGAAGAATGCTCAGGAAGAGGACAGGGCTGATGTCAGCCCCATACAGCACTCAAGGAAAGCAAAAGCAGCACTGGGGTCATAGGATTTATTGTTGGTAAACAGTGTCTCAGAGAGGAAAGGCCCAGAGCTAAAGAATGCCATCCACAGCATCCTCATCCCTGAGAGGAAACCGGACAGACCTCAGCATACGGGCACTGCTCCTCAGCAGACTGACCAGCACAGCTCTCTTGCCCCTAGGTTCATCAACAAGAATGACTATTATGATTGTGCATTTTAAACCCAGTCCTTAAAATCTAACAATCTGTGTGGTAGGTCTACCTTCGACTTCCATTTCGTGTTAGTGGGTTGGAATGTTGAAGTCATAATGTGAGCTGATTTTCTATATGTATCTATGAAGATTGAGTTGTAAGGAAACAAAACAAATTTTATTTATTTATTTATTTATTTATTTATTTATTTATTTATTTATTTGAGAGAGAGAGAATGGGCGCACCAGGTCTTCCAGCCACTGCAAATGAACTCCAGACACATGCACCACCTTGTGCTCATGGGGGTGTTGGAGAATCAAACCGGAATCCTTAGTCTTTGCAGGCAAGTGCCTTTGCAGCCACTAAGCCGTCTTTCTAGCCCCTAAAACTAATTTTAAAAATCCATGTTACAGGCATGGTGGCACATTCCTTTAATCCCAGCACTTGGGAGACACAGGTAGGAGGATCACGAGTTCGAGGCCGCCCTGAGAGACTACACAGTGAATTCCAGGCCAGCCCCAGCTAGAGTGAGACCCTACCTCAAAACAACAACAACAAATCAATGTCTTTAGGGAACAAGGATAAAACCCTATCCCTATCTGTCTGTGGAGGATAAAGATACGATGCAGTGGGTTTCCATCAAAAATAGACAGGAGCTCGGGGATGTTTATAAATGACAGGATTTAATAAATGATAGGAGGAAGTATGGTTATCAGACTATGAGTGTCCCTATTTAATAATGGCTCTGTGTGCCACATAGTGTGTGGTCCTTCTGAAAGTTCTTACTGGTTAGATTACGTGTGTTGGTAAAGACACTAAGAAGTTTCTGGAGGGAGCACACCTCAGAGACACTGTAAAGCAGCCACGCTAGCTCACCTAGGGTAACCCGCCTACGACAGGCTGCTGCCGACGGAAATGCTGTTTGGAGAATGGGCTTCATCTTCTCCGCATCCCCCATGTTGGACGACTCTGAACTGTGCGAAATCTCTGCCGTGGCAAGATCCCCCCTGTGAGGGGGTGGGAAGTGAGGTTGGCCAGCTCTGAAACTGAATCAAAGACTTTTTATTGGCAAGCAGAGAACACTGACTTTGAGAGGATTGTTCTCCGGTGAGAACAATGTGAGAGCTAAACACTGTGAGAAAATTCTTAGATCTTTGATCTTCCTGTCCCTACAGTCTCATTAACGCCATCTGCCAGGAAGGCACTCCCAGAGCTCTCTGGCTGAACAAGGGGAAAAAAACAGAGTCAGTATGTAGGACTAGAAACAGAACTATTCCCATAGCACCAGAACTTCTATTTTTTTCCTCCTGAGTGATAGGAAAGTATTTTCCAGGTTTCTTTTTTTCTTATCACTGACATCAAAAGAATCTTTAATAAAGGATCCAATCTAGGTGGCAAAGCTTATCCATTTGGAGATAGTTTTTGATGATTCAGTTATTCCAGTTAGATGTTACCAAAATCCAAGTGTCTCAGGTGAATTTTAAAAATTTCAAAGAGGACTGGATGGATGGCTTAGTGGTTAAGGCATTTGCCTGCAAAGCAAGAGGACCCAGGTTCAGCTCCCCAGGATCAACATTAGCCAGATGCACAAGGGGTGCAAGCATCTGGAGTTCGTTTGCAGTGGCTAGAGGCCCTGCACACCCATTCTCTCTCACTATCTATCATCTATCTATCTATCTATCTATCATCTATCTATCTCTCCCTCTTTCTCTGTCAAGTAAATAAACAAATGAAAATAAAATATTTTTTAAATTTTTTCAAAGAATAAAAAAACATACCATAATTTTGACAAGGGTGTTTTCTTAGCGTAAAAAAAAATTCTCTAGAAAGTGAATAGGAGTCAAGACATACTAGTCTCTGTCAGGCACTTTGACTTATTCTTCTGACACTATTTGGCAAACAGAAAGTGTCCATTAACTAGCTGTTGCTGTTAATCTGATCAAAGATTCATTTATTATTGCTCCACCTCTTCTGAGGTTCAGTTCAACCTTGACACCTGACAATGGCTCTTGTCCTGAAATTCTGATCTCATCATCCCAGTGAGAGACAGACTCTATATTTTGTGTGTTTGTATTTCTTTGTGCCTAATGTTTATATAGCACAAAGTTTTACACAAGTGACCTAGGGTTTGGAGAGAGAGAGGGGTTTGAGAGAGAATTTTCAGTTTCGGTAACAGTAGTTATGAGCAGGGAGAAAGAGAGGAATGGGACAATCAAGGGAAGCAAGGATGGAATGAATGCCTGGGGCACAGGACTGGCCAGGCAAGAGGAGGTTCTGGTGGGGAGGCAGGTTTCTGCAGTTGCTCTGACTGCTGCCTTTCCCCACCAAACCAGTGTGTTCTTCCCTGTGGGGCTGAAGGGTTCCCTCGCCTGCAACCCCCACCCCCCGGGCTTTGCTTAGGAATGTTGACTCATGATACTGAGTTCTAAGTAAGATGACCCGTTACAGGCCAGGCCCACTGATGATAAGAAAGCTTCACTTAATCCATTTAGTCAGAAACAGATTTTGTCAGGGTTTTTGATAAAAGCATGTTTATGGTGACATTTGGTGGTTGCTGATGAAACAATAAAGCCATGACACTCGGCCGTCTTTACTTGGCAAGTTTCTTGTGGAGCAGGTCCCCTGTACGTGCAGCAAACAAATTTCATGGCCAGGATGGTCTAGAAACACTGTCATCTGCCCTGTGTGCAGAACTGCCTGAGGATTCCCAGAGCTGTTCATTTTCTGTGCGTGTGGGCACGTGGAATTTCTGGACACTTGAAGAAGGCTTTGCCTTGAGTTTATTGGTTCCCCTCATTGAAGCTATTGATGTTCTCGATCATGTTTAAATTTGCTATCAAGAAATCACATTTTCCTTTCATGAAAACTTCCCTCTTGGTGTCATTTCACTTGAAAGGAAAACCACACCATGAGGTTCTGTGTACGGTATGTGCATTTCTGACCTTCCTGGAACCACTAACCTATGACCCCAACATCCTTACATCCTTAGCTGCTCAAAAGCAGTATGTGTGAGACTTGACATTTGAGGGTTACAGCCCTCATCACTGGTTCACTACATGTGATTCCCCTGTGTGTGGTGCATGTGTGTGCATCTTTACAGACATGAGACTCTATATTCCAAAGATTATAAGAGTCAGGTCACTTGACTGTAGCCTGTTAACATGGTAGCAGCCATCTTGACGCCATCCCTTTTGTACACTGAGAATCTTCCATCTCTTTTGGTAGCTAGTGACTTCCCATTTTTGTGTTTCTCCAGACTCCTCAGAATTTTCAGAGGTAGCCAAATGTCTGGCCTGGCAATCTCAAGAGAATATGTGGAGGAGAGGGCTGCATTCTGTGCCAAGGAGCTTGGGTTCTTTCCAAGGAACCCCATGTGCTCCATGAACACCCCAGGTGACAGAACTGGGTTCGGTGTGTCCCACAGATAAATGATGGACTGTGAACAGTGTTTGTGCCCTTGCCTAAAAATGGCTGTGAAGAGTCAGCCAGAGAACATGGGTTGCCATTAACAACTGCCTATTAACTTTCTCCCCCCCCCCCCACCTCTCTTTTCTAGGGAATGTAGCCGGATTTTTGGTGAAGATGGTCTGACATTGAAGCTCTTTCTTAAAAGAACTGCTCCCTTTTCTATTCTATGGACTTTGACAAATTACCTATATTTGCTGGCGTTAAAGAAGCTGACGGCCACCGACGTCTCTGCTCTGTTCTGTTGTAACAAAGCCTTTGTCTTCTTGCTGTCGTGGATTGTCCTGAAAGACAGGTTCATGGGAGTGAGGGTAATGGCATACTACATTCCATGCACAGTGCCTCCCTTCATCCTAAGTCTTGACATCAGAACCTCTGGGTTTCACGGAGTTCTGAGTACACGAATGCCGAGTAGAAGTTGAAATTTGAAGGCGAGCTAGGCAGACCCGGCAGATACACCATGAAAGGACAAAGGGGTGTTTCAGCTGGTTACAACAAGGGGCACTAATACAGACTAAGAAATTTAAGTTCCTTTTTTTAGAACTCACTTTTAGAATTAATGTTGTGGTCCACCCCCTCTGTCCTCAGGAAAAAAAGGAGGTATTAGAAAATAAGCCATAGCAAAGATTATGATTTTCTTTTTTCAATCAACACATGTTGGGACAACCCCCCCCCACGTGCCCCTACCCAGATGGAGTTAATTAATATTGGTATAAGTAGATAGGATTACCAAATAGTAATTAAAGTCACCAATAATGGCACAATGCTGTTAAAAATGGCTATATGTCTAGTGTGACTAATCTAGAAATGGAGCTAAAAGCAACAGCTTATCTTTGGGGTACAAATCCTTAACTGAACTTTGTTAAATGTGTACAAACCACTTCAGTTCTGAGCTTATTCCTTTTGGTTAAAACAAAGATTGTTAAAAATAATTTTTGTACATTTATTCCATGTTATAAAAAGATTGTCAGGAAATGTGGCAAATTTTGGGAGCAAGGTCTCACTCATTTCTTCCACATGAGACATTTCTTCAGGAGGAAGTCCACATGGGTAGCTTTTGCTGGAGTAGCAACATTATACAACTCATTCGTCTCTGAAAGAGGTGTCCAAGATTAGATTTGAAGTGTACTCAGCTATGCAAATACTGCCCCTGTTGGCAGTGATTTCTAGATCCTTGTTCCTTCCCAAATGCTTAAAACAATATCTGTATTAAAGAGAGGGAAGCTTGTGATGGCCATTAATCCTAAATGCCTTCTTTCAAAACATAGCCAATGAAGAGGTATGTGCAGTGGTACTTGCCTGGAGTCCCAATTACTGCAGGCACAGAGGCAGGAAAATCACTTCAGTCCAGGAGTTCAAAGCCAGCCTGGACAATATAGACTGTCTTATAAAGATAGCCAATTACAAAATTCTGACTGCATTTTGTGAGACAGCACTCAGAAATTTGGAACTGAAGCTTGACATGAACCATAAGAAGGATCTTTAATAGGAGGCAAAATAATAAACTATGAGGCAGTCTGCAACACCATTAGAAAATACCAAAGGTAGAGCCAGGCGTGGTGGTGCACACCTTTAATCCCAGCACTCGGGAGGCAGAGTAGAAGGATCACCATGAGTCTGAGGCCACCCCAGACAGCATAGTGAATTCCAGGACAGCCAGGACTGGAGTGAAACCCAACCTCAAAAAACAAAAAAGAGCCGGGCGTGGTGGCGCATGCCTTTAATCCCAGCACTCGGAAGGCAGAGGATTGCCGTGAGTTCAAGGCCACCCTGAGACTCCATAGTGAATTCCAGGTCAGCCTGGGCTGGAGTAAGACCCTACCTGGAAAAACCAAAAAAAAAAAAAAAAAAAAGAAAGAAAGAAAGAAAGAAAGAAAGAAAGAAAGAAAGAAAGAAAGAAAGAAAACCAAAGGTGATGATGCCATGTGCTCCTCTGATACCAGGCATGTTGGCATTGGCTGTCTGCCATCAGGGACATAATCTTTCCTGCATTGTCCACTATGTCATTCCTGATGGGCTACATCCTTCATGAGCCTTGTGTAGTATTAACAATTAGGCCCTTGTTTAAAATTTATTAATAATTTCAAGATGGCAACAGCAGAACCCTAAGCCAAGTGTGGGTATCCTTTTAAAGGATTTTTTATTTTTAATTTATTTATCAATTTTGAGGCAGGGAAAGAGAGAGAGAGAATGGGCATGACAAGGCCTCCAGCCACTGCAAAGGAAATCCAGATGCAAGTTCCTCCTGTGCATCTGGCTTACATAGGTACTGAGAAGTGAACCTCAGTCCTTAGGCTTCACAGGCAAGCACCTTAATCATCAAGCCATCTCTCCAGTCTTCATGTGGGTATCTTAATATGGGGGCTTATGTATTCGTCCTGGCCCTACCATCAAGTCAATCATGGCTCTATTTCCAATAGTGTAGAGTACATAGCCAGGGGTCAATTGATATTTGAAGACAGAATGAATGAACTCATGCCTATTGAGGTTTTTCAGTTCATTATGACCATGGGTGAGTCATAAAGACATGGAAAGTCTTTTCAGAAGAGAGGGAAAGTAGGAAACCATGGAATGTTCTCTGCTCCTTCAGTAGCATCATGAGAGACACAATAAATCAACACACTATTAGATCTGCCAGTCAATTGTGTCAATGAGTGAATGAATGCACATCACCATGGACCTCACTGATATAGAAAGATATATCAGAAATAGGCACTATGCTTATTTGAAATCACCCGAAGGGAAAATCCAACTGTGTAACATATATTTATACAAATTCGAGAAATCAGCCTAGAGACTACTAACTAACTTTTATCCTTTGAAGCTTTTCACATATAATGGGTTGATGGTGACTCCATAAAGGTCCTGTCTAAAATTTGTGGATGTGACTTTCTCTAGGAATAAAGAGTCTCTGCAGGTATCATTAACTTAATGATAGTGAGAAGAAAAATTCATCCTAGATGATGAAAGTGGGCCTTAAATCAAAATAAGCATCCTCATAAAGGACACTCAGAAGAAGATGAGGCATTGTGACCCCAAAGACAGAGATTGGGGTGATGTGGCCTCATGCCTGGAGTACCATGGGAATCTATACAACCTGAAAGATATAGGGAATGTCTTCTCCCCTGAAGATGCTAGTGGAAGTGTAGCCTTGCATGATTTTGAATGTCTGTCGTTCCAAGCCACCAAATTTGTGATAATTTATTCCACTGCTCAAGGTAACTAATGAAGGACTAAAACCTGAGAAAGAAAAGTACTTGTTAGTAAATCTCCACATGAATTAAGACATCCTAGTTATCAAAATGGTGAATATTATTGTCATTCATGCTGGCAGAAGTTTTCTTTGCCAATAACAGGAAATTTGCATTCCATGTTCCAGAAGCATGTCAAAATATCATTTTAATGAAGCCCACAGTCAGGCCATAATATATAAAAAGCACCCAGAAATATTCAGCATTTTGCTTTTTGACAACAAGCAGTTCTTTTCCTCTTCAGACATACAGATAACATGTATAATTAGGTCATGTGAGAAATTAAAGGAGCGCAAATACAGTTCTGTCAACATGGGTGCTGCCCCTACTGCTTCCTCATATAAATAACCCAGGGATTGGCCCTCCTTCATGTCACTCCACAGACTCCCCCAACATACAAACAAACAGTGAAAGAACTACTTTCAGCCATCAGGTTTAAATTTGTCTTTCTGGCTTATGTCAAACCTTCCAGAGTTTATACACAGATAGTCAATGGGTTTTCGTCTCCATGTACTTGGTTCCAAGAGTGATCCTATTTAACTTGAACAATGACAACCTTTCTTACTCCTCTTTTTTCATACCAAAATAGCACCATGGACAGAATAAAGGATACTTTAAGTTATAATAATGTCATCAGCCCAGAAATTGGGAGACAGAGGTAGAATTGCTGTGATTTTGAGGCCAGCCTGAGACTACATAGTGAACTCCAGGTCAGCCCGAGCTACAGCAAGACCTACCTCGAAAAACCAAACAAAATAATACTAGTGATGATGTCATCAGTAAACATAGAGTTATCTGGACTGCTAATTGGCACATAATCATAAATGATGCATGATGAATGACTTGTTAAAACTTTGTTTTCTTGGACAATTGATTAAATTACAGATAGAAAGGTTAAATATTGCACATTGTTTTTATATGATCAAGTCACTTCACCCAATTTATGATAATCTTTGGTGTGCTAAAGAGCTCTTTTAGGATTAACTTCTTACAAGTAACTCATGCTCATTCCATGGAAGTAAACTTCTTTAAAAGGTCATATTTTTAAAAAAAATCACAAAAATTTTGGGAAGTGATATTCCACCTCTTGCAATGTGTTCCCACTGCTGAGATTTCATTTTATTAAACTATACTTGTTGAATTTGTGAGATCTGGGGAAACCATTATATTAAAACACACACACACACACACACACACACACAACTTCTTGAGGCAGGGGTGTTGTTTGGTTGTAGAGCACTTGTCCACCATGAAGATATCCTGAGTTCAAGCCCAAGTACCACCATTACAAAACAAAACAAAAGGAGATGTCCTTTACTAAGAAAAGTGCCATTAGCTGCATTTTCTTCTCTGTCATGGGTATTTGTTCAATCCAGTGAGAACTACATGTAGGACCAGAAATTTAGAAACCTTTCTTTAAATTCTTGTCCCTCTCTTATATTTTATATTGTGACTTCAAAATTTTTCCCATTTTCAAATTTCCTTGAAGTATGGAGAGGCTAGTTGAAGAATGCTTCAGTCCACCCCAACTTTCTTACCAGGTTTGAGGAGTGAATGTGTGTTCCTTCAATGTGGTAACCACATATTTTCCATGTGGGTTTCTATAGCGTCAACTTCCAAAAAATGTAGCTCTTTAGGAGTGTTTCTGAGATCTACAAAGGATTGATTGGAGAATGACAGCTGAACTTTATTTTTATTATTGCATAATCTGTCGTTTGGATTCTAATCAGGCCCAACTGCTCTAAAACAAGACCCCAGAGCCCAGTGACCGCTACGCTAATATTGCACAGCAAGAGCTATCTGTCCACCCGCACATCTTGGGCAGAGGAAAGACCATGAGATTTGTCCTTCTCGACAATGACATCTGTTTGTTTGCTTGTTTTTTTTGTTTTTCAAGGCAGAGTCTCCCAGTAGCCCAGGCTGACTTGGAATTCATTGTGTAGCCTCTGGCTGGCTTCGAACACCCAGCGATTCTCCTACCTCAGTCTCCCGAGTGCTGGAATTAAAGGTGTGCACCATAATGCATGGCAACAAAGACTTTTGCATAGAGCAAAGAGAGGAGAAAACTGAAATCCATCAGATCTGGTATTCATAAGGAATCCACACCCGTCAATGTGTCTACCCTCCACATACATCCTTTACTCCTCCCTCTGGAGATTTCTTTCCCTCTCTTACATCTACATCATCCATGCTCAAATGATTTTATGTACATAAAATAGACGTGGAGGGTTTAGAGCCCTACTGGAGTTTACCAGCGTCCAAGGGACTCCCTTTCATGGGCACATCACGTGAGTAACGACAGAGCACCACCTATTTTTTTATTCCTCACATTTCAGCTCATGTTCAATTTAATTGGCTGAAAATAAAAGAGAGAATTCTTCACAGAAGCTCAAGTCTAAGAAGATTGGAAGTTGAAGGATTCTATAGTTTCTTGAATAGATCTACTTAATACTACCCACAGGAAAGAGAAAAAAATCTGCTCTCATTGTCCACACTATTAATATGTGTCTCAACCATAATGCTGACCTGTGGCACTGAACCTGGGCACAGCCACTGTCCCAGTGTAGTCTAAGACTGCATTCTGGGGGCTTTTGTTAGCTTTGGACTCCAGAGTTTGCTGTGAGCCAGTAAAGTTTCTCAGTGCTCCTCTAGCTTCAAAAGTGCAGGAAGCACGTTTGGGTTACAACCGCTCATCTAGATCTGAAAGAATTGGATGGAAGGTACATTTCAGCAGTACTGCTAGGCAAGTAATACCAGAAACCCTGTTCTTCTTTTGTTTTGTTTGGTTTTTCAAGTTAGGGACTTGTTCTAGCCCAGGCTGACCTGAATTTCACTATGTAGTCCCAGGCTGGCCTCAAACTCACAGCAATGTTTAACACAGTGTCAGCAGCAAATGTCTTTTGTACTTCAGAAATGGGCTTCAGTGGCCTCAGTCTTCCGCTGCTGCTGATGGTCTCTGACACTGACACAGAGGGCTCCCCAAAGCCTGCAGAAGAAGGCAACTGGCTCAGAAAGCCATGCCACTCTATGGGCATGCTGGGGACATGGACCAAATAAATCCTTTTTGTGTGGTGGACCACACCAGGATGGGAGAGATATAGCTTTGGGAAGGTAAAAATGGGGATCATGACAATTTTGTGGTTCCAACAGTTACTAACATCCTCATCCAAACTAGATTCAGATAATGGTAATGATGAGTTTCCCATCTTGCTTAGACATTTCTGGTTGTTCAAGAAACAAAACTGGAATCAGCTGCCATGAGAGTCATGCCTTGCAGAAGCTGAGCAGGTGGTACCATTAGGTGGTGCATTTTTGACAGAGGAGGTCTTATGAGGGCTAACATATCCCAGTACCATTCTTTGGTAGCCACCATGTGAGAATCTGACACAGTCTTGAAGAAGCCAGCTCCCTGAAGACGCCAGCTCTCTGAAGACGCCTACCTCGTGTGCTGAGCCCTCATCCTGCGTGCTTCTGTTGAGACTGCGCTGTTGCTAAGCCATCCTGCACAGCTGGCTCTGAAGACATGTGTGTCTCTGTACTGTGCCTAGAGGATTTGTTCTTGGGATATGTATGGACTCTTTGAACTCAAAGCAATGGTGCCAAGTAGAGACATTCTGGGGTCATTTAACTAGTTGCTCCAAAAAGGCCTTCTGACCAACACATGCCTGCATTTTTCAAGATTAGCAAAGATCTGGCCCTTCACTTTCAGCTGTGTTAATCCAAAATATGTCAAGAATTTTTTTTAAATACCATAGAGATGATTATTGTAAATTTTAGATTAAAATGTAGAAATAATTTAGCTTATCCACTCCCCAGGAACCTACTACATATATATATATATATATTATATATAAAATATATTTATATATAATATATATAAATATATATAATTATATGTATATATATATGTATGTATGTATATCTCCTATAAATTATTGCTTATACCATAGAGAAAGTTTTTTCTATCATCTCAAATATTCAAATTTGCATGCTTTCAGATCCTAACAGTGTTATCTGGGCCCCCTAATGTGAAAAATGCTGCTCCCCATGGAGGCAATTGAAATAGACACTGGAGTAATTGACATGTCAATTTAAGTAGTTCAGGGTATTTTTAGGAGCCCTTGAATATAACAAGTAATAGAGCCCCTTAAGAGGCATGATCACTGTGGTTATTATTTTGAATTGCTACAAAATGTTGTCATCTTTAGCCACATCCACTCATCTTGAGAAAACTTACAACAAAAATTTCTGCATGCATATATATTTTTACTAATGGCTGTTACAGAAAAGGAAGAGTTCCCACCTACAGTCCTATTTTAGAGCTAATTGTATTTATTATGTTCATCACTTTTGAGACAGGCTGCTTTTCTGTTTTTCTTTTCTTTTTTCTTTTTTCTTTTTTTTTTTTTTTTTGGCAGAGGAGAGTATGTGCATAGTTCTCTAAACCCGGAATTATATATCATACACAATAGCCTAAACACAAAATATTATACATTATGGAAGTGTTTTAATGAAAAATCATGTCGTGTTAAAGTTCATTAGGATTAACAGTGTTTTATTAACCTTATCTTGAAGTAATCACATTAATATTTGATCAAGATAACACCACTGACAGTTGACCCATAAAAAAAATCAATCTTTTCATCTTCCGTGTTTAGTCTTCTGAGGGAAATGTGTGCACAACCATTTTAGTTGATGAAGGTAATTTAAATACACAAAACCAAATCACATGTCTTTCCATTTCTCTGAAATCAGATTGCCCCAACATAGTTGCAATTTCTGCCTGAACTCTAAATCCCCAAACCAAAGAAAATAGTAGCCCTCATAGAATTCCCAGCTCTAGACACCCCCCTGGGTGTGTTCATTTACAAATGTATTACTTCTGATTTGGAAAATGCCCCTGACACCTCATTGGTGTGTATTAAGTCCTGTCTCCTGTAGTTTGAGACACATGCAAACACACACCTAGCAGTGATAAGTACACGCTGTTTTCTCAGCACAAGAATCACCTCTATCGAGCAGCACCCCTCCACCCAGATAGCATATTTGAAGATGACTCCCCTCTGCTGAGCTGTTGGCATCCGTTCTCAAGTGCCCCTGCTGCTTTTCATAAAGGACACTTCAGTGTGGAGCCACCCTGAGCTTGGGGCTCAGTGACACGAGTGTTGTGTTAGAAACATCAGAATGATGTGCCAACAGGAACACACTCTGCACTTCCCTCGGGGCTTTAGTCACATTTTGTTACAGGGAGTAATTCACTAATAATGTTCACAAGGGCCTGAAGGGTCAAAGATGTAAAAAGCCACCGACACAGGAATAAACTTGGGAATGCTCAGAACTGAAGCTTCACAGAATTCATCTCCATTCAACTTTAAGGTTCATCGTGATTTTAAAGTCAGTGAGGAAATGGCAGACTGCACTCTATTCCAGGCTTTGGTTTTTGCTGTTTGCTGAAGCTTTGAAATATTTTCCAGTAGAACCAGACTCAGGCAATTTGATAAAACAAATGCAAACCAGACGTTCATGAGGGGAGTGAGCATTTAAATGTAACAAAGATCCTATTCCTTAACATAAACCATTACAACTTTAGTCAAATTATGAATATCACATTTTATGAAATTCATGAATGCTCTGGCATAATAATAAAATAAGAAAATAAAATAGAAATGAAATTGTCTTCCTATCATTTACCTGAAAATTTGAAAGAAATTCCTTGTTAACAAAAATGTGGCCTCCATGTGACATTCTAGGTGACAGTAGAGGTTCAAGTTACTCTTGTATAAATCACCATGAAAGGTGAAGCTCTATCTTTTTGCCCTTCCTCTATATTTCTCCTCTCAGCTGTATCAAAATGATGTCTCCCTCATCAACTCTTGGTGCTGAGGGGATGTTCAGAAACATGCATTGAACCAGGGAACTGATTAAAATGAATGAAGAATGCATTGTACATGAGAATACTTAAATGTGACTTCCTATTAAATCCATTTCAACAAGATATTAATCTCTAGAATGTGAACTAAAGAAATTTAAACTAAAATTGCTGGTCCTTATCAGAAGGTGTGCAGCTTTCCTCTTGTATGCCTGAGTGTGTCATGAGCACAGTGATGTATTTTTGACACTCTTAAATGTCAACATGGAGGGAAGAAGAGAGAATGAGAGTTAGGAAAGTAAGTCACATGGCATAGCAACTTCTGTGAAGACTTGGCTTGTTTGATCTGGGGTGTAAAGGCATTCTTTTTCTGTTTCTTTACATTCTGTTGACAGATAGTTGCCGCAATAATGGCTATTACTGGCATCGTCATGATGGCCTACGCAGATAATTTTCATGCTGACTCCATCCTAGGTGTGGCATTTGCAGTGGGGTCAGCTTCTACGTCTGCATTGTATAAGGTATGTATGATCCCTCCATTTGTAATCAGCTGTCATTCATAGCTTAGGTGTAAGCAATAAAGCAAGAAACCACAATGAAAAATTTAGCTAGAAAATGTTAGGTGTGCTTAAACAATGGTAATATCACTTATTGACTATATGGTGGCATCTAACAGAAAAATTTATGTGTTAACACATCCTTATGAGGCATGGATCCCTATTCCTCTTTCCAGGTTACGAACTGAGGCTTTGAAAGATTAAGCAACTTGCCCAATGTCATACAGCCAAGAAGAGATAGAGGCAGGCTTGCCAGGCAAGGTGTGTGGTCTCTGCCCATGTCACCTCACCTCAAGTTATCATAAAGTAGGAAACTTGCTTTTTTCCCCACTGAAGTGTATGGTTATTATTTTAATCTCAAGGAGGTGCCAGACATAATAAATAAGCTGTTATTTGATGGCTCACATTGTGCTATATAGGGACCTCATGCTACAAGAAGCCCATGCCATTAGCAAAATGAGGACACCTTTTCTCTCCAAATCCACTGCTTGGAGTCTTGGGGCTTTCTCCCTGCAGCCTTCCAGCACCGTGAAGATGCTCTTTGGGGTCAACACTTGATTTTAGAAGCAGGGATGCAGACAGAAGATCTCAAACCTCTTCTAAAGCTCAACCTTTTTCAAAAGCCAATGTTCTGGATGTGTCTAAACCACAATCCCAGTTTCACCTCTCCAGTATTTCAGTGAAATTAAACCAACAAAAAAGGGCAGAACAAAACACTGTGAAAGACAGAAATTAACTTCTGCATCCCTCCAGGAGGCCTGCTTTGGTTATTCCCCACTACTGTGACTCACGGGCATGAAGACTATTTCCATATTGATATTTCTTGGCCCATTGATTCTGTGAAATGAACTTGACAAGTGGTTCACTCATTTGCCCTGAGTGTCTACCCGCTCCTCAATGGAAATACCACCACTATGTCTGATGTGACCAAACACTAGCATAATTGTGTCTTTCAAGAATAAATTCAGGCAACATTAAAAGCATTAAAGCATTAGTTGAAGCTGCTGTGAGTCCAGGATGGCTATTTTATAGGGAGAATTCTAACAGGTTACCAAAGAGACTCAGGCTGGGAGCATTCGTATTCTGTAACCCCCGTGATTTCATGTGACAGAATTACAGACAGACGTAATCTGCTCCATTGGATAGCATGTATTTGAGAATTAGTAAAGGAAGAAGAGGAGTTTAAGAAGCTAAGGAATTCGGGCACCAGCCTGGCTTCCTCCTGCAGCCTCTGTGCAGACAGTGCATGTTAGCCCTTTGGTTCTCCTTGTCCGTCACCTCTATATAGGTGTCCATGCTACAGAAAAAGAAATTGTTTTTGAATCCAGGGTGCAGCATAATGTTTGTAAGCACATTTTAAGCTCAGAAAGAAAAGTGCTTATAAGCCCAAGGCATCATTATTTCTCTCAACAACCTAATGACAGCCTGTCTGTCCAATTTAGTTTTCAGGATCTGTCACAACAAGGATATGATTAATCCCATGCTTAAAAGGAAGAACTGATAAAATATCAATCCTAGAAGATTTTTCTGGACTCATCTACACTCCTTTTATTTTAGTTTTTATTTATTTGAGAGAGAGAGAGGGAAAATGGGCATGCCAGGGCCTCTAGCCACTGCAAACTCCAGTTGCATGCCTTGTGTAACTGTCTTATGTGGGTCCTAGGAAATAGAACCTGGATCCTTAGTCTTCATAGGCAAGCACCTTAACCACTAAGCCATCTCTCCAGCCCCACACTTTTATTTATCTTTACCCATCCTGATGGTTTTGCCTTACATATTGTAGAATAGCCCAGAAATGTGCAACACTGTAAACAGTTCGCCTCATGGTAGTTGCTGCTTCCCATGAAGGATATAGAGTATTTCAATTTCTTATCTTCACAGCTGTTAGTGCAGTGACGATGGCAGGGTAAGGAGACATGATAGATAAAGTCTGGGTCAATAAATATATCATGTAGACTGTTGCAGTTACCTTCCTGTTGCTGGAACAAAGTGCCTGAGCAAAGACAGCTTGTGAGGGGAAAGGGTTTATTCCAGCTTATGGTCAGGAGGGGCAGATTCATCACAGCAGAGCAGAGGCTGGGCTTCACATCTTGTCACATCAGCTGGGGGGTCGTAGCAAGAGTAATTGATTTGGTGAACACCTGGAAGGGCTTGACTAATAAAGCTCAAGGTCCATCCTGGGGTGACACATCTCCTCCAGCAAGGCTCCACCTTCTTTCTAAAGGCTCCACCACATCCCCCGACTTGCCACCAGCTGGGGATCAGGTACTCAAAACACGTGAGGCTGGGGGGACATTTCACATTCAAACCACCACATAGATGGACAGAACTGCCTTTCTGCTGCAGGCAGTTGTCAGGCCGTGTGCCTGAGGAGTTTCTTTCTCATTCCAGGTCCTGTTTAAGATGTTTCTTGGAAGTGCCAACTTTGGCGAAGCTGCACACTTCATCTCCACCTTGGGCTTCTTCAATCTGATCTTCATATCCTTCGCCCCCGTCATCCTGTATTTCACCAAGGTGGAGCACTGGTCGTCCTTCGCAGCTCTGCCCTGGGGTTGCCTCTGTGGGATGGCCGGGCTGTGGTTGGGTAAGTGGTGTCAGCCTGTAGCTCCCATCCCCTGTAACTTGACCTTTCTGTGGCTGAAGATCAAGCTAGGATGATCCCCTTGGGTACTTTGGAGCTCTGTTACCCAAACTTGCCATGGTTGATGTCGTTGAACAGTTAGAAGGTTCTTCACAGGTTCTTGCTTGTTTAGGTCAGAGCTATCAAGGTGTACCTGCTGTGAGTTAAGGTGGGAAGCTGGAAGCTCCGGTCACTGTGTTCACCAGTGGCCTTCGGGAAGCCTTATTCAGTGCTCATGATGTGACCTGCTTTGTTCTGTTTGCGTGTGGTGGGATGGACAGAAGTGAGAGAGAGACTAGATGGTGCGTTCAAAGAACTCAGTGTCCAAAGTGGCCAAAGAACTGAGTTTAGCAGATTAGGGCAGAAGGGAAGGGGATGACATTCAGGAAACATGCAGCTCAGGAAGGGCCTGGAAAGCCACATGGAGTGATTTGGATTTTAAATCCACTTCACCTTTAAGCAGGGATGCCTTTATCACGGGCTCTCATATACACGTTCAACAACTCACTCTTCTGTGTGTGGACATGCAACAGGGCCTTCAGAGGCAAGTGCCTTTAACCACTGAGCCATCTCTCCAGCCCTCAAGGAAGCCTTCACTAGGAGAGAGAAGAAGGCACCATGTGCTAACTATGGTAGCCCTGGCTAACTAAACTATGCCTAGTCAAGGACCAAGCAAAACTCACTTTGAGTTTTATTTATTTATTCTTATGGATTGTCGTCCCTCCCACCTTCCTGGAGCACCGAGGCTGCGTGCCTCACCCGAGTGTCAGGCTCTGTGCGCTACCGGTAGCACTTGTGGGGAGAGGAGCCCGGAATATTGTGACTCTGTTCTCTCACCAATGTCTATGGCCTCATACCCTGAAAGTTTCCGATGTCATCTGCGCTCTCACCACACTGTTGAAAAGCAGCAAAACCCAATGTCCAGTGAGTGTGTGTTTACTCTGACTCAAATCCTTACTCTGGCCCTCTTTCCGACAGTCATCCAAGGTCAGCCCCCTTGGCCTCTCCACAGTTCTTACTGGCCCTACATTACTCTCCCCACCTCTTCCCTGACCCTCTTTACCAAGGTGTTATTTGAAATAGTACTAGCATCCTAGTTTCAGGAGGAAAAAAATGTCTTGATGTCAGCAAGGTTATTGATTGTCTCATCAGTTCCCACTCCACTACCAGAAGGCCTTTTAAACAGAAAATGTTCAAGGAAAGAAGCAAGCCTTATCTGTTGATCCCTTGAGCTGTACTTATTCAAGGCCAAAAACGTATGGCTATCATCTCTCATCACCTCTGCTAGGTTGAGGGGAAACCAGAGCAGAATTTGGAAATCAACAATGTTGCCATAAAATGAAAATATTATAATTAAAAGTACCCATGCCAGGCATGGTGGCACACATCTTTATTCCCAGCACTCAGGAGGCTGAGGTAGGAGGATAACTGTGAGTTTGAGGCCACCCTCAGACTACATTGTGAATTCCAGGTCAGCCTGGGCCTGAATAAAACCCTACCTTGAAAAAAAAAATGCCCATATTATTTCCAGAAACAACATAATTAGGAACAATCATAACCAAAATTTCACTGAGTCTTGGCCCCTCTGTGGACATATGGTTTCTGATTTCTGGCCTCTGCAAAGTAGCACTCCACCAATGTATATGGCTGGCATGTCTATCACACCTTCCTAAGCAAGCCAGGTCTGGCTGGGGCCACCCATGCCTGCCAGAGTCTAGAGTTCTCCATGTAGTGCGTCTCCACGTCCCACTGAACATAGCCCCATTTGGCACCATTATATAGCTGCTCAATCAGGTCCAGCAATGCATGAGCTCACTGTGCCAAAGCTGGGCTGTGACATATTGAAGAGATAGCTGTGTTATATACCCCAGAGGATTAGAAGCCTCAGAGCTCCCAGTCTTCAGTTTTTATTTCAAGCCCTCTTCTCCCTGGAAATCAGATGTAATCTAGCTGGGGCCAGCTTGGAGAGACTAACACCCATCCCATGCAGCTATGGCCACGACCTGCCCTCTGGGGAGTTCCCTTAGCCTAAATACAGGTTGGCCTCATCCATTCACCTCACATATCTGCACTGCACTTCAACTTGACTTGAGCCGCAAGCTTTGGATAACACATTAAGTTACATTACATTCTTTTTCTTGTCAAAATAGAATTTAAGTATTCCATCCAAAGAACTAAGGAAAAATAGACAGCACTTTTCACAGAAGCCACCTGGCTCTTGCTGAGTGAGAAGGGCTCAGTTCTGCCAAGTTATCCCTACTTTCATTAACTCTGTTAAAATACCCAGCTCAGTCAAGAAAATGACAGTTTTGTTCAGCAGAGCCTCGATGCATTTAATAAATTCCTAACTTATTAGAATTTGCCATATTTGACTTCTGAGACCAAGGGAAGATTCAAGGGGCTGAAATCTTCATGCATATAGCACCTTGCCATGAAGGAGGAACATTTGTTAACATAGCAAAGCCCCCTGACCAGACCATCTTGCATGCCTAAATCTTTTGAAAGTTATTAGGCTCTATAGCAAGCACTTTAACTGCTGGGTCATCTTTTCAGTCCATAGAAGTAGGGTCTCACTCTAGCCCAGACTGGCCTGGAACTCGCTATGTAGTCTCAGGGTGGTCTTGAACTCATGGTGATCCTCCTACCTCTGCTTCCCAAGTGCTGAGATGAAAGGCATAAGATATCACACCTGGCTTGTTGTTTGTTTTTTGAAGCAGGGTTTCACTTTAGCCCAGGCTGACCTGGAATTCACAGTATAGCCCAGGCTGGCCTCAAACTCATGGCAATCTTCCTATCCCAGCCCTCCCCCATGTTAAGTGGTTATTTAAAATAATGGTCAAAGGGTAATAATTAAATATTACCAGGAAGCTCCATCAGTCGGCTCTATGGACCTGACCTCTGTTCACCTGTGTGCAGTCAAGATGGGAAAACGGTCCTGGCATTCAGAGAATTACACCGAACTCATCTCATTTGTCCATATAGCCGTTGAAAGATAGAGAAAGAAAAACAGTATACCCTGCCATTGGATAGACCTTCCTTTAAACAGTCTCACTAGAGTCTTTTAATTGCCTAAGAATATGGCATAAAATATCAAAAAAAAAAAAGAATAAAACATCAATTTCATTCAGTTACCTACTTTCCCCCTCTGGCTGCCCCCATGTGCCCTTACAGTGCTAACATACAGTTTTGAGAATTAATGGCTTTACCTCTTTGCATCTGTGCCACACACCTTTCTTTGCCAGCCAGCTGGCAAGAGCTCAAACAAACAGAGTAGCAAAGGGGACCCACAGAACATGACTGGTTCAGGTAAGATATGCATGCAAATCTTCTCCAAATCGCCTGCAAACAAGAAGATTCACTGAAGAGAGGGGCAGACATCTGAGAAGGGCACATTGAGAAAGTGTTGATTGTTGCACATTAAGAAGCCAGCATGCCATCTCCCCCTTAGCATAGATGTCTCCCTTTATCTTACAGCCTTCAACATCCTGGTGAATGTGGGCGTGGTGCTGACTTACCCGATCCTCATCTCCATCGGCACAGTGCTCAGCGTGCCTGGAAATGCAGGTATGTACCCAGCCTGACCTGCGCAGGTCTGACCGCCATGATGACGCTGCTGCCCGTGTTGATGCTGGGCTCTGCCTTGTTTCTTCTGGCAACGGTGATTTATGTCCTTCTGCTCAGACGATGTTTTTAAATATCATGAAGGTGGCAGACAACAGAATCACTATGCAGCAGATTTGAAATTTGCAGCTACAAAAACACTGCTTTTACTTGGCCGTGCTTTTAGGATTAAATACCAAATGTATCATTTGGGTTTCATGTGCTCTCCCTGACAACCTAATTTCATGGTATTTTTAGAGGAAGTCCTGTGGAAACAAAACATATCCCAAGATAGAAGTCTGAAGTAGATGATTAATGAAAGCCCAGGCCCTGTGCAGGGTGGGAGCTCCCCCTCAGGTTATCCACGAAGACCCGCAGAAGCTTTCTCATAAAATCTGCTGATGAAACTAGTCATGAAGATGGGTTGCCTGGATAACTGCTCACTCATTGCAACTTTAAAATTCCATGATTTCAAGTCTTCATCGGCCATTTTTCCTTCTTTCAGGGCACTTATTATGTGATCCAGGCTATAAATTCAAGAGAAAAAGAAATCACATTGTTCCATTAAGAAGTTTACCATTAAATTTGGAAACGAAGGCTGGAGAGATGGCTTAGAGGTTAAGCACTTGCCTGTGAAGCCTAAGGACCCTGGTTCGAGGCTCCATTCCCCAGGACCCATGTTAGCCAGATGCACAAGGGGGCTCATGCGTCTGGAGTTCATTTGCAGTGCCCATTCTTTCTCTGTCTCTCTGACTCTCTCTCTCTCTATCTGCCTCTTTCTCTCTGTCTGTCGCTCTCAAATAAAAAATAAACAAAAAAAATTTGGAAATGAAAGCCTGCATACATGAAACAACTCTAAACTTATAGAGTAACTCATTCTTAAATGCAAAAGTATGAGGCATATTCAGTGGAAAGCAATGTCAGAGACGAGAAGAGCTGACAAAGGTGTTCTTTCATCCATCCAGGGGTTCATTGGTTCAACAGCTAACTTCAGGAACTGTGCCAGTCCTGTGACAGGTCCTGAGTAAGGCACCATTCCTACCCTCCACACCCTGGATGTGGCACACAGAGAGGACCCAAAGGAATCGAGTGATTACAATGTAGAGAAAGAACGGCCTTGACAGAGGCATGTGCTGAATGCTCAGACAGTACGTAGGAGTGCCACGCACAAGGCCTCCTCCCTGAAGCCCTCTGTAGAGACATCTAAGGGATAGTCGAACTGGCTGAAGTGAGATTGGAGGAAGGAAGAGATTCTCATGCAAACAGAGCAAGAGAGGTGCTAAACAATTTCACTCCCAGGTGTAATCCCCAAAAAAGGGAAGCAGTGACTAGAAATTATCCTTAAACCCACATTTTCATAACTACACTATTCACAATAGCCAAAAGGCAGAAATACCCACATGCTCATCAAACAGATGAAGGGATAAACAAACTATAACACATGCATAAGAAGATTATTCAGCCATAAAGGTGAATGACATATTGACACATGTTAGCACATGAATAAACCTTAAAAAAAATCATGGTACATGAAAGGTGATGCTCCTAAAGGTCAGACATTGTATGATTCCAAATATCCAAAATAGGGAAATCCATGAAAGAAAAGCAGAGCGGCAAGTATCAAAGGCTCGGGAGCCGAAATAAGAGCCTGGGAGTGTCTGCTTAATGGAGATGGGATTTTATTTTGAAGTGGAAGAGGTGATTTGAACCATACACAGGATCTAGAGAGCTCCTGGTATTTTTTAACATTTTATTTATTTGTTTGCAAGCAGAGAACGAGAGAGACAGAAAGCGAGAGGGAGACCATGGGCATGCCTAGGCATAGTACCACTGCAAACAAACTCCAGATGAATGAACTCCAGAGACGGAAGGTAGACATAGCTAGTGAGGAGGAATGAAGATGACTTGTGGGCGTCTTGAGAAGTAACACTGGCTTCGGTCATCACTTTGCAGAGAGGCCCAGAATCAGGCGCAGAGCATGACTGGTGTGAATTTTCTTCCCTAGCTGTGGACCTCCTGAAGCAGGAAGTGATATTCAATGTCGTGCGCCTGGCTGCCACCGTCATTATCTGCATTGGGTTCCTGCTGATGCTGCTGCCTGAGGAGTGGGATGAAATTACCTTGAGATTCATCAACAGCCTGAAGGAGAAGAAGAGTGAGGAGCATGCGGAGGACCTGACTGACACCAGTGTACACCTGCGGAGCAGGAGCAGGGCCAATGGGACAGTGTCCATCCCACTGGCTTAAGGACGGGCACATTTTGATGCACGTGTATGTATATTCTGTGAATATAAAATTTTCTCACTACTTGTACACTCCAATGACAATATCAACTCTGAATTTGGATAAATCATATGTAAAATAATGCCAACAGTAAAAGTTTACATTTATATGCATATCAAGGAACTGATGTAAATAATCATAATAAACTTTTTTATTAAAACATATTTTTCTTGCTTTTTCCTAATTGATTTGGAAGGAAGAATTCCTTTCATGACTCACAAAATTTCTTATAAGTATGAGATTCAGTTAAATCATATACTTTTCATCTATTTCATAAGTGGAGCTGAGATCTCTTCATTCGATTAGAGATAGTTGTCTAATAAGAAAGCCTATGGAAATTAAATATATATATATATATATATATATATATATATATATATATTTAGATAGGGTCACTCTAACCTATGCTGACCTGGAACTCTATAGTTCCAGGCTGGCCTCAAACTCACAGCAATGCTCCTACCTCTGTCTTCTGAGTGTGGGATTAAATGTTTGTGCCACCATGCCTGGCTAGAAATGGGGTGTGTGTGTGTGTGTGTGTGTGTATAAAATTTATTTATTTATTAGAGAGAAAGGGAGAGAGAAAGAGAAAATGGGCATGCCAGGGCCTCCAGACAGTGCAAACAAATTCCAGATGCATGCGCCACCTTCTGCATCTGGCTTACATCGGACCTGGGAAATCAAACCAGGGTCCTTTGGTGTTGCAGGCAAATGATTTAACCACTAAGCCATATTCTCCAGCCCATGGAAATGGTATGTTTTAAGCCCAACAAAAACCTCAAAACTTGCAATCCAGGAAGACATTAAACAAATGAAAACATCTTTTATATGCAAGGCCTGCCTTGGGGACAATTAGGATGCAAAGGTAGAAAAGACCCACCTGTACTTCCAACACGCTTCAAGAAGTATCCAAAGATCTCTGTGAGGGAAACATTGGACGATGGCACAGTGATGGGGGCAGATACTGGACATCTCTGAAGTCTTTTGCCACCATGTTTCTATGTTTGTTTTCATTTCATCTTCAACTACAGCCTCTCTTCAACCCATTACCATGAACTTTTTGTTTCCATCATTCCTTAGGAAGTGCCTTCACAAATGACACCGATGACCTCCCCTGTTGATGCTTTCAGCGCTTACTCTAAAGCATTTGGTATGATGATCTCTTAAAACATTCTTTCTTCTCTGAAAATACCCTCTTTTCTTGACCCTTTCACTTTCTCCTGGTCCTCTTTCTGACCCACAGACAGCTGCTCTGTGTACCTCTTCCTAGGCTAGTCTCATTACCATCAGTGTTCTCTGAGTTCCTTCTCTTCCTTCCTGCGTGTCTCATTCCCCATTCCCTACCAGGGAGCTCACCTGCTCCTGAGTTCAATTACTATCTACATGGTGATGAATTCACGAAATATTTCCTCCAGATCGGGTTTATCCTTTGAGCTTCAGATCTGACTACTCAAATGCCTTCTGCAGGTTACTTTGATGTATGCCTCAAATGCAAAAATAAAGTTAGGGCTGGAAAGTAGTCTTAGTGATTAAGGTGCATGCCTGCAAAACCTAAGGACCCATGTAAGCCAGATGCACATGGCGACGCATACATCTAGAGTTCGTTTGCAGTGGCTGGAGGCCTTGGCATGCCCATTCTCTCTCTCTCTCTCTCTCTCTCTCTCTCTCCCTCTCTCTGTCTCTAATAAATAAATAAATAAATAAATCTTTTTTAAAAAAAAGTAAAGTTAAATTTATCACCAATTCCCCCAGACCTATTTCCTGTCCATCATTCACTAGTTATCCAAGCCAAAGATCTACCTCAACTTCTATCTCCTCATTCTCCACATCTAGTTAGCCACTCTTCTATACCATTTAATATGTTCTATTTTTATTCTAGTTATTTATTAGAGCGAAAGAGGAAAAGAGAGAGAGAGAAAGAATGGGCACACCAGGGCCTCTAGCCACTGCAAACAAACTTGAGACACATGTGCCACCTTGTGCACCTGGCTTACATGGATTCTGGGAAATAGAACCTGGGTCCTTAGCCTTTGTAGGCAAAGCCTTAACCAGTAAGCCATCTCTCCAGCCCTAATATGTCCTATTGATTGTGCTTCTTAATATCTCTTGAATCTATACACTTGAATCTACGTATTCCAGCTCCCCAGCTCTTGCCTCAATGGATACATTATTCTCTTCACTGATCTCTTACTCTTAGCCTTGCCTCACTCTAATCTATTTTGTGTCCTGAAATGACTTTATAACATAGAAATTTGGTGGTTGTATTGTTCTGTGGTATCTCACATTCCCCAAAGTCACATCTAAACTTCACCTTCACATGCCATCCAAAGCTCATTTTTAATTGACCACTGCTAGCTTCTAATACAGCCATGTAAACTAGAACTTTCTGTGATGATGGGAAATATCGATATTTGCCAGACCTAGTAGAATTTTTCTGTGATGATGAAAATTGTCTGTAGCTGTCAGTAACTTCTCTATTTCTATGACGACATGGTCCTTGTTTCACTGTCCAGGACAGTAGCCATGAGTGGCTACTGATCTCTTTAAATAGAGTGCTTGTATTTTAAAATGTATCTAAATATGATGCACTTCCCATTCAGGCAGCACTAGAGAGTGCAGCACTACAGCCTCGATCTACCACACTGCCTGTGAGCATTCGGGATTCCTGATGCTTCCATGACCCTTTGCACAGCTCCTCGGTCAGGTATGCTGTCGTTCTTTTACTCGTCTAGTTCCCTCTCTTAGCACCTGAACACCTCTTATCCCGGTTTCAGGACATTGCTTACAGCGATTTTTCTGGGAACTCTTTTCTTATCCTCCCTGTCTGAATAATGTAGCTCTCTTAGCAGCCTTTGCTTAGCTTCATGATAGCATTTAACTGCCCTTTGTGCTAATCAACATTTTTTTTTGTTGTTGTTGTTCTTTTTCTTTTTCTGGGACAAAATGTCTGAGAGAATCAACTTAGAAGGAAGAAAAGTTTATTTCAGCTAACTGTTGCAGAGGTCCCAGTCCTTGGTCATTTAGTCTGTTGCTTTGGGCCTCTGCTGGGGATAGCAATTACACACAAGACAGCCCCCACTTTGTAGACAGCTAGTCAGTGTTATAGCCCCACCCTAAAAGAAATCCGCACACCCTGACAAAACCGCTAGTCAGCTCCAAGGACACAGAAAGTTTATGATGAACTCTGTGAATCAGTGATAAGCCCCAACAATGAACAAAGAGGTCAGGATCTGAGATCCAAAAAGGCTCTGACTCATCAAGACATCTACCAGCCACCTGCCTTTGTTCCTTTTTCTTCTTAAAATATTTTATTTAGGGCTGGAGGAATGGCTTATCGGTTAAGGTGCTCACCTGTAAAGCCAAAGGAACCAGGCTCAATTCCCCAGGACCCACGTAAGCCAGATGCACAAGGTGGCACATACTTCTGGAGTTTGTTTGCAGCGGCAGAAGGCCCTGGCATGCCCATTCTCTCTCCCTCCACCCCCCTAAAATAAGTAAAAAATAAAATAAAATTTTAAATCTTTTATTTATTTTGCAAGGAGAGAAAAAGAAAGAGAGAGATAGCAAACTCCAGATGCATTTTCCCCTTCGTGCATCTGGTGTTGTGTGTACTGGGGAATCAAATGTGGGTCATCAGGCATTGCAGGCAAGTGTGTTAACTGCTGAAAATATCTCCAGTCCTTTGTTCTTTTTCTATTTTTTTATTCACCGCTTCCATAATTACAGACAATAAACTATGGTAATGGCCCCCCCGACACACACACACACTTTCCCTTTGCAACTATATTCTCCATCATATCCCCTCCCCCTCTAAATCAGTCTCTCTATCATTTTGATGTCATCTTCTTTTCCTCCTATTATGGTCTTGTGAAGGTATTGCTAGGTACTGTGAGGTCGTGGATAGCAAGGCCAATTTGTGTCTGGAAGAGTGCACTGTAAGCAGTCCTATCCTTCCTTTGGCTCTTGCATTCTTTCTGCCACCTCTTCCACAATGAACCTTGAGGCTTGGAAGTTGTGATAGAGAAGTCTTGGTGCTGAAAACACCTCTGTCACATCTTCTTAGCACTATGGTATCTTTGAGTCATCCCAGAGGTCAGTGCCATCTGAAAAGAGAAGCTTTTCTAATCAAAAGGGAAAGTAGCATTAATACATGGGTATGAACATTAAGAGAAGTGCTTACTGGGCAGTTTGGTGAGCATAGTATATATATTTATCCAGACAGCAGCAGACATTACACCCCTAGGTCTCATGACTTCTCCTGTGACAGGTTTTAAGTATCAGACATGTATTCCTTCCTGTGGAGTGGGCCTTCGGTCCAGTTAGAGAGTGGTTAGTTTCCTTCATAACAGACGTGCCACTATTATACCCATTAGCTCATTTGGCCTGGCTGGCCACATTTAAGGCTTGCAGTGTCCACTGCTGTTTATCTCCACTGGTGATTTCTCTCTCTCCCATGAAGCCGCATGCAGCATAGCTTCTTCCAGCTTTCTGTCAGCTGCTCTATAAGGAGGAGGTTTTCAGCTCAGCTCCAGGAGGATTTTTCAGTGACCTTGGAGCCCAAGTATGTGGAATCTTCAGCAATAGGGTCTTATCATCTATTCCTGGTGGGAAAGCAAGAGCCTCAGCAATGGCCTGTAATGTTTTGGGGGCATCAGGGACATCCCCAGCCAACAACTCACTGGAAAGTTTCCCATTCCTGGCACTGAAAATTTTCTAGTAACAATCTATGGCTTCTGGGTGTATCATTGTCCAAAAAAAGGTAGGCTACCATATAACTTACTCATACCCTCTTAGATTTTGACTAGCCCACCTTTCCTTTACTCAATTTCTTCCCCTGATGTCACTTAGACCTTTCTACCACCATTAATCTGTTCTTCTACTTACATATATACAATACCATCCTATTAAGTCCCCCCTCCCTCTCTTTCTATTCCCTTTATTTCTCCTTTCTAGTTTACTGGCTTCTGCTACTGAGTTGTATTCTTACTCACATAGAAGTTCAATCATTTGTAGCTGGGATCCACATATGAAAGACAACATGCAACATTTGGATTTCTGGGTCTGGGTTACCTCACTAAGCATAATCCTTTCCAGATCCATCCATTTTCCTGCAAATCTCATTTTTATTTACCACTGAGTAGAACCCCATTGTATAAATGTGTCACATCTTCATTATCCACTCATCAGTTGAGGGACATCTGGCCTGGTTAGAGCTGATCAACACAGCAATGTAGAAGGATACAAAATAAACACTCAGAAATCAGTAGCCTTCCTATATGCTAACAATAAAACACTGAGGATGAAATCAGAGAATCACTCCCATTCTCAATTTCATCAGAAAAAAAAATTAAGTACTTTGGAATAAACCTAACCAAGGAAGTAAAGGATCTCTACAATGAAAACTTTAAAACACTCAAGACAGAAATTGCAGAAGACACAAGGAAATGGAAAGACATCCCTTGTTCTTGGATTGGAAGAATCAATATTGTGAAAATAGCAATCTTACCAAAAGCAATCTACACATTTAATGCAATCCCCAGCAGTTGGTCTTTCCCATAACACACATTGCTACCATTGTACCAGTTGGTATATTTGGCCTGGCTGGCCATCTGTAACAAGCTCATTATGAAGGCATAAAATCCTCTGGCCATCTGTACAGGTTCATTATCAAGGCATAACATTCTCTGGTCCATGGGGCTGGAGAGATGGCTCAGCAGGTAAGGCATGTGCCTGAAAAGCCTAAGGACCCAGGTTCGATTCCTCAGTACCCATGTAAAGCCAGATGCACTAAGTGGCTTATGCATCTGGAGTCCATTTGCAGTGGCTAGGGGCCCTGGCATGCCCATTAACTCTCTTCCTCTCTCAAATAAATAAATAAAATATTTTTTAAAAACCCTCTGGTCCACAGTGCTAACTTAGGAACCCTTTCTATACCCCTCCCTACCCAGGGAGCTTCCCTTACTTTCTCTTCTCAATAAAGCTGTGTTTGCTTGCTCTTCTTCTGCTGTCTTTGTTTGTCATTCTTCACAACTGTCAGACAATGAACTTGTACCCAGCAAACCCGTGACAGTGGCACAGTGAATACGTCATGGCAGAGGAAGCTGCTGACTCATGGCAGCCAGAAGGAGATGAAGAGAGAGGAAGGGACCAGAATCCCAAAACCCCTTCAACTTCCTGAGCTTCAGCGGTCTAGCTTCCTCCTATTAGATCCCACCTCCTACAGGTTCCACTACTTCTCAATATCCCCACAACCTGGAGACCAATCTTTTGGGGTACAGTTATCCAAAGTCTCATACTATCTGTGGTACAATCCAGTACTAGCCTACTGATTCGAGTTTCCTGTAGACCAGAAACCTCTTCAGAGCAGGGCTGTGTGACAGACATGAGGGATTTCCTACTGCCTAGCACTTACAGACATCCCATCAGTGAAAAGGCAGGCAGGTCTATGCTGAAGATAGCCCCTTCTTGAACTGTGGAAGAACAACCTTAGTTAGGAACAGGCATTCTCAGAGGTGAGATGGTTAAAATGAAGACTGGGCAGTATAAAACACACCACAGTGCCCGTTGTGCTTCCATAAGGTATAAGCGTGCCACCTTGTATCCTTCCTTACTCAGGCATCCAGCAACTAAAGATATTCGGTGCTTCGTGAGACCTTTCAAGCAAGAAAGCAAGCCTTTGTAACTTCTGTTCTATTATTCTTTTTTGACTCAGGTTTCTCTAAAAGGTGAAACAGGTGTAGGTAAGATGATCACAAGGCAGGAGAGAGGAACTCAAAGTACCACACTGGCTGACTGGACATCACGGTAAATAAAAACATTAATATGTCTGGCTTTTGGTTTCTCTGTCATTCTTGGAAAAGTCAATGCCAGTATCCTGGCATAGATAGATGACAAAATATTAACTCAGATTACACACACAATTTAAACTTCATAACACATTTTGAGCTCTAGGAAAAATGGTACAAAGTAAATGTAATATGTTATTAGTAAATATGAATTCGTTCATTATCTACATAGAGTTAGTTTTGACTATTCAAATGTCATATTGGAACAAACCTTGCTCTTGCCTCATTTTTTAAATTACTGTTAAATCGTAGTAATCACTGACTAACGCTCTCAGCGTCTTGCCATCGCTTAACATGACATTTAAAATTGCATTTTGACATCTTTAAGGAATGAGTTGTTTTGCTTGTTTTGATGATTCATTTTGAATAATAAGAGTCAGCTGCCCTGGAAAGTATTAATTCAACCTGTGACTGATCACCATGATTAACTCAGTCTACATTAAGGAAAGACTCTCATTGTGGTATTCATTCATTTATTCACTCAAAAATTATTATTAATTGAGGTAGGGTGTTACGTGAGATTATTGTCAACTAGCTGCTGCTTATCTCTAGGGAAGCATATCAACTGGAAGTTTCTGTGATCTTAGAAATGTTCTGTGTTATAGAATGTATAAGGAAGGCCCCCAGATTCTGGGAGATCGCTGCCTTTTCAGGTAAGCTGTCACCCTGATAATTAAAACAACAACTCAAACACTCATCTCAGTCCAGTTGGGGTATGTGAGGCATTCCCTTTACTGCAGGTGAAGCAATGGTAAGGAAGAATAACAGTACCTTTTCTTGTTACCTCTTATGGTCATCATGAGAATCACCTGGGGGAAATGTATTTCAGTCATTGAATAAATATGGCTGTCTCTGAAGTGCCTTTGAAGAGCCAGATTTGGGTGAGGTAGGAGCAAGAGAAAGTTCCTGCTCGAGTGGGTGGAAGTGCCTTGCTGAGGTCACTGTCATCCTGCCCCCATCTTGAAGAGCCTTGTTCCTTCCCACAGTCTGGGAGCCAATGGCTGCTGGGAGCTCCTGAGTGGCCAGCACTGTGAGGTGGTCAGAACGCCCACGTGTGAACCTCCACATGCACTTCGTACAGGTATGACTTCAGGGAGTTGCTGACCTGCCAGGGCCTCTTAATTCCATCACCTGCAAAATAGGACAGTAATAACCATCATTCGGGATTGTTGAAAAATTAACTAAGATGCATGTGAGGATCTTAACACACTGCCAGAGAGTCAGAAAGAACAATCCTGCCAGGACCTATTTGCCTCCGTCCAGGTCCTTGTCTGGACTGCTCAACCCTTTGGCTATTGGTTTCACAGCACTGTGCCCTTGCAAAGCCACAGAGCCTGGGGCTGAGCAGGGAATTTTACCTGAAATAAACCAGGAGATAAGAGAAGACTGGCGTGAGGCATGCTCGGAGGAAACAGAAAGGGCTCCTGCCGCATGCATGCCTGGAACCCTCGGCACTTTGCATCGCAGCATTCATGCCCAGCCGGTGGAACTAATTGCCTGACAAAAAGACAGACTAGCGACTTGGGCTCTGAAATTAAAATCACTTCAACCACGTCCTGATCTCTTCACAAACAGATTATAGGCGAATCAATTTTGCTCATCCAGGCTTTGCACGCCCGTTAATTTCTTGCAGGCACTTTGTCAAGATCCAGAGGACAAATGATTGGGAGAAGGACAATGAAAGAGATAAAAGAGTGAACACTATAACCAGCGGGCATTAGAGTGTCCCTGATATTTAAGTATAAATCCTCTTTCTTACTTATCCACACACCCCTGTCAGAAACACAAAGAACAGCTGGTATAGGACCTGCTGGTTTATCTCTGTCAGGCTGGAACAAGAAGTCTCTATTAATTGTAATTCCTTGTATTTCTTTGACTTTTCTCCCATATGTGTGGCAATTGGAGGTAAAGCAAGAAGAGAGTCTGGGGATAATGACATGGAGGTGCTAATGCCGAGAGCCCAAAGGCAGAGAGAGTGGGAGCCCCCCCCCACACACACACGCGCTAATCCTAGTTGGCTAGTACCCTCATGATGCCACCAGAGCAAAGGTGACACACTAGAGGTAAAGCATCATATTGTTCTGGGCTTGAGGCCTCTTAAGAGGAAGAATCTTTAAGTTCAGATCCAGGGACAGATTTTAGGAACTGTTCCATATCTGAGACTTTTCAAAATAGTATGAACTTAACTGCCTTATTCTGGAAGGATAAATTCTGGGAACTCAGCTGGTCTAAAGTCCCCACTGTCGTCTACATTAGTCACTAGCCACATACAGCTCCTGAAATATGCCAAGTACCAGAGAAGTGCTGCGTCAAACATGCTGGATTTGGAAGGCTTAGTAGTACTCATTTTATGCTCATTCCATACTGAAATGAGATTATTTTGGTTATACTAGGTTAAATAAAATGTATGTATCATAATATCAATTTTACGTGTTTATTTTATTTTTCAATGGTAGAGATCAGACCCAGAGCCTTGCACACGCTAGCTAAGTTGTCTATACTGAGTTATGTGCCCAGCCCTGGTTCTGTTTGTTATTTTGAATGTAGTTACTAGAAATTCTCAAGTCATCTAAGTTGCTTGTACATGTGTGTTAAATTCTACTTCTAATACGTTGGTTCTTTTGAGCTGTTATAATGAAATGTCTTAAACTGCGAGGCTTAAAAAGCTAGCATGGATTTCTCACAGTTCTGGACAATGGAAAATCCAAGGTCAAGAGGCTGGCAGGGCCACATCTGGATAAGACCTGCCTCCAGGCTCATATAAGGCATCTTCTCAAGTGGCAGAAGGGGTAAAAAAGTCTCCTTAGGCCCCTTCTATAAAGGTGCTTTACTACATGTAAGAAAAAAAAGAAAAAGAAGAAGAAAGAAAGAAAAGAAACGAAAAGAGAAGAAAAGAAGAAAAGAAAAGAAAAGAAAAGAAAAGAAAAGAAAAGAAAAGAAAAGAAAAGAAAAAGAAAAATATACTCAGAGTCCCAGCAAAAGTTAAGCCAACCTTTAACTCAAGTTAAAACCAAAACACGGGCTGGAGGGATGGCTTAGTGGTTAAGGCGTTTGCCTGCAAAGTCAAAGAACACTGGTTCAATTTCCCAGGACCCGTGTTAGCCAGATGCACAATGGGGACACACACATCTGGAGTTTGTTTGCAGTGGCTGGAAGCCCTGGTGCATCCATTCTTTCTCTTTCTCTCCTTCTTTCTCTGTCAAATAAATAAAATATTTTAAACAAAACACCACCAGCGTCAACAAAAGTTTAAATATGTGAAGTCCACAGGATGGCATCTCTAGTCTGCTTGTCTCCACATGCTCTCCTTGGGCACAAGAGCTCGTCATTGTCATTTGAGGAGTGCCTCTCATGAGAATGTTTCCTTGTTCGCTCCTTCTTGCAGCCCCATCTCTCCCACTCCTCTCAGATCTCTGGACTTCCCCCACGCCCTTCATCTCTACTTCACACTCCTGACCTTCTGCATCTGACCTTCATTGTGGTTTTAGGACATTTGTTTTCTCTGGTGCCACTGAAAGCATAGAAAGTGGAAGAGTCAAGCTGGATGTGGTGGCACATGCCTTTAATCCCAGCACTCGGGAGGCAGAGGTAGGAGGATCGCCATGAGTTGAAGGCCACCCTGAGACTACATAGTGAATTCCAGGTCAGCCTGAGCTAGAGTGAAGAGTCAAATCATATTCTCACTGTGGTGAGGCAAATGAGAAAAGTCCTCTGATAAGTGTTAAATGACAACAGCCTTTTGCAGCTCTGATGATTATCTCATTCCCCACACCGTGGCCGCCATTCACTTTGCTGAGATGATCTGCCTTCCTTGCAGGGTTGTGTTCTATTCTAAGGGCTCCCCTACCTGCATGGCCTTTGTACATAAGTGGCAGACTCCATTTCACTATAAACATAAAAAGGAAAATCTCCATTTAAGGCTCAAGGCTTCTGAGTCACTGACATTC
Source organism: Jaculus jaculus (assembly GCF_020740685.1). NCBI lineage: Eukaryota > Metazoa > Chordata > Mammalia > Rodentia > Dipodidae > Jaculus > Jaculus jaculus. Next base: position 112,254,474 of record NC_059108.1, on the reverse strand, counting down.
TGACAAGCCTCATTCAGCCACAGATGCATCTGTTTTCAGGGAAGTGGGCAGGGAGTAAGGCTCAGGGAAGAGAAACCTGGGAAGGAACAGAAGCAGCTCTGGTCCCAACATCTAGGCATCTCGGCACCCCCTCCCCTGCCATCTGCTTTACAAAGAAGAAAATAAGCCAGATGTGGTGGCGCATGCCTTTAATTCCAGCACTCAGAAGGCAAAGGTAGATGGATCACCATGTGTTCGAAGCCACCCTGAGACTACATAGTGAATTGCAGGTCAGCCTGGCCTAGAGCAAGACCCTACATTGAAAAAAAAATACAAAGAAGAAAATAGACAAATTCAAAGGGTAGGCTATTTAAAGATAAAACAGAATCACAACTAACTTTCTGGGTATGGATATAAGTGATCTAAAGTTCTTCAAATGGCCAGAATGCTGCCTTCTCTCATTCTCAGAATAGGCACTAGAAACAAAAAGAGGATTATATTCACTATTGGAAACAAAGCATGCATTATTTGCATATCTGAGGATAATGGGTGAAAAGAATATTGTGAGGAGGATGAGACAGATTATGGAGGCTAAGGAGAGATTTCTCTAAGGTCTCAGAAGTGCTCTTTACAATAGTTGATCTACTCATGGGTTTACCCACAAAAGAACATGAACTAAACTATAAGCTGTTGTAATTCTCCTTGGTCTATGCTTAGCATAATCTTATCAGTGATGGGCCCCATCTTGTCCAATATCAAAAGCCATGAGTCGAATAATGCTTGTGTGTGTGTGTGTGTGTGTGTATGCTTCTCTTCCTCAGCCCATCTTGACAGGATGGCACAGCCTCATGGTACAGCACTTCTTAGCTGGACCCTGGTGACCCCCACCTCCTGGAGTTCATTCCCTTGAGCAGTCCGCACAGCCCCCACCTCTAGGGAGGTCTACACTTACTGTTTCACTTCTAACAGATCCAAGGCCACAGGAGTGGCAGCATGCTCTAGCTCATATTAAGTCATTAAAGACTGACTTCTGTCTTGCTCACCCTGTCTTGCTCAATTGTTCTGAGAAAAACCAACTAGCATCTATATGTCCTATGAGAGGTTCCTATACTGATGTCTCTCTACCAACCAGGAAGTTCCTGAGGTCTGCTAACTGCTATGTGACCTTGGAAACAGACCATCTGAGCCACACCTAGATTTCTGGCCACAAAATCTCTAACATGGCACATATATGGTGGTTGTGCAATTGTGGCATCTGGTTTAACTAAGGTCAAGGTCCATAGGAAAGGTGGAAGGGAAGAGTCATGGGCCAAGGTAAGTGTACACAGTGGAATTCTCTCTTCTCTGGCCCTATTTTCCCTTCTCCCCTTCCTCTGCTCATTTTCCCTCTCTTCCCTTTCCTTTTCTCTCCTCTCTTACTCAGTGCTTTCTGACTTTGTATTGCTTCTGCTTTAATCATTTACTCTTAATACCCGCTCTCACATGTTGTCCACACCTCTGTCTATATTGAAAAGGCCTCCTCATGAGAGGATGGGGGTAGTAGCTTCATGCTTGTTAAACATGATCATGCAAATGAGGGGCCCTGAGCCTTTGATGTGCTAGCACCATAGACAATTTACCCAAATCCCTGTTGAAGAAAAAAAAAATAATAAGTTCATCTGCCTCTTCTGAGAGGGTAAGAGACTGGGAATGAAAGTTACAGAGACTTTCTTTTTCCTATATGCAAGAGAAATCAAAAGTAAGGGAAAACATTCATCAGTATAAAATATATATATATAAAATGGAACCAGCCTAGATGTCCCTCAACAGATGAGTGGATAATGAAGATGTGGCACATTTATACAATGGAGTTCTACTCAGCAGTAAAGAAAAATGAAGTTATGAAATTTGTAGAAAAATGGATGGACCTAGAAAGTATTATACTAAGTCAGGTAACCCAGGCCCAGAAAGCCAAGCGCCACATGTTCTCTCTCATATGTGGATCCTAGCTACAAATGATTGGGCTTCTGCGTGAGAAGGAAAATACTTAGTAGCAGAGGCCAGTAAGGTAAAAAGGAGACATAAAGGGTAGAGAAAGGAAGGGAGGAGGATACTTAATAGGTTGATATTGTATATATGTAATTACAATGATTGTAATGGGGAGGTAATATGATGGAGAATGGAATTTCAAATGGGAAAGTGTGGGGGTTGGGAAGGGAGGGAATTACCATGGGATATATTTTATAATCATGGAAAATGTTAATAAAAATTAAAAAAAAAAAAAAAAATATATATATATATATATATATATATATATACACACACACACACACACCAGGAAACAAGGAGAAAGAATGAGAATCAAACAAATTTAATTGGTTCAATATTATTTAGGTAGACAGGAGAATAAATAACCTATATCATTCATTGATTCATCCATTCGCTCATTCAGCCATTTTATTGAGTAGCAGATGTTAATATTATGTCCCTATTCATGTTCACAGTGGAACATTCACTAGTAACTGTTTTGCTAATCCAGGAATATTTGGGAATAATATCTTCTAGTTTGTTCCTCTTGGTCTGTGTGTCAGCCTTTAATAATTTCAGCGATTGATCGATGGCACCAATGCATGCCCCATGCTGGCTTTCTTGTTCCTAAAACATTCATTCATTGCAAATTTTGGATGCGTGAAATATAAATAGACTATAGGGGCTCACGCTCAGCAACTACCATGAGGCAATGTGCTTCTTAAACTGAAGCATTAACTTTCCATGAGTATTTCCCAAGAACCATTGACTGCTGTTTTTCTTCTTCAGGTTGAAAGGTTTAAAATCTAAGATCCAGAAAATGAAATACAAAATAACTTAGAAAACATTCAGCCAAAGTAGTTTTCCAATTCCCTAAAGCAGTATTTTAAGAAAGAGGCAGAGAATTTTGAATCCGGGAGAACACAAGTGATGAATTCTGTAAAGCTCTCTCATTTTACAGGTGACAAAAGTGAGATAGTGGACTGCCAAAGGGGCTCACACAAGAAGGCAGGTCCAGTTTGAGGAAGAGGTCAGCCAGCATGCCCAACTGCTAACTACTAATCCACTGAGGAAGCAGAGGGGTCTGACTTCCTGTGCCCCTGAAAACTCATCTGTGCCTCTGTGTATTGACCACATTCTCTGTCCTGCTCTTTCTTCTAGACACTGAGCAAATGGATGGCCCAACTCCTGCTCTGTATGCAAGATGAAAGACATTTCCAGCAGTGTTTGCAGAAAACAATATTGCTCACTGGAGTCTCCCATTTGCTCTTGTGATTTTTTTTAAGATAATAAATGAAGTGATTACCAGGGGTAGTTCTGTAAACAACTTCTTTTGTTTGGGGTTTTCCAAGGACACTCAGTGAAGCCTTCTCTGTACTGAGGGGCTGATCCTAAAGAGAGGCAGAATAATCTCACAGAATCTTAAGGAATCATTGGTTTAACAATGAACACATTCTTCTGCATGCTCCGTGCCAGTCCCCATTCTGCACTATAAAGTAGTCTGCAAGAGGAACCAGAAGACCCTATCCTGGTGGTAGGCCTTTCCTCACATCCAAAATATTGGCTTGCTCACCTATCAACTCTGTCACCAAGTTGCTGAAAGAATGAAACAGATAATAAATAAGAAAGCAGAGCTTAGGTAGGATTTGCCTGGTTTTTTGTTGTTGTTGTTATTGTTTTTATTCACAAAAGTCAATTGCTTTGCCTTTCTGGACCTTATCTCCTTTCCCTGCAAACTGGGCTGTTGGAACAGATCAATGATGCAAACCAAGATGCCCTTGGAGACCTGGCATATGAGAAATACATGAACACACAGCCTTGGCATAAAACAGTAGGGTTAGCTCAGGATCTGACTGGCTTAATCTGACTACCAATTCCCCCCATCCCCACCCCACCACCACCACCACTTTTCTCTTTCTCTCAATTCTGGGCAATCCTCAGTTACTCTGCACCCTAGAATGCAGTAGAAGGGATGACTTCTCAGCCTAAGGCCTTCTCAATCTACACCTTCATCCCCTTCAAAGCCATAAGCCACAAGGCCAAGTTGGCAAGCTTTAGCCAGCAACCAACTGAATGGACCAGATGTATGGCCAGCAGGAGCAGAGCTGCCAGCTGAGCCTAGGCAATCCAGAGTGGTGAGGAATATGAGATCCTCGTGTGTTGAAGCCATCACTTGTTTAAAAGCTATTTTATTTATTTACTCATTATTTGAGAAAGGAGGGAGGGAGGGAGATAGAGAGAGAAAGAGAGAAAGAATGGGTATGCCAGGGCCTCTAGGCACTACAAGTGAACTCCAGACACATGTACCACCTTGTGCATCTGGCTGATGCATCTGGCCGATGTGGGTACTGGAGAATCGAAGCTGGGTCCTTAGGCTTCACAGGCAAGCACCTTAACCATTAAGCTATCTCTCCAGCCCAAAGCCACTACTTTGTATGTGTATATGTGTGTGTGTGTGTGTGTGTGTGTGTGTGTGTGTGTGTGTGTGTGTATACATACACTTTTAATCCACATATGCTGCAAAACAGAAACAGACCCAGTTTTGGTGATCCGGAAGCACAGGACATGTAGGCCAAGTGTCTGACTTTACGGATGTCATCACTGAGGAAACAACTGAAGCTCATGTAGTAAGCTTCATGCTTCAGTGGCACCTGCAGAGTTGGCTCTGCTGGGACAGGTGTGCCTGAGAACATGAAAACCATAAAACTGCAAAACTATCCGGACTGAGCACAGCAAGGCAAGAGTCTGGTTCAGGGTCATGGCCCATGTAGTAGGCAAACTGCGACTTGAGTTCACAGCTCATGGGCTTTAATATAATGAATGCTCTTGCCAATAAATACACCTCTTCTTACCGTTCCACAGAAACATCACCATCACATCAGCATACAAACACCCTGGCAAAATAACAGGTCTAGAAAAAAGAGTTGGCAAGTATTTAGGCTAAACATAGTGTAATATATTATAGAAAGCACAGGTGTAGGAGTTAGCATATTTAGGTCTAAGTCCTGAGTCTCCACATATTCCCTTTATGACCTCTTTGAGCCTATTCCTTATCTGCAAAGTTCTTCCAGGGCTAAATTGTAAAAGCACTTTACAACTGCTAAAAGCGCAATATTAATAGGAGCTATTGGTAGGAAAGCAGCCTATACTTATGACTTTACACTGTTTCCTTGGATTCCCCGGAGAATTTTCTGAGTAAACATTGGCAAAGGGATTTGCCTCCAGTGTGAAAAGCAGACGAATGGTTACTCAGAAGAAAGGTCAGTCTTGGCTGCCTTGCCTAGAAACCTCCCCTAGACCACCCTAGCACATAGTGATCCCAGCCATGATCTGGGATACGCAAACAGTTGGTGAGGCCTGAGTGGACTCCTCACCACACATGATTTCAGTCTGGTGTGCTCATGAGTCAGTGTGGACTTCTCACCCTGAGTAACAGAGAGAGACAAGACCAAAAGCATGAGTTCCAGGTGCACTGTGCAATTCCCAAGGTGTCAGGTCATGGCCGCCTCCAGATCTTTCACACACAGGACACCTGTCACCTCCAAGACATGAGAAGACTTGTTCCCGAGACTCAAAACCATGACTGAGCTTGCCTTTCTGTCAGGTACTGGAAACCTCAGCTGCTCTGATTGAACAGGAAAGAGGATTTCATCTGTCCCTTAACAAACTGTCTTTGTTTCCAATGTAGCATTAATATAAAAAAATCTCATGGGGAGGGAAGAGCTGGAGATATTCTGAGTGGTTGTCACTTGACTTCAATGCCTAAAGACCAGGGTTTGATTCCCCAGTAGCCATGTAAACCAGATGTTCAAGGTAGCATATGTGTCTGGAGTTCATTTGCAGTGGCTAGAAGCTCTGGCATGCCCATTCTCTCCCTCTCTACCTGCCTCCCTATCTCTATCTGCCATTCTAGCGTGCTCTCTCTCTCTCTTTCTCAAATAAAAACTCTCATTTGGATGTGAGGAAGTGAATGTTGTGGATTTCTTCGAGGAAAAATAAGTGCCATTCCACTTTTAAATTGTTTCCCTGCCCCTTCTCAGTCTATTTCCTGTAGCCATCCCTATGTATATTTCCCAACTGTGCATGTTCTCCATGCCCCAACACGTTTGTTAACAAGTGAGATACTATTGCTTCATTTCCCTTACCCTGCTTAAGATTCACCCCATGGACATGGACATCGTAACTCATGGTCCAAAACAGTGGCTATGCCATCAACACATTGTGCCCATATGGTGGCAGAAGAAAAAGATGTGTCAGGAATACCTAAGGCTGAAAACCTAGCTGGAGAACATGTCATAGCCTAGAAGCAGAGAAGGGCACCTTGGGGAGATATTGGGAGTGGCTGAAATTAGGAGACACTGAAAATGATGCAGTATGGGGGTACTCAAAAGTTTTAGGAACTTGGGTTATAAGGCTATTGGGAGAATAAAGAGAAATGGCTCTTTGGGTAGAAATATGGACCTACTTGGGGAGCAGTGAAAGATAAGGTATGCCATGTAAGGTTGGGCAAAACAGGGATTTGGAGGTCAATAAGGTCAGGTGCGGACACACCCAGTTTGGGCTTGGGTTCCAGTGCTACTGGTCTCACACCTAATAACCCCTTCCCTTCAGCATCTAGCCTACAGTAACTAAGGAGCCCTCTCTCTCTGGAGTCTAACTCTACAAGGCATAGATTATTGCCCATTTTGCTCAAAGTGCATATCCTTCACTCCTGGACTAATACTTGCCTAAGAAATAGATGTTGGGGCTGGAATATGGCTTAGCAGTTAAGGTGCTTACCTGCAAAGCCTAAGTACCCAGGTTCAATTCCCCAGAACCCACATAAGCCAAATGCACATGGTGGCAATATGTCTAGACTTTGTTTGCAGTGAATTGAAGCCCTGACATGATCTCTCTCTCTCTCTCTCTCTCTCTCTCTCTCTCTCTGTAACTAAACAAATAAAATTAAAATTAAAAATAAGAAATACATATTGGATGAATTGCAGAATCAAGAGCATATAGCAGGTTGAGAAGAAAAAGGAACACAGTGGTTTTTTTATATGTCATTTGGTAGAATCTTTATCTGCTGTGGAAACAAACTGAACCAGTGACATTCAATTTTCCTCTAGTGATGGATGGGGAACACAAATATGTATTTTAGATGATGGTGGATGCACCTTAACTATAAAAAATACAAGCACTTTTGTCTTAGCTTGGTTTCCCTGAAATAGAGCTTAGGTTAAATGCCTGAGTGATTTGAGGGTAAGGGAGTGAGAAGTATGAGATGGCAAAGAGAAAAATAATATGAGAGTGCAAAATTGAGGTCATAGCCATGGGCAGGCAGGCTTACATCTATAGGGCCCTTTAGGGAAACATTCAGAATGCTTCCCAAAATTTTCTGCCCAAAGGCTGGGAGACAAAGAGCTCAGAACCTGACTTCTGACTACCAGCTGCCTGTGCCTAATGTTCATGTCCTCCTCCTCCGTCCAAAACATATACAAACAAAGCACTTGGGAGCTGCGCTTGGGCCCTGATCCTGCAGGCTCTCCTTGGAAGGAAGAGGGTTCTGGGATGAATGCTGAAACTTATGTGGTATGGTCATGAAGATGAGACCATATCGGTGTAAAATAAAGCCACATTCATGCAGGACTGTTCACTGCAGTTGCCATCAAAATCAGACACAGCCCAGGACCCAGAAGAAAGAAGAAGATTTCTGCAAGTCTGCGTCCAACTTGGTCTATATAGAAACTTCCAAGCCAACCAGGGCTATATAGTGAGATATAGTGTCTGGAACAAATGTTCTTTTATAAAACAATAGCTTGTGCTCATGATTCTTCACCTTTTACCAATTTTTAAAGAGAATTTACTGATCTGAAAAGCCAACAGTCTGATAATCACTGGTTGAATAGACAAGAAATCAGTCTACACTGGATATGGTGGTGGTGTATAGCTATTGCCTCCAAATTGAATCTCCTAAAATTCAGGTAGCTCAGAAAAGTCCCATGATTCACAAGGGTCCCCTCCTGGGTTACACAAACAGTAAGCATTGCTGAAGAGAGGACAGTCTCTGGTGGAGCTGACTACACTTTGGGTAGGGAATTCCAGAGAGGCAGCTTCTGTAACTTGTTACCCATGCTGGGATGGGCCATCCAGAGATGCAAGCGGATTTGAGTTACCCATGTGCCTGTGAGTAATCCCTCACGATGCTGCTGTAAATAATCCCAATAAAATCACTAGTTCACTGAGCTAGGCTGGGGTAGAATAATTTATTTTGCGCTATCTGTGGTGAACAGATGTTTGTTCATGTCTTTCCAGAAAAAAAAAAAAAAAAAACAAAGAAAGAAAGAAAGGAAAACATCACACAACAGTTGGATTGTGTTATGTCAATGTGGTCAGTTTGGGAATTACATTTCCCAGTATGGATTCAGTTTAGAGTTTGGCAGAAAAGAGATGTATCAGTTGCTTTCTCCTTGGGACAAACTACCCAACAAAAAGGCAATTTAGGGAATCAAAGATTTTATTTCTAGTTTACAGTTTCCAGGATAAATTTTCATGGCAGGAAGCCATGGCAGAGGCAGGAAGGAAGCTGGAGGGAGTCACGTTTACTTTAGTCACATCCTCACATCCACAGGGAGGAGACTGAGCAAGATCACTGCCTCACACTCAGCTAGCTTTCTCCCTCATATACAGTGCAGGAACCCAGCCTTGGGATGGTGACACAGTTAGGGTGTGTCTTCCCCTTACTCTAGAAAAATCCCTCACAAACATGACAAGAGACTTGTTTCCATGGTGATTCTAAATCCTGTCAAATTGACACCAGAGATGAATCATCACAATTATGATCACCAGACCCATGTTCCTTCCATTTTATTATATATGGCCCAGCTCAGAAGGGATATGTGGAAAATTCAGAAAGCAGAAAGAAAATCTTTACACTGTGAAGGGGTTTTTGCTTGGATATTTTGCTTAGTTGCCTGTTGTGTTTTGATCAGATAGCTTCCCAAAGAAACCTAGTAGTTTTTCATCTTGTAAATGTCCACATTTTCTTCTCACCTGATGTCCCTGTTGTCCACCAATGATCCCAGAACCATTACCAAGGGCTTGGCTATGGACCAGCAGAGGTGGTGGCTAAAAAGACACCACTGCTTCCCATAGACCTCTCCATGCACTCTGGTCATGTCCCTTTGGCAGCTGAAAGTGCTTCACTTGTTAAATTGCCTATTGATGACTCCTTTTCTGATCTTCCCATTCCTTCTTCCAGAACTTCACTTTAGTGTCTCCTCACATAATGATAAAAGAGCAGATTCCTATATTAAATTTCTGCCTGTCATTCTCATAAGAACTCTGTTCTTCCTAAATCTTGATTGATTAATGTCATTGATGCTGTGGTGGTTTGAATGTAAATGTCCCATAGCCAGGCTGGAGAGATGGCTTAGCAGTTAAGTGCTTGCCTGTGAAGCCTAAGGACCCCGGTTCAAGTCTCAATTCCCCAGGACTCACATTAGCCAGATGCACAAGGGGGCGCACATGTCTGGAGTTCATTGGCAGAGGCTGGAAGCCCTGGTGCGTCCATTCTCTATCTGCCTCTTTCTCTCTCTGTCTTCTCTCTGTGTCTGTCGCTCTCAATTAAATAAATAAGAAAGGAACAAAAAAAAAGTCCCATCGCCTCAGGTGTTTTTTGTTTTAGAGAGAGGGACAGAGAGAGAGAAAGAGAAAGAGAATTGGCCTGCCAGGGCCACAGCCACTGCAATCAAACCCCAGATGCTTGTGCCACCTAGTGCGCATGTGTGACCTTGCACTTGCCTCATCTTTGTGCATATGGCTTACATGGGATCTAAAGAGTCAAACATGAGTCCTTTGGTTTCACAAGTCTCTGTGACTGCTCTGTAAAATGCCATATCTCTCTACAGCCACAGGACTGAGATTTCTGAAAAGTCCCAGAGTCAAAATCCTGCATGTGGAATGCCTTATAAAGCTACAATACCAACAGAGTGCATGTGTCAAACCAGAAGCTGTAAAGAATGTCTTCTCAGGCTGGAGAGATGGCTTAGCGGTTATATATACACAAAAGCAAAATATAAAATATAGAGAGACAGATACAAAATTTCAAGTAGAAATACAAATTAAACTTGCTATGAGATACCATTACAGATCCATTAAAATGACAATTTAATTGACAGAAAATATTAGTGTAGTCAAGAATGTAAGGCAACTGGCACGCTCATATACTAACAGGGATATAAACTAGAACAGCTTTACCAAACCAGTTCATAGCTTTTTAAAAAGTCAAACCTGGGAACATTGCAGAAGAGAGGGCAGAAAAAATGTAAGAGCCAGAGGGTGGGAAGGTATACTCTGTAGCATTTTCCATTCCACAGGGACTAGCGGATATATTCATGACCCTAAAAATGTTTACCTATAACCCCAGTGAGAAGGGCCCTAAGTAGAACAGGGGAAGGGAGAGGCACATAAGAGTGTAACCAGAGGGCTGGAGAGATTGCTTAGCAGTTAAAACACTTGCCTGTGAAGCCTAAGGACCCTGGTTCGAAGCTCTATTCCCCAGGGCCCTCGTTACCAGATGCACAAGGGGGCATACGCATCTGGAGTTCGTTTGCAGTGGCTAGAGGCCCTGGAGCGCCCATTCTCTCTCTATCTCTATGTATCTGTTTCTCTATCTGTTACTCTCAAATAAATAAATATTTTTTTATAAAAAAAAGAGTGTGGGCTGGAGAGATGGCTTAGTGGTTAAGTGCTTGCCTGTGAAGCCTAAGGACCCCAGTTCAAGGCTTGATTCTCCAGGACCTACGTTAGCCAGATGCACAAGGGGGCGCATGCGTCTGGAGGTCGTTTGCAGTGGTCAGAGGCCCTGGCATGTCCATTCTGTCTCTCTCTATCTGCCTCTTTGTCTATCTCTCTGTCCATAGCTTTTAAATAAATAAAAATAAAAACAAATAAATTATTTTTTTAAAAAAAAGAGTGTAACCAGAAGGGAATATGACCAATTTGCAATATGCTCACATATTAAAGTTCTCAATAATTTTTTTAAATGTTAAGCATGCGCTCACTGTATGGCTGAGCAATTCCTCTTCTAGGTATTAACCCAAGAGAAATGAAGTTCACATCCACACAAAGACTTGATTGATCTCAAATGTGCATAGCAGGTCTAGTCATAGAAGCCAGTGATTTCAAAAAAATCCCAAACAACCAGGTGAATGGAAAAATAAGTGTTAGTGTTTTTATTCAATGGACTATGATTTAAGTGATCAAAAAAAAAAAAAGGAATAAACTGCATATACGTGAAACATCATAGCTAAACCTCAAACATGTAAAAGAGAATTATAGCATGGTACCGCCTGCATGAACCTTTAGAAAGAAGCAAGCTAGTCTATACTGACAAATGCCCCCCCCCCCCGCCCACCAATAGAGCTGTGGGGCCAGGATGTGCGGTATGGAAGAGACTGCTGAGGACAGAGCACAGGCATTCCCTACATTGAGTGAGGTGGTGTTTACTCAGGCACACATCTCTGTCTAAACCTGTTGAAATATACAACTCGAATTTATGCTTATTGTGTTTTGTAAAGTGTACCTGTGGTAGTTTGATTCAGGTGCCTCCATCCCATAAATTTATGTGTTCTGAATGCTACCTCAGCTGGTGGCAATTTGGGAATTGGAGCCTCCTGGAGGTAATGTACTGTTGGGAGTGTGCTTATGGGCATTATAGACAGTTTCCCTTTTCCAGTGTTTGGCACACTCTCCTGCTGCTGTTGTCCACCTGATGTTGGCCAGGAGGTGAAGTCCACACTCTGCTTATGCCATCATTTTCTCTGTCATCACAGAGCTTCCCCCTCATGTCTGTAAGCCAAAATAAATCCTTTACTCCCATAAACTGCTCTTGGCCTGGTGTTTTCTGCCAGCATATAAAGCTGGTGGCAACAACACCTCAATAAAGTTGGTCAGGATAAAAAAAAAAAAAAAAAAAAAAAGCAGAACACATCACAAGTCATCTGGGGATTGCAGTCTCCGATGTTCAGCAGCCCTTGGAACCTGGTGATAGATGGGAAATGTGCTCCCAGATGCTGGAAATCAGGCCTGCCGCAGACATGATATCACACCTCTTGTTTGAGGGCTATGATGTATTCCCTGGCTGCACATAGACTGCTATCACCTGCAACAGAGCACTGCCTTCCACAGATAAAGAGCTGGAGGCTGACCTATGGTCTTGCTCTCTCACACAGCCTCACATCCATAAGCTTTCTCTCGTTAGTGGACGCAATTCCAAGCCACAGGAAGGCTACACAGTGTGAAGATGAGAAAGTAGACTCAGACCTAAAGGTGGCGAGTTAGCTCCAAGACAGTAATGGCAAAGAGACAATGCTCAAACTCCAGCAAAAAGAACTACCGCTCAAGCTATCTCTAACTAAACTAGACCAACACGTGTAAAAAAAAAAAAAAAAAAAAAAAAAAAGCAGTCCTTATGGCAAAGCAGTTGAAAGAATCCCCTACTTTCTCTTTATTACACTCAAAAAACAAATATAACCCTGAGCCAACAATTCATCTTTGACTAGACAGGCTTTAGTTTTCACTCATTGCCATTTTGTCCTCCCAGTGTAAAGGGATAAAACATATGAGCTACTAGACCACGAAGTTGCCACAAGCCCAAGAACTAGACATTTTAGACAACATTATCTAGATTATTCTTCATTTGCATGGCGTATGGCCTGAGGCCAAGGAAATGTTGGTGTTAAATTGGCACAGCGCGAGGGAGGATGGCATTTAAAAGAAGAGGGTTGGCAGAGAAGCAGCCTAAATGTATTGTATAGACCTATTTCCCTAGAATTCTAACAGCTAAAAATTCAAATAACAGAAATCTTTGCTGTTTCAAAGCACATCTTAAACTCATGCCAAAATGGCAAAGACATGTCATAATTGGAGAGTGGAATCTGAATTAAAGGGAAATACAAAATTAGTATAATTTAACATTCTTTGAAAACATGTTTTATGACAACGCTCAATAAACCAGGTTATTCAATTTACTAATCTAGTTACTTATAAACAAGGACTACGTGAGCTTTTTTTTTTTTTAATCCTAGTGCAAAGCATAGTTCCAAGCATAAAGCACACATTCAATGTTAGTTGAAAGAAAATAAAAACATGAATGATAGTTCATTTCTTTAAAAAGGAAGAGAATCCCAAATATATGTTCATATGAACTTGAGAAAGTGTGGCAACAAACTTTTACCAAGGAGTGTCTCAATAATGTGAGGAGAAGATAACTTTTCCCTTAATCCATAACACAACAGCCTTTCCACCCTACCCATGCAGGGGGCCGTTCAATATTGTTCTTGATTCCTGACTTAGAAGCTAACTGCATGCCTGGAGCCCTGGACATCCTGCATGCAGATGAAGGAGGAGGATGTCCTCAAGTTCTTTGCACAGGGACCTACTTAGTTGGCACCAACCTTGATTTCCAGATGGATCTCCAGGAGGAAGAGTGCTGGCATCCAGGTCATCAGTCTGAAGAGGACCTGGGAAAAGCTTCTGCTGCCAGCTCGTCCTCTTGTTGCCATGAAGAGCCCTGCTGATGTCAGCGTTATCTCCTCCAGCAGCGCAGGCCACCGTGCCATGCCACAGGAGCCACTCCCGTCAGTGGCTGCCTCACCCCTGGGACCTTCACTGACCACATCCAGGCAGTCTTCGGGGAGCCCCATCCTTCGGTGCTGACTGACCCCCTGGGCTGCGTCCCGTGTCAACCTGCCTACCACTGCTCTGTGTGACACAGGCTCTCCCCTGTGCTACGTGGACACCGCCATCCCAGGCAACACCGGAGCTCCCTCGGTGGGCCTGATGCTACGGAGGCTGGCCTAGGAAGCTCTGTGCATGCACGGCACCATCTCCCGAGAGCACCCCTGGGTGCTCAGGCCCGAACTGTTCTTCTACAGAGACCCTGAGGAGGTCGACGAGGAGGAGCAGGCCGCCGCTGAGAAGGCTGTGACCAAGGAGGCGTTCCAGGGAGAGTGGACCGCGCCTGCTCCCGAGTTCCCTGCTGCCCAGCCCGAGGTGGCACACTGGTCGGAAGGCGTGCAGGTGCCCACTGTGCCTATCCAGCAGTTCCCGACCGAAGATCGGAGTGCCCGGCCGGCCACTGAGGTCTGGTCCGCAGCTCCCACGCTCAGGCCACGGAGTGGGTGGGGAATACCCTGACCGGTCCTCAGCTGTCTGTAGACTCAGGAAAGGTGAAAATAAGCAGTTTCTTAAAAAGAAAAACAAAGCCAGGCGTGGTGGCGCACGCCTTTAATTCCAGCACTTGGGAGGCAGAGGTAGGAGGATCGCCATGAGTTCAAGGCCACCTGGTGACTCCATAATGAATTCCAGGTCAGCCTGTCAGCCTGGGCAAGAGCAAAACCCTACCTTGAAAAACCAAAAAGGAAAAGGAAAAAGAAAGAAAGAAAGAAAAACAAGCAAAAAAAGAACATAATACAACAGTTCATGAGCTTTGATATCAGACTAGGTTCAAATGCCAAACTGACCAATTTTCAGATGTATTTCTAGGCAAGCGGCTCAATCTCTTTGAACCTCATTCTCTCATCTATAAATGAAACTCCCAATAGTTCTTTTTTATTAATTTTTTTGTATGGCGTGTGTGAGGTATGCACCGTGTGTATGCAGATGCACATACCCCATGCATATGCATGTGGAGCCTGGAGGAAGGCATCAAGTTTCCTTCTCTAACACTCTTCCACCTGCTTTCCCTGAGACACAGTCTCTCACTGAATCTGGAGCTTCCTGTATGTTAGTTAGACTGGCTCACTAGCGAGCCCCAGGGATCCTTCTATGTCTCCTCAGTGCGGGTGTTGCAGGCATGCATGACTATGCTTTGGTGTCACTTAGGTATTTGGAATCCTCATGCTTGTACCATGTAGTGGTTTGAATGCAAAATGCCCTCCATAGCCTCATGTGATTTTTATAAAGCCTCATACTTCTCTGCCGGCAGAGCCTTTGAGAGGTGAAGCATTGCTGGAAGAGCTGTGTCACTGGGAGTGAATCCTGAGGTTCTGACTAATCACTAGCCAGCTGACTCTTGCAGCTACCTCTTGGCTGATGTGACAAGACATGATGCCCAGCAGTCTCTGCTTGCACCATGCTTTAGAAAGGGACACTGCTATATGAAAGCAACCAGCCTGCAAGAGGTATACACCTGTGCAATAGTGGCACCCAGCCTAGATGGATAACCAATGACTAAGAGATACCAACGAGAAGTTCCCACTAGCCTTTGGCCAAAGGAGAGGCTACACCCATCATAATCTCTCTTAAAGCCGGGCTTGGTGGCACATGCCTTTAATCCCAGCACTCGGGAGGCAGAGGTAGGAGGATCACCATGAGTTCAAGGCCACCCTGAGACTACATAGTGAATTCCAGGAGAGCCTGAGCTAGAGTAAAACCCTACCTCAAAACAACAACAACAAAAATCTCCTTGATTAACCATGCTAACCCCATTTAACCTATGCTGGCCTCATTCTCCATTGAGAATCTGTTTTTCTTTTTCAGAAGGCAACAAGAACCAAGAAGATAAACCACCCCTGGCACATCAGCCAGGACCCAGGCAAAACCACAGAGGAACTGGCGAGATGAGCAAGAGGTGCTGCTTCCATGGTGAGCCTGACAACCTGCACCAGGATGATGGAGACAGACACTGAGGGGACTCAAGGCATACCAAATCAGAAACCAAGAAACTGCTGAAAGCACAACACGGAAGTAGACTTAAAACACACCACAGCTCAGGGAATTTTTCAGAAGCTTGGACAGAAAGAGCCAGAGTGGAAGGGAATGTCTAGAGGCATTGTCCCCCCCCCCCCACACACACACATTGCAATGACTGATGCTGCTGTCACATCTCATAACCCACAACCCCATGGAGAATACCAGCAATCCCACAGAGGAGGACCCTCAGAAGAATGAGAGCAGTGAGGAGGGAAATGATAGTTCCAACACATGATGTGTCCATACAACGTTTGTACTTAATAAAAAAAATATAGACTACCTTAGGTTAGCATGCAAAGCAATCATGTTCACTATGGCATTTCCATACATATGTGTCATTAAGCTTTGTTCTCACTCATTCCCCTCCCCATGGCTTACCTCTTCCCCATGTTTCTGTCCCATTCTGGCTGGATTGAGTCCTTCCCCCACATGGTCCTACTCTCCTCTTTCTGGTCATATTATTCTATCACCCTTTCTTTTTAAAAATTATTTATTTGCACATTTGTGTGTGTGTGCTGCATGCGTGTTCGGGAGCGCTAGGGCCTCCTGCCAGTACAAACTAATGCCAGACAATTGTACCACTTCTTACATCCAGTTTTACCCATGTGGCTGGGGAACTGAACCGGGGCTAGGTTGCTCTGCAAGCAAGCACCCTTAACTACTGACTCATCTCCCCAGCCTCCCTTGGACCTTCAGGTCTCTTCCTCTTCTCTCATCATCTTTTTTTTCTAGTTTCATGACCTCCCCTACACAGACATATGAAATTTGAAATCTAGATTCCATGCATGAGAGAAAACATGCAGTATTTGTTTCTCTGAGTCTGGCTTATTTCACTATAGATATTATTTGCAGTTATATCCATTTTTTTAATGTCATGATTTCATTTTTCTTTATAGCTGAATAAAACTCTTGAGATATATATATATATATATATATATATATATATATATATATATATACACATAGTCACATTTTCTTAAACCAGTCACGTGTTGATAAGCATCTAAGCTGCTTCCATTTCCTGGCTGTTGTGAATAGTGCAGCAATAAACACGGATATGGATATAGCTCTGTGGTATATTGACTTAGAGTGCTTCAGATATATATGCATGTAAGAGGGGTATAGCTATGTGATATGGTAGTTTTCATCTCAATTTTTGAGAAATTTCCATACTAATTTACATAGTAGCTACATCTGTTTACACTCCCACTAGCAATGAATAAAGGTTCCTCTTTCCCCCACATCCTCACAAGCATTTGTTTACTTGACAATAAACCATTCTCATTGATGTGTGATGAAATCTGGAATAGCATTTCCTTGATGGCTAAGGATGTTGAACACTTTTTTTTTTAAGTATTTATTGGCCATTTCTTATTTTTTCTTTTGAGAACTGTCTATACAATTCAGTAGTCCATTTATTAGTTGGTGTTTTGGAATTTAACTTTTGCAGTTCTTTAAGACTATTTATTAGTTATTTTATTTATTTAAGAGAGATATACAGCAAGAGAATGGGTGTGCCAGGTCCTCCTCCTGCCATTGCAGATGAACCCCAGATGCATGTGCCACTTTGTGCATCTGGCTTTATATGGGTACTGGAGAATTGAACCCAGACTATCAGGCTTTGCAATAAAATGCCTTTAACTACTGAGCCATTTCTCTACCCCAATTTTTCTGTGTCTCTTTTTTAAAATTGTTTTATTAGTTATGTACACAGTGTGTATACAGTCATGTTGGTACCATCGTTAGTCTCCCCCCTGTCCTCCCCACTCCACAGGGCCCCTCCTCGTTGGGAATTGTGGGTTGTGCATTGTAGGGTTAGCCATCAGTTATGGGGAAGAGGCAGTGTCTCTGTGCATAATGACCCAACTTGTGGCTCTAACAATCTTTCTGCCCCTTCTTCCACAAATTTCCCTGAGCCATGTTGGGTTCATTTTAGGTCTGCTTCAGTGATGAGCCTCTGTGTCTCTGGATATCTGGTTTGGTAGGAGTTGAGTGTTCTCTGTGTCTATCTCCTTCATCCTTGTGCTGGTACAGGCTCACCGAGAAAGCAGCACTGTTGCTCATTTCCCCAATTACTCTTGGTTTCATCTTCTACCCCAATTTTTGCAGTTCTTTGTATACTCTTGTTGCAGTTACCTTAAGAATTGCTGGACAAACACTTCACCAGAAACAGCTTATGGGAAGAAAGGTTTTATTTCAGGCTTACAGAGTCCAGGAGAAGTTCCATCAAAGGCAGAAGAAGCTGGCTCACTCCGTCACACATTAGCAGAGCAGAGAGAGAAAACCCAACACCAGCAGGTGCCACCAGCCAGCAAAAATACAGCCAGAACTCCAAACTGCTCTGAACACACCTTAGGGCTGGACTACCTCTTTTCCAGAAGGGCTCCACCCACTGGAGACTGAAGTTGCAAGCTCAATCTTAATATTTAAAAAAAAAAAAAAAAAGGGCTGGAGAGATGGCTTAGCAGTTAAGCGCTTGCCTGTGAAGCCTAAGGACCCTGGTTTGAGGCTCGGTTCCCCAGGTCCCACGTTAGCCAGATGCACAAGGGGGCGCATGCGTCTGGAGTTCGTTTGCAGAGGCTGGAAGCCCTGGCGCGCCCATTCTCTCTCTCTCTCCTTCTATCTGTCTTTCTCTCTGTGTCTGTCACTCTCAAAATAAATAAATAAATAAAAATTAAAAAAAAAAAAAAGGCCTGAGCCTATGGGGATGTACATTCAAACCAGCACAGTCCTCGATATTAATCACTTCTCTGATGTACAGTTGTCAAAGAATGTCTCCCAGGCTGTAGGTTGTCTCTTCTCTCTGGTGACTGGGTCCTTGACTGTGCATAAGCTTGTTAATTTCATACAATCCCATTTGTTAATTCTGGGCATTATGTCCTAGGTGGTTGAGGTCCTTTTCTGAAAAGCCTTGCTTTTTCTTGAAGTATTTTATCTATGCTTTCCTCTAGAAATGTTGAGTTTTTAGGTGCTGCAATAATGTCTTTGGTCCATGTTTAATCGATTTTTATAGAGAGTGGGAGATAGGAACCTAATTTCATTCTTGTACACAGGGATATCCAGCTTACCTAGCACCCACTGGTGAAGATGCTATCTTTTATCAATGTATGTTTTGACACATTTGTCAAAAATTCGATGACTGTATCTGTGAAGTTTATTTCTGGATCTTTTATTTGTCTATATGTCTGTTTTGTGCCAGTATCAAACTCTGTTTGCTTCTATGGATTTGTAATATAATTTGAGGTTGGGTATTGTAACATCTGCAGCACCATTATTTCTGCTAAGGATTGCTTTAACCTTTGGAGGCCATTCATGCCTCTATATGGATTTTAGGATTGTTTTTTCCACTTCTTTGAAGAATGTCATTGGAATTTTGATAGGGAATTGCATTGAATCTAAAGCTCACTTTGGTGACACAGTGCTTTCACAATATCAATTCCACCAGTCCATGAGCACTTTTCTTCTCCCTGTGTGGGCTCTGTAAACTTATTTTTGTTTTAGTTTCTGCCTTTCATATTGAAGGCTTTTTCTTTTTCTTAAAAGTCTGGCCATCCTCTGTCTGTTCATAAGGTAGGGGGTGAAGGAAGCTTTTAGAGGTAAAGTATTCCCCCAACATATTTACAAGGAAGGGGAACCCCTGCCGACACTTGTATTTCAGATGTCCAATGTCCAGAACTGTGAGGCAATACATTTCTTGTTGTTTAAAGATTTTTCTAAAACTAGAATGGGGCGTTTTTTTTTTTTTTTTTTTTTTTTTTTGAGGTAGGGTCTCACTCTGGCCCAGCCTGACCTGGAATTCACTATGTAGTCTTAGAGTGGCTTCGAACTCACAGTGATCCTCCTACCCCTGCCTCCCGAGTGGTGGGATTAAAGGCGTGTACCACCATGCCCGGCTAGAATGGGGCTTTTTGATCATGGGCCTTTCTGGATGATGATAAGGTCAGCCCCTAACCCAAGGGAATCTCTAGCATTAGTGTGTCGAGTTCTGTTTTCTGGAGCTGGCCAGAGTTTTCAGACTGGGCTCCTTCATTTACTGCCTCAAACAAACTTGGGCTGTGGGGCAGGCAAGGAAAGAGAACCAAAGTTTCAGCAATCTGAATATAAACTTTTTAAAAAGTATTTTATTTCTCTTTATTTATTTGAGAGACAGAGAAATGAGCAGGTAGAGAGAGACAGAATGGGCATGCCGGAGCCTCTAGCCACTGCAAATGAACTCCAGATACATTCACCCCTTTGTGCATCTGGCTTATGTGGGTCCTGGGGAATTGAACCTGGGTCCTTTGGCTTTGCAGAAAAATGCCTTAACCACTAATCCATCTCTCCAACCCTGAAACTTTTTAAAGAATATTTTTATTTATTTGCAAGCAGAGAGAGACAGAGAAAAGAAAGACAAATAGAGAGGATGGGCATGCTAGGACCTCCAGTCACTGCAAACCTACTCCAGATGCAAGTACCACTTTGTGCATCTGGCTTTACATGGGCCCTGGGGAATTGAATCTGGGTCATTGGGATTTACAGGCAATCACCTTAACCTCTGAGCCATCTTTCCACCCCTGAATATAAACTGTTATCTGATCACCTGTACTTGATAATGCCCACCTGTAACAATTACTAAGGTTCCCAAGCCAGAAACCCACTGTTGCAGCAAATGCACCTTGAATCTCTTTTTTCTGGAGTGTGGAGGATTAAAAAAAGACAACCAAGGCTATTTTAATTACCCCAAAGAAGACATTCACATTATCCTTCTCTTTAGTTCTTCATCAATTCTCACTTTCTAATGTAATGTGCATACCTATAGTTGTTAAGCCATGGAGCCTTTTGGAGATGCAAAACTTAGGCTTCTTTTAGGATCTTTGTGTTCTTTTTCTTTGGTATCTACTACTAGTTATTATTAACAACATATTTTGTATGGATACATCATGTGCTGGTATTCTCTTCCCTTGTCCCTACCCCCATTCCATTGGGGATGCTCCGAAGTGGGGTTGAAGGTATTCCCTATGGGGTTATGGTTTATGTGTTGCGAGAGCAGCAGTCATTTATTTTGGGGGCATGATATTTTTTCTGGGCATGATGTCTCAACCTGTGGCTCTTAGGATCTTTCTGTCCCTTCTTCTGCAAAATTCCCTGAGCCGTGGTGAGTGAGTTTTAAGTCTGCTTCACTGATGAGCTCTTAGGAGCCTCTGGATCTCTGCTTTGATAAGTGTTGAGTATTCTCAGGGTACATCAAACTTATGATGTAAGTTTTTCAGGTTTACTGAGTCAACTATTGTTTATCCATGTACTTTCCAACTAATGTTCTCCTTTTTCTCTCTACATAGATTTTTATCTCTAAAATGTATTTGCACTGCCATCTTACTGATGTTTTGAGAAAATGAGACAAACACATGTATGCAACTCCCTTTTCACAAGAAATCCCCTATCATTCTATTTTTAAAAGAGGACCTTACAATCAGTGATGAATTGTTCCTAAGAGGTAATGAAATAAAGGAATCAGATATAATCCAAGATTTCTAGTCTGGGTGATTAGAAAGGTATGGTGTCATTTACAAAGATAAGGAAAAGTGGAACGGGAACAGATGGGGTGGGATTGGTAACAGATGGTTCTGTTGGGCGTAGACATATTGAAACCGAAGTGATGGGAAACCTCCAAATGGAGACATTATAAAGACAATTAGAAATGCATTAATGGAGCTGACAGACAGTGGAAGGCTGGAAAACCAGATGTGAAAATAAACTATTTGAGTGGATTAAGGTTCTTTTTTCTAGTATTCTAGTGTTACAGGTCCTATGATGGCCCATATGCCACAGCTGCTAAGACAGCTCTTGATGGGCTTCCTGGACTCAGCCACTTTGTGGCATGGTGGCTGCTCAAGCCCACACACGGTGATTGTTTTATATGGTCACCCCACATGGTAGTAACTGTTTATCATTTCCATTGGTCGATGCACGCTTCCTTTGCAAAGACAGCGTACCGTGAATACTCACAGGTATGGTACAAGAGCTCCTGACTGGGCCAGCTTTGCACAAGGTTTGTCTGTCCAATGGCTGTGGAGTGTACTGTCCCACCCTTTCACCTTCCAAGTGAGGATATCACCATGGTTCCAAAGTGGATATCCCCACCAGACTCCCTAGATGGGACAAGGAGGGAAATCAAGTTTGTGGCAAGTACCTAGGAGGTTGGCAAGGCACAGATCAAGCACAGGATGGGAAGTCATCCTTCTACTTCCTGAGAAGGAGCATGCTGCATTCTCCTTTTTAAATACTTTATTTTTATTTTTGTATTAAAGAGAGGGATTTGGGAGGGAGGGAGGGAGAGGAAGAGAATGGGCATGCAGGGCCTCTAGCCACTGCAAACAAGCTCCAGAGGTCTGCACCAACATGTGTATCTGGCTTACGTGAGATCTGGGGAATTGAACCTAGGTCCTCAGGCTTTGAAGACATGTGCCTTAACCTCTAAGCTATCTCTTCAGCCCCATGCCACATACTTCATGGCACATTTCCTCAGCCTGTAATTTTTTTTAAATAGTTAATTTATTTATTTAATTTACTTTTGGCCTCTAAAAAGCAAATTCCATCCACTACCAGGGATGTTTTCTTCAAGAAGAAAGACTTCAAGGCTTTGCTTGAGACTTCATAATGTTTGTAATAATAAAGAAAATTACATATTGATAGCTGCAAATCCAAAATGGTCACCCCTCTCCTCTTCAGTGGTGCCTGTGATAAAACTCATTAAGAGGGTAATGAGAATTTAAGCATTTTTTTCCTCTGTGTTATTCTGAAGATTTAACACTAATTAGAAACTAACAGTTCTTTCCCCAGAGCCTGGGGCGGAAGAGAGGCCAAGTAAGATATCCATTCTTCTGATAAATACTTGCAAGGGACATTGTAAGTGAGGCTCTGGGGTAAGTGTGTGTGTTGGTGGGGGGAGGCGGGAGAGCCTGTTATCACTCCCGTCAGGAACTGATGATTTGCTGCACACGACACAGAGAAAAGCTGCTGGGCCAGTCCCAGTGGCTGAACCCGAATCCTAGTGAACACATGCTGTGTGACTCTGTACAAGCACCTCACAGTTTGCATGGTTAAAATGAGAATAATGAAGGATTGCAGTCACACAATTGTGGGAACTGAAAGCACGGGTTATTTTGTTTGGGACTCAAATGTCCTGGAAAAACCACATGACGAAAGCTTGGTCAATGGCAATGGCACTATTGGGAGACTGATAGAGATGTCAAGAGGCTCCTAATGGAATAAACTTTGATCTGTGGGGGTATACTGCTTGAGAGGACCACCCCCACCACCACCCGCTCCGTTTCTTTCCATCCCAGCCCACCGCTAGGCATGCCGCTGTGTCTGGTGGTGATGTATTCCGCCCCATGATGTTCTGCCTCACAAGTGCCCAGACAATGGAGCCACCCAAACGTGGATTGAGGCCTCGGAAACGAAGAGCCAAGCTGATTTTTCTCAAGGACTTTGTCACAGCAATGCAAAGTTAACACAGCACGGACTTAGAAATGTGCTGCGGAGTGCCTTGAGCCTGCTTCTAGCTTTATATGCTGTATGCGATTTGTTCTCACCACTGTAGATGACCCAAAGCCTGTAAGAATCACTTTAACTCTGGATATTTATAAAGGTGACAATCATGCTTTTGAATAATGACGCACTATGAAGTGTGTTGATTTTTCTGTGAGACTGGAAGTTTGCTGAAACATTGACCACTGCTACCTCCAGGATGGGGAGATGGCCTAGCAGTTAAAGGCTCTTGCTTGCAAAGCCTGCCAGCCAGGGTTTGAGTCCTCATACCCACATGAAGCTGGAGTTTGTTTGCAGTGGCAAGAAGCCCTGGCATACTCATTCTCTTCCTTTCATCTCTCTCTCTCTCCTTGCAAATAAATAAAAATATTTTTTTAACGCTAGTTCTAAAGTTCTCCCAAATAAGATTTCTCTTCTCAATGCTGTCTGTCCTCCAGCCAGGCTAAAACAGCCATGTATCCTCACCCCAATGTTTCTTTCATTTATTTAATTATTTGAGAGAGAGAGAGAGACAGTGAGAATGGGCACACCACGGCCTCCAGCCACTGCAAATGAACTCCAGACACATGTGCAACCTTGTGCATCTGGTTTATGTGGATCCTGAGGAATTGAACCTGGGTCATTTGGCTTTGCAGGCAAGCACCTTAAAAGCTAAGCCATCTCTCCAGCTCTTCCCCATGTTGCTTTTTGATGGCTACTCCCTCCACTCTGATCTTCATGGCCTTCTTTCCTAGGGCAATGTCCCCCCCAAACACAGAGCCATTTTTCTTGGATCCTCCTGCCACCCTGACTTCATGGCTGCTTTGTCAGTTTTCCGCTCTTCACTCTGTAATTGCAGCTTCAAAATCTTTCTTTTTTTGGTGGGGGGGAGGCAAGGATTTCAAGGTAGGGTCTCATATTAGTCCAGGCTGGCCTGGAATTCATTATGGAGTCTCAGGCTGACCCCAAACTCACAGCCATCCTCCTTCTACCTTAGCCTTCCAAGTGCTGAGATTAAAGGCATATGCCACCATGCCTAGCTAAAATCTTTCTTTAAAACTTGCTTCTCTTATGCATAACTTCATCTGCCATACCTGAACAAAATATGAGAAATTTGAACCAAAGTCTTTTACTTTTGTCTCTTACATATATTTCCATGTGCTCTCTACGCACCAGCAAAACTGAGGGGAAGGAAGGACAACAGACTTTTTAACAGACCCTTCTACATGGGTTAGTCAGCACTCACATGCTACAGATTCCTGTGTTTAATCTTTAGGGCAAACCAGCATTATTATTAGCTGTATCTTATACCTTAGAATGGAGGAACCCATGACCTTTTCCCTAGACCCAGAGGCCAAGGAAAATGTAGTGAGGACAATATCAGACACAATCAGGAGGTGGCTGCAGCCTTCAGCTCTAGGGTTGTCCCAGTTCAGTTCTGGACCCCAGGACACACCTGAGTCATAGAGCTGTGCACAAGGCCAGGCAGAGTGAATGAGGTGAGGGAGGAAGTGGGGGAGGTCAGTCTTATTTGATAATTTGGGGACTGCCCATTTCATCATGAATGTTGGAGATGGGCAGAAAGAAAGAAAGAAAGAAAGAAAGAAAGAAAGAAAGAAAGAAAGAAAGAAAGAAAGAAAGAAAGGAAGGAAGGAAGGAAGGAAGGAAGGAAGGAAGGAAGGAAGGAAGAAAGAAAGAAAGAAAGAAAGAAAGAAAGAAAGAAAGAAAGAAAGAAAGAAGACAGCAGCAAAGAAGAAGGGGGACTAGTAAGAAAGAAGGGGTTCAGTGGAAGGGGGATGGAGGAGGAAAGGACCAAAGAAGATACTAAGAGGGAGTAGTGAGCAAAATGCATCATGTGCTTGTGTAAATTTGTCAATTAAAATGTTTTAAAATTTTGAAACATTTGTACATTTTAGGGATATAATAACCGAAGCCTAAACAAAACAGATTGTGAGGTTGGACAAACAGGGTCTTCACCTTATAAGGAGCCTTAGTTCTGTTGCTTAACTTTCTTCTTTACTTCTTTACCTGCAGGAGAATAAGAAGGACTACATCCCAGTTACGCAGATGAGCTGAGAAAATGCTGGAACACTTTTCTCTCACAGTACCTGTGCAGACTAAGTACCTACAACAGCCCTTGGTATCTCTGGAGATCTGTGGCCCCCTCTGGAGCATACCACACCGGGGATGAGGTTATGCCAGCCCCCAGTACACCATGGTCACCTTCTCTGCAGATGATGTCATACACACCCAATGGGGACTATCTTCTCTCTGCCACACAAGGCCCCTGCACATTCGCACTCTTCCTGGGGCGGGGCTGAAGCAGCAGCAGCCAAGGCCTGCTGGTAAGGGCACAGGAATGGGACACGTAGCGTTGCTGTTGAGGCCCTGCCCAGTCGCCTGGGTCTTCCCATGGATGCAGTTGCCAGTGTTCACATCTCTCAACTTCAGCACTTTTTCTGCTTGCCAAAGCTCACTCTGACCTTATTCGTGTGGCCCTCCAGGCGTGCTAGAGAAGTAACACCCCCTCAGTGGTCATCTACCAATGACTGAAGGAACTACGGTGTAGTTACCCCAGCTCCCTTGCTCCTGGGGACCTGCGGAGGATGCCTCTGAGGCTCAATGCTGCTCGCTGCTTCACAGGAGTCCACAGCAGGGCTATGCTCACTGCTCATGAGGTAATGGGCTGGACAGCAGCTCCCCTGTTAGCTTCCGCCCCTGCTCCTGAGTCTCCTCTCTACCCATTGCCTGTTTGCTAGGATCACCTCAAAGGCAACCAGCTTGCGCTCAAAGCTTTGTCTGAGAAAACCCACACTAAGAAGCTGCAAAAATGAGTTTGGACTGCACACAAAGGCAGTGAGAAGCTGCTGACATTATTTGAGTGGTAGCTCATCTGAGCATTCTGAATGTCTGCAACGTCTCAGCCCCTGTCTTTCCAAAATCAGAGCTAGATTTCAAATCCATTCAGAGCATTGCCTGGGTAGGGCCTAGCATCTGAGCTCTCTCAAGCTTCCCCCACAACACCCGGCCCCACAGAAGCCTTCTCACCTCATTCCACCAGAAGCAAGGCAAGAGAATCTGGAGATACCCCAGAGACCTTGGTCACCCATAGCCTAAGCATGTAGCCGACTTGGCTGCAAAGGATTAGATAGAAATGAACACTGCATTCTGCTTGAAGACGTCTGCAGCCTACGTGCCAGATCCTACAGAGGCCAGTAATAGGAGGACACATCTGGAAGTGACCAGTGACTGTGGGAATATCCACCTGCCCATGGATTGTGTGCCAGGGGATGAATTTCCCACAGGATAACCAAGAGGACCATGGAATGTTTCACTGCTTTGATAAAGAAAATCCCTCCCACCATTCTTGGGCTACAAGAGGGCCTACACCTATTAAATTCTCTCTAAACTAATAATGGTTATTCCATTTATCCAGTGCTGACTTCACTCTCCATTGGAGAATTTGCTTTTCTTTTTCAGATGGATGCAGAACGTGAGAAGAGAATCAGCCCATTGTGCCTCACCAAGGCCCCAGCTGAAAGCAATGAGTAATTGGGAAAATGAGCAAGTGTGCTGTTTTCTTGGTGAACCTGGTACGAGCACACAGGTGAAGGAGATAGACACAGAGAACACTCAACTCCTACCAAACCAGAGATCCAGAGACACAGAAGTTCCCAAGATGTCTGCACTGAAGTAGACCTAAAATGAACCTAGCATGGCTCAGGGAAATTCACTGAAGAGGGACTGGAAGAGACACAAGTTGGGACATTATGCACAGAGACATTGCCTCTTCTCCATAACTGACTGCTGCCCCCACAATGCATGACCCACAATACTCATGGGGCTGACCTGCATCCCCAACGAGGAGGGTCCCTTTGGAGAGGGGGCAGGGATGAGGGTAAGGATGGTACTAACATGTGCTGTTTACATATTGAGTATGTCCATAACTAATAAAGAAAGGAAAAGAAAAGAAAAGAAAGGAAGAGAGAAAGAAAGAAAGAAAATCCTAAACTGGTGACCTTGGCCATAAACAACCTGCCTGTGAATGGGCAGAAGAAAGCAAGAATGAGGCAGTGAGCAGAGATGGCAAGCAGCTGGGCTGCCGGTTACTCAGCAAAGTTTTGTACATGTCACCTGGGACTATTTAAGGGTCCAAGTTGACATTAAGATAGAAGGTCCTTGCCGGGTGTGGTGGTGCACGCCTTTAATCCCAGGACTTGGGAGGCAGAGAAAGGAGGATCACTGTGAGTTCAAGACCACCTTGAGAATAGTGAAGTCCAGGTCAGCCTGGGCTAGAGTAAGACCCTACCTTGAAATATCAAAACAAAAAGCAACACAAAACAAAAGCTATTGTGGAAGAGGTGGCAGTAAGAATGATGTAAGAGCCAAAGGAAGGGTAGGACTCCTTACAATGTGCTCCTGCAGACACAAAATGGCCTGGAGATCCATGACCTCACAGTGCCTGGCACTAGCTACACAAGAAAGGAGGAAAAGATCATGATATCAAAATAAAAGTGACACTGATTGAGAGGGGGAGGGGATATGGTGGAAAGTGGAGTTTCAAAGGGGGAAGTGAGGGGAGGGAGGGAATTATCATGGATTATTGTCTACAATTATGGAAGTTGTCAAATAATAATAACAGGCCCTAGCATGCCCATTTTCTCTCTTTCTCTCTCCTCTCCCTTTTTCTCTACCTGTCACTCTCAAATAAATAAATATAAATAAACAAAAATAATAATAATAAATTTAAAAATAAATAATAGATAGAAGGTCCCTGAAAACAAATCCCTGTGGTAGAACTTGAGACCCCGTCACTTATCTGTAACATTTTTTACTCTCTCAGTAGAGGAACGTGGAGTGAACATGCACGTCATTCTTCTGTTCCTCTGTGGTCATGAAGTTAGATACTTCAAACTCTGTGCTTGAGATCTGCACATCTTTTGCTTTGATCCTTTTGTTTAGTCGTCAAGCAGATTGGCTTTCTGCCTTACAAGGCAAAAGCAAAAACATGCAGAAACTACCCGCCATGGCAAAGAGACCATAGACTTAGGATTGGATGTCCTCATGGACACAGAATTCCTGCTTGGAGGAAAATAGTGAATGACATCAGAGTGGCGACCGACTGTGCCAGCAGCAGCTCTTCCACAGGTGACAGGAGCTCTCTGTCCTTGCTGCATTGCCAAGTGACCTGAGCCAGGGATGGAGCCCTAGGCCACTAGGACAGACTCCACAATCAAAGGGCTCAAACAGTGAGGATGACACATTGGTATTGTCTGGCATTGCATTTGATAAGAAATAAAAAGGAATAAAAAGGTAATGAAGGGAAAAGAAATTTGTTGAGGGCTGCTGTATAATTTGGTATTTTTTTTAATTTCATATCATAGGGATGGGAGATGACTCAGAAAGCACTTGCTTATAAAGCTTGATTGCCTGGGTTCAATTCCCCAGTATGCACCTAAAGCCAGATGTAAAAAGTGATGCATGCATCTGGTCTTTGTTTGCAGTGGGTAGAAGCCTTAGCATACCCATCCTCGCTCCTTCTTTCTCTGCTTGCAAATAAATAAATAAATAAATAAAAGTTTTATATTAATGTGAGTTTTTAAAATCAGCATACAGGCTCTCTCAGAGCAGGATGACCTCCTAACATGGGCTGAGCCTATGACTGACAGGTAGAATTTCTGCACCTCAAACACTAACACTGGCCAGGTTGACAGTTCAGTGAGGTCAGCTGGCCCACTCATGAACATCTGGTTCACCACACTGATGTATACCCTGCTGAATGCTGCCCCCGCAGCTAGAAGCTGACATCTCCCACATCTCCTCAGCTGAATCCAGGGAGTGTAGCAGTATTTGTGTTAGAGACTGGTAAAACTAAGCTTTTCGCTTTAGAAAACAAACACATATTCAATTTTGGTACATATCCTGAGAGACCATTTAAGCCAGAAAGGCCATATACTAAGGGTGTAATTTCAGTGTAGATGCAAAGAGAGAGAAAGAGAGAGGAAAAGGAGGAGGAAGAGGAAGAGGAAGAAATGAAGAGGAGGGAGGAAGAAAGAAAGGTTTTCTAAAGATGCCTTTTAAAAGTATCATAGCTGAAGACTAATATTCCAATGAGAAATAAAGCATACAAAAATTATTTTCATAGCCGGGCGTGGTGGCGCACATCTTTAATCACAGCACTTGGGAGGCAGAGCTAGGAGGATCTCCATGAGTTCAAGGCCACCCTGAGATTACGTAGTACAATTCTAGGTCAGCCTGAGCTAGTGGGAAACCCAACCTCGAAAAACCAAAACACGCACACACACACACACACACACACACACACACACATATGTATTCATCTAAGTAAATGCCTTAGCAAAGAATTTTAAGGAATTCATCATATGGTGTATTCAGAGCAGCACTGGCATGTGGTAACCTGATTTTGCTTTTTGAAAATTTTTATTTATTTATTTATTTAAAAGAGAGACAAAGAGAATGGGCCAGCCAGGGCCTCTAACCACTGCAAACGAACTCCAGATGCATGCACCACCCTGTATATTTGGCTTATGTGGATACTGAGGAATTGAATCTGGGTCCTTAGGCTTCATAGGAAAACAACTTAACCACTGAGCCGTCTCTCCAGCTCCTGGTTTTACCTTTTAATTCAATGTTGTACTGGCAGAGTTCATCTAAGGGATAAAAATACAAATTTTACTCAGATGACTTTGTTAAACCACTTATACAAGAAGCTTCTGGATGGTTTGTGATATTGTTTTGCTTGAGCGCTTTCCAAACCAAATGGGTACTGGTTGTACTGTCACCCTCATGCCCAATACATAGATAAATATAGGGAGAACTCATCACTGGGAGGAAAATTAAGGTTTGGGTCATACATCATCTCTGCCTAATTGGCACCCAAATGCATAATTCACTTGTCAGAAAAGCCTCCAGTGATTGCTTATCCATTACAGATCAATTGCAGAGGAGGCTGTAACTTTATTAGACCATAATTTAGGAATCTTATAAACATTTGGATTTAAGCCTTGCTGACTAAATGTATAATAATTAACCTATGTGTGAAATTAACTATAACCCTCAAGAATATTTATGAGCATGTTTTTAAAATATTTTTATTTATTTACTTATAAGAGAGAGAGAGAATAGGTATGCCAGGGCCTCTAGCCACTTCAAATAAACTCCAGATGCATGTGCCACCATGTGCATCTGGCTTACGTGGACTTAGAACCTGGGCCCTTAGGCTTCTCAAGTAAGTGCCTTGACCACTAAGCCATCTCTCCAGCTCCCACATTATATTTTTTTAATCTCTCCCACCGCCCGCCATCTCATGCAGACATACGTGTGTATGTTCGAGGATGACTTTCTGATCAGCCCTCACCTTCTGCTTCATTTCAGGAGGTACCCACCATAGCCTCCAGCTGTTATATGGGGTCTTGGGATCCAAACTCAGGTACTCAGAGTCTTGCAGCAAGGGCTTTATCCACTGAACCACCTCCCCAGACCCCACACTGTCTGAAACGTTGAGGTCTTTCCAAGAAATTTACATGCCAAAAGACAAAGGGCAAGTTAACTCACCTGGATCAAGACGGCCACTGACCATGAGCGTTTGTCATCCGCTCTCACCACGGATTCTCTATCACTCTCCTTCACATAGATTTATGTGGCATCCAATATGAAAAGTAACATAAGATCATTTAGTATACTATGGGCAGATTGGGTAGGTTATGAACAAAAACTGTGTAACTTTATGTAAGGGACTAGAGCATCCCCAGGTTTGGGTCCTTGAACCAATTTCCCATAAATACGAAAGGGCAAGTGTATATAATATATTAATGTGATTACCTATAGATCAATTTTTTTAAAAAGTCTCGGGGCTGGGGAGATGGCTCAATAGATAAAAGGCATTTGCTTGAAAAACCTGCTAACCCAGGCTCAATTCTCCAGTGCCCATGTAAAACCAGACCTGCAAAGTGGCATTCGCATCTGGAGTTTGTTTGGAGTGGCAAGAAGCCTTGGTGTGCCCACATTCACTCTCTTTCTCTGTCTCAAATAGATAAATAAATCATATATATTGGGTTTTTTGAGGTAAGGCCCCAGGCTGACCTGGAATTAACTATGTAGTCTCAGGCTGGCCTTGAACTCACAGCAATCCTCTTACCTCTGCCTCCCCAGTGCTGGGATTAAAGATGTGCACCAAAACATCCACCTTAAAAACATTTTTAAAAGAATAATATGAGTCTCATTTATCCAATATTAGGTTGTTTGTACTTTAAGATTTACTTTTAATAAATGCACATTTGTAAGGCTTTCTACATCCTATTGCAGTAACAGTTTCCTTGACTCACTAGTAGTTTGTGAGCGACCTGCAAATTAATCTATTTTCTTTTTAATTTTTTTTTTTTATTTATTAGAGAGCGACAGACACAGAGAGAAAGACAGATAGAGGGAGAGAGAGAGAATGGGCGCGCCAGGGCTTCCAGCCTCTGCAAACGAACTCCAGACACGTGCGCCCCCTTGTGCATCTGGCTAACGTGGGACCTGGGGAACTGAGCCTCGAACCGGGGTCCTTAGGCTTCACAGGCAAGCGCTTAACCGCTAAGCCATCTCTCCAGCCCAAATTAATCTATTTTCTTTCTCCCAAGAATACCCACTACTTCCCCTAGGCGTGGGGCCAAGAGAAAGTGGATTATTCTGGGAAGTCCCTCAGAATGAAGGCAAGGGAGTCAAATAGAAATCCTGGGAACAAAGGTTGATGATATTCCCACTCAGAAAGAAAATCTCTGCTCTTGCTGGTTCTGACTAGCTATCAGGCTGTGAAAGGCTGTGAGGAAACTCTGTGATACCAAGCTCACACTTAAAGCCCTGGATCTTGCTTCTTGTCATTCAAATGTAAGACTTTCTCTTATTAAGGAGCAGGAAAATCCACACATCTCATTATAATGTGTATGGAGTTTCTACAGAATTTAAAGCCACTAAACAAGATTGCTTAACAGTTTTGCCCCCAGGCTGGTTTGGAGTGCACAAAGAACAGAAACTGAGATTTCTGAGTGAGAAAAGCAATTTTCCTGGTCTGGTGCTGAGCTGGGCACCTGGAGTCTCTAAGGAAGATGCTCCAGTTCTCCCTCGAAGCTAGGAGCGTTGGCTGTTCCTTGGGAACTCCCAGGGGACATGTCTGTGTGGCTGGGCCAGGCGGGGTGTCCTGATGGCTCCCCTGCAGACCCTTACATCACGTTTAGCTCTGCACGCCTGCGCCTCCCCATCTCCTCTGCAACAACGCAACCCTCTTTTCTCTATGCCACTCATCTTCATAATTTTACTCTGGCCAAGCATAGTGGTTCTTGCCTATAGTCCCAGCACTTGGGAAGACATGGCAAAAAGATCATGAGTTCAAGGCCACCTTGGACTGCAGAAAAAAAACCTGCCTCTAAAAACAAAATCGCAAAAATATCAACAAGCATTTTACTCTGGATACCCTCTTCACATTTGATGTGTGTGGAATAAGCACATTTGTGTGTGTGGTGTATGTGCATTTGTGAGTATTTGTATGTGTGTGGTATTTGCACATTTGTGTGGAGGGTATATGCACATTTGTGAATATTTGTATGTGTGTGGTTTATGCACATTTGTGTGTATGGTATGTGCACATGCTTACATGGCCATGCCTAGTTTGTATGTGTCTACTGGGGATTAAACTAGGGTCCTCATGATCATGTAGCAAGTGATGTTTCCCTTGAGCCATCTCCTCAGCCCTTCTCTATGATTATAATAAGATCATGCATATGAAAGTTTTAAAAATGGTCATTCTGAAGCACTGCTGCTTTTCCAGTCAAATAGTACAATTGATTCACCCTCCTTTACCCTCATTGGTCTTCTTTGCTGTTAGGAGTGCTTTAGACAGACAAGTGTATTTTAATGGATTCTGACCCATGTGCAACAGACTATGCTGTGGACATGTAGCAAAGTTCCTCAGGAGAAAAATACCAACTAATGCTTACTTTGCTTAGTATATGCTGTTAGTATTCTCAAGAGCTCTAAGTGGAATCAGTTGATTCATTCTTCAGGCAAACTTACATTAGCCCCATTTTCTAGGTCAAGAAATTGAATTATCTGTGATAGCCACAAAGTTTGGAAACAGCTAAGAACAGTAAAAGAAAAATCGTCTTCATTTCTATATTTCTTCACTAATTAATCACCTTGTTCAATGAATGTTCATATTCTTAATAGATATATTCTCTCAAAATTAAATAACAATAAAGCAAATAAATGAGAGCCAAATTCTTCTCACAGACCTAAGATTTTACAAACACTATGTTAGCCCTTTAGCAAATAGATTAGACAACATAGAAAATACCTTCATTTTTCTGCAGAGATATGCTGAAAACACATGTAATCTGTAGCCATGAACATTTAGAACTTGAAAGTCAGTCCTGTTTCTAGATATAAAGACTAAAATAAAAAATAGCTTAATCCCACCACTCAAAAAAAAAAAAATCACTGCTCAAGATTTTGGTACATTTCCTTCTAATCCTTTTTTTCCCTACTATTTCTCTAGGCTGTCTTTGAATACAATTTTATTTGGACCACTTACTAAGGAGGTGTATTCCGTTATTCCTGGGATAGGAGGCCCATTGTCTTTCCACGCCCCTGCAATGATTCGTTCCCTTCAGTGGAAGCGCAAGTCGACAGAAAAATCAAATGAATCATTAGCCACTGTGTTGTTTCTTTTCCTATTTGGAAGGCATGTTCAGTAGTTAAGATTACAGATTAGAAAAGCCCTGAGTGACTAACATGTGTCTTCTTATTTCCAATGACTTAACACTTCTTAGTTATTCGTTCTTACAAGGTGCTTATGATGAAAGGGTCAGTTTTCAGCCTTCTCTAAACCTCCGTCCTACATTTCTTCCTGGTGTTAGATATTTGTTTAATGATCAATAGAAACTTCTATTCCTACCACTGAGTTTTTCAGAAAGTAGCATAACCAAGTCAATGTTTAACTGCATTTCTGTGGTCTGGAATGGCAAAGTGGGAGTTGAAGGGATGTCTCCATGGAAACCAGTCTCCCAGGAAGTGGCCAGAGGGGTTAGTGTGTGGTGACCTAGAGCTATCATGAAAGAAAGAGCTGTTTTGCCAAGCTGGGGCAAACTACGTTAAAAGCCACTAAGCCACCTCCATCATGGTTTTCCTCTGAAGATCTTCAGGGAAAATGGGGCTGGGCCACTCCAAGGCTCACCCGCGGGTGATCAAAGTCATGCCTTTACAAAATCAAGAAACAGAGACTCCCTGCCCTGTGCGCGTTACACTGACTCAGCCGAACCTGGAAGGAAAGAGTTCATATTCGTTGACAAGACTACAGGACCAGAACCAAGCTCTGGCGGGGCAGCTGCCACCTCTGCGAGAATCCTGGTATAGAAGACATCCTGCAGGTACCCCGAAAACCAAACAGGACATTAGTGTGCCTAAGCTCCGGAGAGTTGCTGAAAGGTTTGCCTGTCTGTGAAGCCTGAAAGTCTAGATGGTTGAGATGGAAGAGAATATTTCCCAATAGGGTTTGAATGTCTGTCAGTGGGAAGTCTTCTGGTACATTAGAGTAGTTGTGTGAAGTCTACGTAAAGGACTTGTCACCATCATACATGAGCAGGACAAGGCATCACTCCCAGGTTAACTTAAGATGCTCTCAGTGCTTGTACCTACCTTCCTTAGACTACAAAAACTACATCACTACAGATGTGACAAATGATAGTAATCCCGTGTTCCAGTTAGATTCTAAATTTAAGTCATGATCTCCAGCACACTTTAATAAATCAACCTCTGTGGGTTTGAAAGTAGCACTTTAGGAGTAAATTTCTCTAATGTGAATTTTGAAACCACCCGAACAAAATTGATTTATTGCAGGTCAGACAGTGGATGAGTCACCCTTCTCTAACCCTGTATTCTTCATGGACACCTGCAGAACTAAGAGAAATTTTTCTCATTATGATTGGGAGCTCTGAGCCTGAAGTGGCTATAAATTATTTGTGGGTATATCTTATGACATGTATAATGTTTTATGATGGCCACAATGATAGTGAAACAGACACTGTAACTTTTGAAAAAATATATGAACAGTATATCATATATACATACATCATATATATGACATAGTACAGATATCATATGCATTTCATTTTTTCTTTTTTCCACATGTGTTTACTGTGTATGCATGTGTGTATGTATATTCATATGTATGTGGGTGCACATGTAAAGGCAGGAGTTCAATATTGAGGGTCTCAATCACTCTCTACCTTCTTTTATTTTATTTTTTATTTTTTTGGTTTTTTGAGGTAGGGTCTCACTCTAGCCCAGGCTGACCTGGAATTCACTATCAGTCTCAGGGTGGCCTCAAACTCATGGCGATCCTCCTACCTCTGCCTCCTGAGTGTTAGGATTAAAGATGTGCGTCACCACGCCCAGCACTCTACCTTATTTCTTGAAACAGGGTCTCTCACTTGAAACTAGAGCCCACTGATTTTGCTAGACTAGTTAGCCTATGAGCCTCAGGGATTCCTTGTCCCTGCTTCCTCGGCACTGGGATTACAGGTGCATACCACCATGCCTGGCATTCTTATGTGAGTCCCAGGGATCTGAACTCAGCAAGCACTTTGCTCACTGAACCATCTATCTCCCAGGCCCCATTTTCTCTGTTCTTCCCATTCTGGATGAATAACACAAATAGGCTCTCCTTACTGGATGGTTTGGTCCACAGGTCTTATATTTTCTTTAGTTATCTAGCATTTTTGTCCAGAGTGATTTCTATGGCTGTTTTTAATAGAATTAAAATGCTGAGCAGTTTTAACTGGCATTGCCCCTTTTTTATGCTCTTCAATTTCTTTAGCATGAGTGGGAAATTTTCTTCGTTCCATGGAAAGATCACTTGCTTTAACCTAAACCTTCTCTTCAGAGGTTCAAGCTTTTCCTAACTGGATGGAGAAAGCTAATGTGGGTGTTTTGGGATCCCAAAACATGGAACATGTTTCAAAAGACAAAACTTACACTAATGATGAATTACAAGGGAATACTGGGCATTCTAAATGCTTTTTTTTTTTTTTTTTTTTTTTTTTTTGAGGTAGGGTCTCACTGTAGCCCAGAATGACCTGGAATTCACTAAGGAGTCTCAGGGTGGCCTCAAACTCACAGCGATCCTTCCTACCTCTGCCTCCCGAGCGCTGGGATTAAAGGCGTGCGCCACCATGCCTGGCTGTAAATGCTATTTTTAAGGGGCTCATGTTCTAACCCCAGCTCCACCAAACACTAAATCAAATGACCTTAACCAAGTAACTTAATCATCTTTGCTTATCTATAATCAAGAGTAAAATCAAGTATCTAGAGCAGTGCATGCCATTAGAAGACTATCTAACTAAAGTGGGAGATATCATTCAAATTATAAACGTCATCACACTCCCCCCCAAAATGCTAAAAATATTTACATTTTGAACCCAATGCAGGGCATTGGTGCTTTTGTCCTGATCAATGTGCTGTCATCGTTTGAGGAAAATAAAGGCGTAGCTTCCATTCTACTAGAAGTGGAAGAAAGCCAAGTCCTCACAGTGGCCACTCAGATGTCTTAAAGATGAATACTCATAATTACATAGGAATCCTTTCATTTAAACTGCAAATTGTTGGGCTGGAGAGATGGCTTAGTGGTTAAGGTACTTGCTTGTGAAGTCTAAGGGCCCAGGTTTGACTCCCCAGTACCGATGTAACCAGATGCTCAAGGTAGCGCATGCATCTGAAATTCATTTGCAGTGGCTGGAGGCCCTGATGTACCCAATCATTCTCTATCAGCCTCTCTTTCTTTCTCTTTCTCACTCTCAAATAAATGAATAAATAAAATTTAAAGAAAAATAGTCAGGTGAGGTGGCACACCCCTTTAATAACCAGCACTTGGGAGGCAGAGATAGGAGGATTGCCGTGAGTTCAAGGCCTCCCTGAGACTCCATAATGAATTCTAGGTCAGCATGGGCTAGAGTGAGACCCTACCTCAAAAAAACAACAAAAATTTTTTTAAAAATAGGGCTAGAGAGATGGCTTAGCAGCTAAGGTGTTTGCCTGTGAAGCCTAAGGACTCAGATTCAATTCTCCAGGTCTCACTTAAGCCAGATGCACTAGGAGCTGCATGAATCTGGAGTTCATTTGCATTGGCTAGAGGCCCTAGTGCACCCAATCTCTCTCTCTCTCTCTCTCTCTCTCCCTTCCTCTCTGTCTCAAATAAAAAATAATTTAAAAATATGTATATATGAAAGAAAAAATAAAAATAGGTAAATAAAGTATGAACTGTTGAGTATAGGATAGTTTATACAAAACTCTAGAAACCAAAATACATCCAGGATGCTCAGAGGGAAGGACAAGGACTCAATGCAGATTGGTCATGGTGACAGTCCCAAAAGCCCAGGGTAAGCAAGCCACAGCATAGCATTCATAATGGCCTGTTGATCTGGTTTCCAGCAGAGTAACTCTGTGGCATTGGCTTGTTTCATTAAGAAGGAACATTGAGGACTGGAGAGATTTCTCAGTGGTTAAGGCACTTGCCAGCAAAACCTAATGACCCAGGTTCAATTCCCCAGTACCCACATAAAGCCAAATGTACAGAGTGGTGCATGCATCTGGAGTCCGTTTGCAGAGGCTAGAGGCCCTGGTGTGCCCATTCTCTCTCTCCTCTCTCTCTTTTCTTTTTTCCTCTCTTTAAAACGATAAAACATTTTTTAAAAAGAAAGAATAAAAAATAAATATTGATATGTTGTACCAAAGTGGCAACTTGTAGCTGGATATGGTGACACCTGCCTTTATCCTGGCACTTGGAAGGCAGAGGTAGGTGGGTCACCATGAGTTAGAGGTCAGCCTGAGATTACATAGTGAGTTCCAGGTCAGCTTGGACTAGAGCGAGACCCTACCTCAAAAAAGTAAATAAATAAATAAAAACAAAAGAAGTTGCAACCTGGAGAACTGTTCCCTGTTGGGAAACTAATTAGCTATTTTCTCTGAAAGAGACAGCTATATTTTTTCTGGTTCTCTGTATTTTGGGTAAGAGATTTCAGAGTAAAATCAGTGCACTGGGGATGTGGCTCAGTGATGGGGCACTTAGCCAGGATGTGTGAGGTCCCTGGGTCTGGTCTCTGTCGCCATAAACCAAATCAGTAGGTCTGTAATTTTCAGACTCAACTCTATGTGTGAGTAATACTTGCCACTGGTACCTGGCTGACTTTGCAGGTCTTTCTCTGACTGTAAGCCTGGAGGAAACAATGAGGAAGTAGACTCAGATGTCACCATCTGCACATGTGTAGGGCCTGGCTTTACTGTGTTCCATCTCCACGTTCATCCTGTGGGGTAGTTATGTATCAGTGAAGGTGCAAGCCTGTATTGACAAAATCTGATAACTATTGATCAGCCTGTAAGTCTAATTTAATGGTAAATTGTTTTTAGTTGATTTTGTTCTTGTTTCTCCCCCAATCCTTCAAGTATCCAGGGCCATGTATTTTGATATCCCACTGGAACCAGGAGAAACAAGTATTATCAAAAGACATCCACCCCGAAGAATTCAAGTAAGAAAAAATTTAAAGGCTTTATGTGTAATGTCTTGGTTTTAATGGCAGCCTCTCTTTCCCTCTATAATCATAAAAGAAAAATATTGGAAGTTATTAGTGAAAATATTGTTCAAGAGAATGTTGCCAAATACAAACAGCATACTACTTGGGATTTATTGTAGTATTGATGTTACTTTTAATACCTACAACCAAAAGAAGTGGATTGACAGGGACATAGGCATGGGGACTCAAAAACCTGAATCTGGCAACAATTAGATTGAGTGACTATTATCAGTTGTAATAATGACAAATACCACTACTGTTCAGTTATTACTACTATAAGCCAGATACTGTGCTGCCAGGCCACTTGATGCCATTTTGTAATCCTTTAGCTTCCTCTAAGGAAGGAAGTCTCATCTTTGTTTTACATATATGATTCAAAGAGTTAAATAATGAAGCCGGACATGGTGGTGCATGCCTTTAATCCCAGCACTCAGGAAGCAGAGATAGGAGGAATGCCATGAGTTTGAGGCCACCCTGAGACTACATAGTGAATTCCAGGTCAGCCTGGGCTAGAGTGAGACCCTACCTTGAAAAAAAAAAAAAAAAAGAAAGAGTTAAATAATGAGCCCAAAGACACAAGTAAGGGCTATTAGCCAAGTGTCCAAAATCTGTATTCTATTTATTTATTTATTTATTTATTTATTTATTTATTTATTTATTTATTTAAGAGAGAGAGAGAGGGAGAGAATGGGTGTGCCAGGGCCTCTAGCCACTGTAAATGAACTCCAGATGCATGCACCCCGTTGTGTATCTGGCTTACGTGGGTCCTGGCAAATAGTTATTATTTGAAGTGATTACATCCTTTGGTTCTAGAAGATCATTTCTTCCTAAAGTACTAGAAGACTCAAAAATCTTGTTTGGGGCTGGAGAGTTGGCTTAGCGGTTAAGCGCTTGCCTGTGAAGCCTAAGGACCCTGTTAGAGGCTCGATTCCCCAGGACCCACATTAGCCAGATGCACAAGAAGGTGCACGTGTCTGGAGTTCGTTTGCAGTGGCTGGAAGCCCTGACGTGCCCATTCTCTCTCTTTCTCTCTGCTTCTTTCTCTCTCTCTGTTGCTCTCAAATAAATAATTAAAAATAAATAAAAAAAAACAATAAAGGCGTGTGCCACCAGGCCTGGCCAATTAAAAAAAAAATCTTGTTTGGCTTAAGAAACTTAAAATAAAATATAGTAAATTAACATCCAATTTAAAATTTTTGAGCATATCTGTGGCTAAATTGAACAACTCTAAGGCTTGTTTTATTCCTAATGTCCTTGCTTCTGTTCAAAGGAGTGTTTAATACATGACTCTCTGAGGCACCTAAGATAGCTCAAACAGAAGAAATTACCATAACCAGTGAAATATATTTCTGATACTCTCTTGTCCACAAAGTACTTTTAATACTTACTCATTTTTTAAAAAAATATTTGTATTTACTTTTACTTATTTAAGAGAGAGAAAGAGGCAGTAGAGAGAGAGAATTGGTGGGCCGGGGCCTCTAGCCATTGCAAACAAACTCCAGGCACATGCACCGCCTTGTATATCTGGCTTACGTTGATATCGGGGAATCGAACCTGGGTCCTTAGGCTTTGCAAGCAAGCGCCTTAACTGTAAACTATCTCTCCAGCCCTACTTTTAATATTTGTTAATCCTAAATAAGCTAAGGTTAGGCTTTTATTCTCCCAATAATTCATCAAGCCTAAAAGAAGAGCTTTGGTATTTCAGACTCAAGTACTATCCCACCCATACACACTATTGAACCATCTTCAGAACAATCAAGGCAAATAAATTGAGTGCAAGTAACATATCTTATTCAATCTTACATCTTCAGCACTGACATTCCTTACCATACAAAATTTTATGAGTGACAGTGACTCTCATCAAACATGGTGGGATGGGGGCGGGGGGTGATACACTGTATGCTCTCTGCTTCTGTAGACTTGTAACATCACTGTTAGTAAAAGTCCAACTGACTAGACCGAAGCAATCAATGTGCTTCGTTTTAAGAACATGGGAATGTCTTACTGAACGCGAGGGTTGGGAGGCACCTTGATTTAGGGAAGTTCTGAAAGGGAGAACTCTGTGCATTCCCCCTAAGCTCTCCTCTTTGATGGAAATGTAACCCCCTGAATTGACATCTTACAGGTCCAGTCAAACAGACAGGTTGGTCTGACCTTTGTGGCTCAGATTCCAAATTCCTGGGAGAGAAGATCTTATTGGATCAGCTTTGCTTGTGATTCCAGGTCTAATGCAATGAGCCGTGGGCGGAGGACATGCTTGTGCTATAGAAATGAGGGCAGGGGAGTCACCCAGTGGGTTCTGGAGTCAGCTCCCAGCAGAAAGGGAAATCACCAAGAACTTGGCAGATGCTCCCAAACATATCATCTATAATTATCTTCACCAAAGAGGCTCAGCGCATTTTCCACCACAAGTGGGTTTTTGAGAGAATAATAAATGCTGGGTTCCCATGATGTGCTAATTAATAGTCTGATCTCCGCCAAAGAAAATTCTAAAAGTATTTTTAATTATTAAACCAAATTTAATTGCATCCTACATAATTTGAGTTATGGATTTGGCAGACTCCACTTCCTGAACATCCACTTCTCAAGTATAGAATGGGTCATGAACTAAGTTTCTTCATCTTGGATGTGAGAATGCCTGTGCCAGGAAGTTCTGAATCAAGTATGCCTGCCCCACAGGGTAGAATATGGGTCAATGGTGCCCCCTGTGACCTGACCATGTGCTCATCCAACCATCTCAGATCCAGCCGAACTTGGAACCTGCCACCCCCTCCTTGTCCCAGGTGATCTGCTTGGATCATTTTCTTATCTCCAAGGAAATGTTCAAATTTCAGTGTCCTAGAAAGCCCAACCTGAGGAACCTATTGACAATCGCAGCCCTCATTCCTGCTCTCCTGATTGCCTCAGCCCTTCACTATCTTATCTTTTCCTTTGCACATATTTCCAATGAACATATTAATGACTTTACTGATCTGTTGTGTTCATGGTGGGTCTTCTTCAGTATTCCCCTAGCTCAGAGTCTAGCATATAATCTTCACAGAGGCTGGAGTTTTTATCTGACTTCACTGAAAAATCCAAGTATCTCAAATAATGCTTGGCACACAATACATGTCCAATGTATGTACGCTGAATGTGAATGAATGAATTAATTAATTGGAAAGGAGAGGAAGACTAGTAGAAATCTGTGGGTGATAGATAAGGAAGGTGGTTCTGCCTTTGGTGGGTACATTATGCTGCTTTGAGCACTAGACAATGGTGAGTCTTCTAAACCATCAACATCACATAGTTCTTCATTTACTCAGGTCTTTAGCTCTTTCAATGTTTCATCATTTTTTCATGTGTAGGTTTCTCAAAGGTTTGTTTCTAGGCACTTGTATCAGCTACAGTTCACCTATAGGAATAGAACTAGTAGAAGGGATATATCAAGAGTCACTGGGAGGAATTGGGAGGTGTGAGTATGGAGGATGGTCAGTCACAAAGGTGGGGCCAGAGCTCTCAGGCAGGCACCAAAGCTGATGTCCACAGGCAGAATTTGTTCTTCAAGGAGCCTCCAGTTCACTCTCACAGCTTATTTGAAAAGGACCACCTAGACTCGCTGAAATCATCTTCCTTAAAAATTCAAGTGCTCAAGGGCTTCAATCACATCAGCAGGAATTTTACAGCAACATCTATGGTGGTATTTTTTTGTTTTGTTGTTTTTTGTTTTTTTTTTTTTTTTGAGGTAGGGTCTCACTCTGGTCCAGGCTGACCTGGAATTAACTCTGTAGTTTCAGGGTGGCCTTGAACTCACAGCAATCTGCCTACCTCTGCCTCCCAAGTGCTGGGATTAAAGGTGTGCGCTACCACGCCCGGCTATAGTGGTATTTAACTGGAGACTGCAGCCTAACCACACTGACACATAAAACTGACCATCAAAGTACATAACAAGTCTTTTCCTTTATTGTAATTATTTTCCCCCATTTAATTGCCTAAATTATAACTATAGTGAATAACAAAGTTGTTTGTTTCTCTATATTGAATATTTATTGCACAATTTTATTGATAGACCTTCATAATTCTAATTGTCTATAGACTCTTCTAGGTTTCTATGTAGACAATGTCATCTGTAAGTGAAGATAATTTTTCTCCTACTTCTTCTTCCGAATTCTTATTCCCTTTGCTTCTTTCCTTAATTTTTGTTTGCACTGACTAGAACTTCCCTTGAAATGTCAACTATAAGTAGAGATAATGGACATGCCTGTCTTGTTATTAATACCATCTGGGGCATAAATGGGGCTAGAGCTAAAGCTAAGTACAGGTTGAACATCCCTGATACAACAAGTGAAATCTTAAGTGGTCCCAAATCCAAAATCTTTTG
The DNA here is from genome assembly GCF_020740685.1 of Jaculus jaculus. Taxonomy (NCBI): domain Eukaryota; kingdom Metazoa; phylum Chordata; class Mammalia; order Rodentia; family Dipodidae; genus Jaculus; species Jaculus jaculus. The sequence continues at coordinate 112,211,265 of NC_059108.1, read as the reverse complement.
AGCCCTAGCATAACACCACAGGAGAACAATTCCATGCCTGACTTCATATGATAGTTTGCAGCCAAAACACCAGGTGCAATAAAAGTACTGTGTAAAATTACCTTCAGGCTATATGTACAGCAAACATATGACACAAATAAGTGTTTTGTCTTGACTTAGGCCCTATCCCCAAGATAGCTCATTTTATATATATATATATATATATATATATATATATATATATATATATATGTATATGTATATGTATATGTATATGTATATGTATATGTATATGTATATGTATATGTATATGTATATGAATATGTATATAATATATGCAAATATAAAATCCAAAATCTGAAACACTACATGTCCCAAGCATTTTAGGTAAGGGATACTCAGCCTTACAATATTTACAATAGGATTTTGATAAGTGCTGGCACTCAAGTCCCCAAAGGAAACAGACAGCACATTGATATTATGATAACTGAGGGTCATTTTGTTTATAACTATCTATACACAGAGGTTTAGATTAGGGAAACCACCAAAGATATTTCAGTAACTACTAGAGGCCGCTCCATACAAGACACGAGGAAGGAGAGATTTCTGGAGTCTTGAGGGAAAAATTAATGTACAGGAAGCTGCTTAGATGACAGGAGTGACCTTCCACTGAGGGAAACAGTTGCCCCTGCACCTTGAAGAAATAGCTAAAGGAGCAGATAGCTGACCTCATCATCTCCCCCAGCCAATGGGAAGCCAGAAGGCAGAGTAGCTACTGCATCCTTGCAAGCTGAGAACAGGATCAAGGGGCGAGTAGATCAGCAGAAACTAATGAAAGACCCCTGGCACCGTGTGGTTCAGCTATGATCATCTCCTTCACTCCTCTGTGTCCAGAGTTTTTCTCTGGGTTGAGTGTAAAATTTCATGGACTTGGCCCATCTATTAAAACAATCCTATTGATTTCCTTTCCACTCGTTGATATTGTAGATTTTATGATGTTGAACTATGCTTCTGGAATAAATCCAACTTGGTCATGAAAGATGTACATAAATACATTGCTGAATTGGAATTTCTAAGACTTTGTATATCTGTTTTAATAAGTGCAGTGGATCTATAACTTTCCTAGGTAGTTTTATACCAGCTTTGCTATCAAGATTAATTAGTCTTGTGAAATCAGTTAATTACTTTTCTTTCTTCTATGTTCTCTAAAACATTTGTTATAACAGGATTTTCTGTACCTCTAATGTTTGGCAAAACAGGGCTTTGGTATCATTTTTAGCCACTCAGGCTATTAAATGAAGAAATTTCCTTTCTAGGTCTTCGTTGATTTGGGATCTTTTTCTTACTGATCGCATTTCTGGGAAATTATTCATTTATCGAACAAAGCTTTTGAATTTATTGTTATGAAGTCTTATTCATATGCATACATTTTGATGTGGCTAGTTGATTATGTGTTTTCGGTGCAGGGAATTGAACCTAAGGCCTTGCATAAGCTCAGACCATGCTCTACCACCTAGCTGTACCTCTAGCCCCACAGCTCGTTTATAAGGAGCAGAGGGTGGAGAACAATGAAGTCTCTAATTTTCAAGCTAGTTCTGGTTTTTCATCTTATAAAGGGTTTTTTTGTTTGTTTGTTTGTTTTGCTTTTGTTTTTCAGGTATAGTCTCACTCTAGCCCAGGCCGACCTGGCATTCACTATGTAGTCTCAGGCTGGCCTGGAACTCTTAAGATCCTCCTACCTCTGCCTCCTGAGTGCTGGGATTAAAGGTATGCACCACCATGCCCAGCTACTTCTAACAGGTTTTTTGATCCCCTTAAAGCACTACAAATAACTCATAGCCATCAGGGGCCTTAAGTGCCCTGTGTATCAGCTTTTCCCAAATATTTGCATTTCTGCTGTCTGTTGGTCTGTGAAAATGTTTATCTTGTATTAAAGCCAAATCATATCTTGTTGATTTTATGTGTTGCCTTTCGTAGCTGGCTAGCTATTTGGAACAAAGAATGTTGTTGAAATGCAAGTGCATTGCAATGGCTTGATCAGAAATTCCTCCTTGTCTTTTTGCTTTCTCCTCAGTGATGTCTCAGTACAGAGCCGTCCTGGGTATCTTTCTCTACTTCCCAGAAGTGTCTAAGACACAGTCCTCAGTCGTGGTACCAGGCAGAGGTTACATTTTCTTTGAGCTGCTCTGCCATCTTCTCTTTTTGCTAATAAACAGAAGCATCTCCTGGGTGACTGCTTATCACCTCGTTCAGAGACCTGCTGTCTGCGGCTGATTTCTGCTGGATTTGTGAAGCTCCTACCGACCTTGATTATGCTCAGCATTTGTTTTGTTTGAAAAGCCAAACAATGCAGAAATTTTTAGACAACTAATACATTTTATGATATTGTAAAATGAAAGATAAAAAGAGCCGTTCTCCAGTAATCCCACTGTGTTCTCTCTGGAGATAAGGAGCTGAGGCAGGAGAAGGAACAGGCATAAAAAACCCAGAACTCTGAGGCAGTGCCACTGACTAGCATATTTAGATGAAGCCAGTTTTCCCAGCAATTATTTTTCAATAACGCTTCTCAGACCAAGTACTAATGCTATGCAGTTGAGGTCCCGCTTCCTGTGTCACTTGCTGCCATCTAGTGGCATTGTGGAGACTGTGTGATGCCTTAAGCTGTTTTTGTTGTTCTTTTATGTTTATTATTATTATTACTAGTAATAACATACTTTGTATGGGTACATCATGAGTTGGTATCATCTTTTTACCTTGTCCCTGCCCCCATTCCATTGGAGTTTCTGTTTTTTAAAATTTTTTTTGTTCATTTTTATTTATTTATTTGAGAGCGACAGATGGAGAGAGAAAGAAGCAGATAGAGAGAAAGAGAATCGGCGCACCAGGGCCTCCAGCCACTGCAAACGAACTCCAGACGTGTGTGCTCCCTTGTGCATCTGGCTAATGTGGGGCTGGGGAATCGAGCCTTGAACTGGGATCTTTAGGCTTCACAGGCAAGCGCTTAACAGCTCAGCCATCTCTCCAGCCCAGAGTTGCTGTTTTTAAAAGACAGGAAGAACACAGTTGCCTGGAGAATTCTTGACAACTACCACTTAACCCTTATCAGAAATGTGAATTTAAATTGAAAGTCTGAGAATAAAAGAGTGTCTGTGGTTACTCAAATATTCATATATCAAAGTAAAAACCTGATCCTAAGAATTTATGGATGGGTGATTTATTATTATTATTATTTAGAGAGTACTTTATTAGTTTCTGTAACCAACACAGAGATAATACCTTATATATTCAATACAGTGTGTTCCCCTTGTTGCAGTCAGGTTCACATTGCTGGTAGAAATCACCCAACCAAGAGCAGCTTGTGGGAAAAAAAAAAAAAAAGAGGTTTATTTTGGCTTACAAACTCGAGGGAGAAGCTCCATGATGGCAGGGAAAGTGAGGACAGGAGCAGAGGGTGGACATCACTTCCTGGCCAATATCAGGTGGACAATAGCAACAGAAGAGTGTGCCCAACACTGGCTTGGGGAGACTGGCTGTAACACCCATAAACCTGCCCCCAACAATACACTGCCTTCTGGAGGTATTAATTCCCAAATCTCCACCAGCTGGGAACCTAGCCTTCAGAGCACCTAAGTTTATGGGGGACACCTGAATCAAACCACCACACCCCTGTACAAAAGGGAAAAAAAAATAAGTTTAACAATTCTAGACAAATATGGCTGTGGATTTATGTACAATGCCATCTCAACATAGTAATATGGATATGTTTTCTGAAGTTGACAGCACAGTTAAAGTTTCCAAACGTTCAACTATATGTATACCAATAATAGTGGTATGTTACGCATCAGTAGCTGCAACAGCTTTTCTATGTTCTGTAGTTGTCTGAACAAAATTGTAGAGTCATCCAGCATGCTTATTTAAAAAAAAAAAAAAGTAAACAAAATCCCAGAAAACAGCCAAGTTCTGTTACTGTTATGGTACCCGGCATAGGTGATTTTAAATGATTCAAAATACCTTTGCTGGTTCGACTCAGTTTTTCAGTCCTCCTCTAGAAACAAATCCTCCACCATCTATTGTGCTAAGGTGCCTTTATTCACTCCAGGCAGTCCAGAATCTCTTGAGACCCCAATCTAGAAAGAACTCACCAGCATCTCTGACAGAGTTCTGAAAAATATCTGCTCCTGGGACATTCCCCAGGCTGAGGCAATCTTATTCTCCGGTCAATTACCTAGAAGTTTCTTTTCTGAATATTGAGTACAATGGCATATTAGTACCTAGACGTGGTGTGAAGCAGTGGCTGCAGTCTTACGGCCTCACCATGAAGACCCAAACCCTAAAGACTTGCTCATGCAAAGGAGACCACACCTTCCATGCTCCTTCCTCCAACTCCACCACTAGCCACGGCCAATTCTTCCTTTCAAGGGTGTCTGGAGGATTCCCTCTCCCAAAGTCTCCCTTGGTCAGGCAGGCCCTGCAAAGTTGAGAGCCAGGAAACAAACTTCTCTTACTGTATGGGTACATCATGAGTACATTCATCTCACATTGCATCTCTGCTAGACTAGGCTACAGGACCATTCCCGGTGGGAGGTGAGGCTAGGACAGAGCCAGTTCCTGCCATAAACTCACACTGCTGGCACGTATCGCGGGATGTCTCTGCTTGGACTTCATGCCCTTTTCCCCTTCTTTTCTTGCTTGCCAGTCAACTTTATGCTGCTCCAGCCCAAAGGAGTGCTGGCTGCTCTTTTCACAAGTCAGGACCAGGGACCCAGAAATGGCTGTGGAGGAAGTCATGGGAGACCCTAGTCATACTCCCAACTATAAGTGCCAGATGCTCCAGCCTTTCTGTCGTCTTTTAGCTTGGTCACCTTGAAAGACAAGCTGTCTTCTAGGTCTACTCCTTGATCACAATCACACCAGAGTGGAAAACATTTTCTTTAAGTTTTAAAGTATTTTATTTATTTATTTATTGGAGAAAGAGAGAGAAAGAGGCAGAGGCAGATACAGAGAGAGAATGGGCACGTCAGAGCCTCTATCACTGCAAACAAACTCGAGATGCAGGCCCCACCTTGTGCATCTGGTTTACATGAGTACTGGGGAATAGAACCTGGGTCCATGCACATACATGCATGTGCGTCTGCATACAGTGTTGCAGTCTGGTTCGAATTGCTGGCAGAAATCACCCGACCAAGAGCAGCTTGTGGGGAAAAAGGTTTATTTTGGCTTATAGACTTGAGGGAAAGCTCCATGGTGGGAGGGAAAATGAAGGCATGAACAGATGGTGGACATTACCTCCTGGCCAGCATCAGTTGGACAACAGGAACAGAAGGGTATGCCAAACACTGGCGAGGGGAAACTGGCTATAACACCCATAAGCCCACCCCTAACAATACACTGCCTCCAGCAGGCATTAATCCCCAAATCTCCATCAGCTGGGAACCTAGCATTCAGAACACCTAATTTTATGAGGGACACCTGACTCTGACCACTACACACACATTGTACTCACACACATGTGAACGTGCACACACACGCACATTAAAAAAAAAAAAAACTTTCCTCAGGAAACATGCTCCGACTGCCTCTTTAGCCCTTCCTTTCCTTCTGTATTAGTTTTCTAAGGCCAAATTTCACGAAGAGATGTTAATTGCCTCCCAGTGCAGAAAGCTCAGAGACTGAGATGAAGGTATCTATGGGGTCAGTTCCTTCTGAGGGCTGTGAGGGAGATTTTGTTTCTTGCTAGGAGTCCTTGCTATCCCCTGGCTTGTGAAAGCATCACCCCTGTCATTGTTCTCATTGTTACATGGTGTCCTCCCTATATATGTAGCTATATCCAAATTTCTCCATTTTTCATGAGAAAACTGTTAGATCAACCCACTCTACTTTAGTTTGACCCCTGTTTCCAAATAATGTCACATTTTGGAGTAATGGGGGCTAAGATTTCCACATATGAACAGAAGTAAGGACTCACTTCAGTAAACGTCATGCCCCACTCATTTCCAAGTTTGGTTTTCCCAGTCATGTAGCGTCACAATCCTGCCCGGAAGAGTCCTCCAAAACACCACTTGCAGTGGGTCCTTCTTACATAAAGTCTCATGTCGCCTACAGATCATAAGCTCTGTGACGCATCAGGTTCATTTTCTTGTAATTTATTTTTTCTTAATTTTTGTTTATTTTTATTTATTTATTTGAGAGTGAGAGAGAGAGAAAGAGGCAGAGAGAAAGAGAATGGGTGCACCACGGCCTCCAGCCACTGCAAATGAACTCCAGATGCATGCACCCCCTTGTGCATCTGGCTAATGTGGGTCCTGGGGAACTGAGCCTCGAACTGGGGTCCTTAAGCTTCATAGGCAAGCGCTTAACCACTAAGCCATCTCTCCAGCCCTTGCAACTTATTTTTATGAGAGAGAGGGAATTGGCACACCACTGCCTCCAGCCACTGCAATCGAACTCCAGATACGTGTGCCACCTTGTGCATCTGGCTTATGTGAGACCTGGAGAGTCAAACATGGGTCCTTAGGCTTCACAGGCAAGCACCTTAACCACTAAGCAATCTCTCTAGCCTTGGGTTCATTTTTTGTTGGCCATTGCACCTCCATGTTATTTAGTAAGCACTTACTGGGTGACCAGTAAACCCTCCAGGTCCCTCCTTGCATGTCAGTGTGGAAAAAACCAGCTTCATCCCTCATTTGGAGCTATTTCACCTCTTAGTGCTAAATTTGCAGAGCATAATGAAATCATTGGAGGTAAGAAAAGCTGGAGACATAGCCACAGACACAAAATGCTGCCCTGTCTTAGTGAACTCTTGAAGCTCCAATAAGATGTCTCACATCAAGCCTAGTCTCTGCTAGAAAAAGATGTCTCCGCCATTTGTGACCACGTTGTACTTTCCCTTTAAGTGTATCATAGTCATCAGGGATTATTACTGATGAGTCTAATAACTCTTCTGGGAGCTTCTCAGGAGACCTTCCAAAGAGCTCATTTCTTAAGAGATAGGAATAGCTCAACTGGATGGTAAGGGATGGGTAAAACAAAGTACCTCCCTGGGACCTCCTTCATTACTAATAGTCCAAGACCCCAGCTATTTGACAACTTTGGATATGGTTCCTCAGTCAGAGGGAACAGGTCTCTTAACTCAGGACAATAGAAGAGTTAAAAAAAAAAAAAAAGCAGAGAGGTCAAATCGCCCTTTATTTAGATGCCGCTGCTCTATGGTTGGAATCACCTTCCTTGTGTGCTCCTGGGGCTGCTTTTGCAAAGTGCTCAGAGAGTTTAACGTCTGGCTTTTGTGTTTCATCATCTCATGGCTTGAGAAATGCTGAATATTCTAAATGTTGGATTTCCAGAAGCTTGAACCCATTGATCTGCCACAAATAACTACCCCTGAAGGGCTCCTGAGCCAGCAAGAAGCCAAGCTAAGGCACAAAGCACAGGTGAGCTGTGGTTGCTGGAAGGGGCCATGAGCTGGGGAGCTGCATGGGATTGGGTGAGCAGTTCTCTTCATCCTCCTGCTTACCAAAGAGCTCAAAGCCAAATCAGGGAGCTGGGTCTGGCAGGTAGAACGTTTCAAAGCTGGCCGTGCTCGCTTGTGCCTGCCTCCGACTGGCAAATGGCCCTTAGCTCTTGGATGAGCCCTGGGCTCTTTCTGCTTTGTGGTGAAAACAGAGCCCAATAGATGACACAGGAACTTTATTAGTGAGCCTAGAAGTTTTCAATGGTAAAAAAAAAAAAAAAAAAAAAAAATCTAGCACAACCCTTCCCTTCTGTCTCTACTCACTTTAAAACTCTTCATTCTGTTTCCAGGAGAGGTCTTACATAATGTTGTCCCTGACTTCTCTGTCATCAGCTGACCAAACTGTGACCCTGGGACAGGTCTTCTACAGATGTGTCCCTGCTATTATCTGGTGATGTTCTGCTAGGGAAAGCTTAAACTTCCCTCACAGAGAAATGAAAGCTATAAAGCTATGATGTAGAACTCCTTTTCAACACTTTGCTGACTCTCTTTGGAGCCAGCTAAGGCTGCTAAAGGGTTGGCTGGCTTGGCAGTAGATACTCTGGTACTATAGGTCCTAAATGCATTATGACGCTCATGTGGAGAGGGCCCTTCCCCGAGCTTCGCACCAGCAGGCACGGGTACCATCCACAGGAAACCATTGTTGTCACCAGCCCGCCTCTTCTCCTTCCAGACAAGAGCAGGTGACAAATGCAAATATATTTACCACTGCTTGACCTCAATAACCACCTTCACCGTCCCACTGAAGTTCATGACAAACCTAGGGGAGACCACGGAGTCACAAAGTGTCAACTTCAAATCCTTCATCAACTACCACGCTCCTCAGAGCTTACAGTCTCTTATAAGAACACAGGAGACAAATAGATCCCTTTAACCACTCAATAAGAGAGCCCCTCTCATTTCACAACCAGCCAGTCCATTAACAGTAGAAGAGGCGAGGAAAAGACAGCCTCATCAAACCAAAACACATTTCTAGAGAGATACTAAAGGGCAGCTGTTGGCAGGAGAAAAGATGTGTTGTCAAATTGAGACTATCAAACTGAAACTGTCAAAACTTTTATATTCAAGGCTTACAAAGAGATGCAACAGGAGCCTTTAAAAAGGCACCATATCTACAGCAGAATGCCACCTCATTCTCTGATGGTGATACAAAGGACTTGTCAGGGACACACCGTTGTCTACCTGTAATCATCACAGAAATCTCTGGATTATGATGGATTAAGATCTCTTTCTGTTCCAAGAAGGGCTTAATGCTGCAAATTGCAGTCAGTTAACAATTACCCCACAGTAATGAATGTGTCACCTTTCATAGCAGGAACCGGGAAAGAATATGCAAGTTCCGATGTACACTTCTGGGAAAAGACAATATTTACATAAGATGCAAATGCTGGAAATGAACCATAAAAGACAAGAGGTAAATATGGGACGACTGTCATGTTTGCCAAGTTGATACCCATCATCGCTGCCCTGGTGCGTGAGTGTCATCAGGTGTATGTGTCCACTCTGTACTTAGCATTTTTTTGTTTTTATTTTTAAAAATATTTTATCTTTCTTTATTTGAGAAAGGGGGTGGGCAGAAAGCAAGAGAATGGGCTCACTAGGGCCTCCAGCCACTGCAAACGAACTCCAGATGCAAGTGTGCCCCCCTTGTGCATCTGGCTTACGTGGGTCCTGGGAATTGAACCTGGGTCCTTTGGCTTTGCAGGCAAGTACCTTAACCACTAAACCATTTCTCCAGCCCCATTTTTAAATTTTATTTATTTATTTATTTATTTATTTATTTATTTATTTATTTGAGAGGGGCGGGAAGGAAAGAGGCAGATGAGAGAGTGAGAATGTGGTGTGCCAGGGCCTTTAGCCACTGCAAACAAACTCCACATGCATACATCACCTGTGCATCTGGCTTTCGTGGTTCCTAGTGAACCGAGCCCGAGTCCTTAGGCTTCACAAGCAAGTACCTTAACCACTAAGCCATCTCTTCAGTCCTGCACTTAGCATTTTGAAATTAGACACTGAAGCTCAAGATTCAGTTACAGAAGCAAGGATTATGTAGGAAGATTCCCTTTTGCTACAAGCCCTGTTGAGTCATTTCTCTTTTCAGTGCCCTGGAGGGTATATCTGTACGTCAGGTGTCTTTTTTTTTTAAGGCAAGCCCAACAGACTGCCTTGTCATTATGCGAGAGTGAGAGAGAGAGAGAATTGGCATGCCAGGGCCTCCAACCACTGCCACTGAATTCCAGACATGTATACCCCCTTGTGTGCATGTGCCACCTTGTGTACTTGTGTCATGGTGCATCTGGCTTACGTGGGACCTGGAGAGGCAAACATGAGTCCTTAAGCTTCATAGCCAAGTGCCTTGACCACTAAGCCATCTCTCCAGGCCTGAGGCGTCACTTTTAAAGACAACTTGCTTCTTTCTGACCTTCTGGCTCCAGCCAGAAAATGAGGGTGTCAACTCAAAGCACAAAGCTGTCACTTCAAAGGGAATAAGAGGTTATTCTGGAGCCAAGTCTGAGTGGCCATGGCCTAGGAAAACAGATTTAAGTGACCCTCAATTCCATGTTCCAACATGTTAACAATTTCACGAAGTGTTTATAATGATAGTGCAAAAGAAGGTCATATCTCAAGGCACTTTTCAAATACATTGGTGAAAACACCAGGTAGTCCAGTTACAGCAGAGCAGGGAAATCTCGGCTGGCGGTCCTCCAATGCTATCTGGTGACATTCTTAGCCTTTGGGTTGGTGGCGGCTGGTGGTCTGTTAGTACATTACAAGGGTCTTTCCTGCTCACCTGGTAGTCACAGGATGTTAGGTCAGAGGTGGGCAATAAATGGCTATACAGGGGGCTAAAAATAGCCCAAAATAATTTGGCTCTGAATCTACCACATCCCATCTCTCTAAAAATCACACAAGTTCTGTTAGTCGGTCAGCCTCGTAGGATGTTGGGATGAGGTACAACTGCTTATCAGAAACTTCAGTTCACAAGGTAGATATTTCTTGATTTAGCCAAAGAAGGTTGAGGAGGTAGTCTTTCCTCTGACTCCTAGGCCTCTCCCTATAATGCATGCCATAGAATTACCTAGTGAGAAAGACTTTGTTGCTGGTTCTACTGGGTCACACCTGTTGTCCCAGCATTTGTGAAGCTGTGGAAGAGGACTGCCATCAGTTCAAGACCAGACCTGGCTACATAGCGAGTTCTAGGCCAGCCCAAATGACAAAATGAAACCTTTCCCACAGTCCACACCGTCACAAAAAAAAAAAAAAAAAAGTTTTGTTAGCTTATTTTCTGCTGGTATAAGAGAATCACACACTCTAGGGCTGGAGGGATGGCTTAGTGGTTAAGGTATTTGCCTGCAAAGCCAAAGGGCCCAGGTTTGATACCCCAGGACCCACGTTAGCCAGATGCACAAGGGCATGCACATGTCTACAGTTTGTTTTCAGTGGCTAGAGGCCCTGGCACAGCCATTCTCTCTCTCCCACCCTTTCTCTGTCAAATAAATAAAAATAAAATATTTTTAAAAGAGAGAATCGCACACTCTTATTAATTAATATTGCTCATGGCTTTGGAGGCTTGGAACTCTAAGATCAAAGTGCTAACATCTGATGTGAGCTTTCTTGCTCTGCTACGACGTGGCAGGTGGTATCACAGGTGAGAGACAGCGTGCATGAAGGCAAGAGGACAGGGCTAAAAGGAGAATGACAGCCGAACTAGCCCTCTTTATAACGACCCACTTCAGTAGGCCCTCCTGTGATAATGGCCCTAATCTATCAAGAGGAAGGCGTCCTGACCACCTAAACAGCTCTTAAGGGCGCACCTTCAAATGCATTAACATAAGATTTGGGAGGCTGGGCTGGAGAGATGGCTTAGCAGTTAAGGCACTTGTCTGGACCCAGGTTCCGTTCCCCAGTACCCACATAATCCAGATGCACAAAGTGGTACATGTGTCTGGAGTTTGTTTTCAGTAGCTAGAGGCCCTGGTGTGCCCATTCTCTCCCTCCCTCTCCCTCCCCCCACCCCTTATCTCTCTCTGCTTCTCTCCCAAATAAATAAAATATTTTTTAAAAAAAAAATTGGGAGGCGGTGTGCTGGATAAATGGCTGAATAGTTAAGGTGCTTGCCTGCAAAACCAAAGGACCCATGTTCAATTCCCCAGAACCCATGTAAGCCAGATGCACATGGTGTCGCATACATCTGGAGTTGGCTTGCAGTGGCTAGAGACCTTGGCACACCCATTCATTCTCTCTCATAAATAAATAAAATATTTTTAAGAATTGGGAGGTTGTTTCCAACTCCGGAACTGTAATGGACACTTTGTAGCCTTCTAGTAAGGAATCCTTTCACCAGCAACGCCTGCAGCCCTCCTATGGCAGCTCCCACTCGATTGAAGGAGCCTGTAGTTAGCCTCTGCGATTCCAAACTTGTCATGTCTCCTGGGCAGAAGAAAAGTTTCCACAAGCATCCTTATCTTAGTTGAGCCATGCCTTTATGAGACTGTGAGCGTACTTACCTTTCTCCTAAAAAGCTTGAGAATAAAGGCCTCGTGCCTGAGCAGGACAAAGGAGCCCGCACTGTACTGAGGGGACTGCGGGTCTCTGAACGGTGCCGTGCTGTGTGGGTTCAGCTCTGGCGAAGTTAGGTTGACGAGAACATTAACCTTTTGTACCCGACCATTTTCAGGCCCAAATGGAGTTGAAGAAAAGTCTTCACAAGGAAGCAAGAATTAATAAGCAAAAATTGAAAGATCATAGAGGCAAGAAAATCCTTCAAAGCCTGCCAAGAAAGAAGGACTGCGACGTTCTGACCATACTGCCCGATGAAACCGTGAACAGAAGCCTGGGTAAGTTGTGCCATTTCGGTAGTAAAATAGTTCAAGTATTGTTTTGGTTTGGTTTTGGGTTTCTTTGAAATAAGGTCTCACTATGTAGTCCAGACTGGTCTCAAACTTGTGATCCTCCTGCCTTAGGCTTCTGAGTGGTATAATTTGAGCTTTAAAAAAAAAATTACGGACTTCCGGTTAAGATGGCGGCGTAGGTACCACGCCAAAACAGCCTAGGGGGGAAAAAGACCAAAAAACTCAGCAAAATACACACTTTTACTAAAAAGTGAGGTGTATAGGAAATTGAGGCGGCAGTGGAGAAGTAGAAGAGTTATAGAGCATCCAGAGCCCGCACAGGCGGGAAGGGCGGCTCCGGAAGCTCGGCCAATTGCCGCAACCACGGCGCAGCAGAAAACCGCCATACTCTCGGCTCAAGCCGCAGGAGAAGCCAGGTGCAGAATTTTCCCCTCACACCGCGCTCTCCGCAACTCGGGAAACATGAGGGGAGAGCGGCAGCGAGCAGCGGAGGAGAAGACCGCGAGGTAGAAGAACACGTGGAGCAGCGAGAGAACCAGAGCAGCCACGGCTCCCTCCCCTCCCCCACCGCCTGAGCCCAGCTCCAGCAAACACAGCAGCGGCCCGGGACCGGCCACGCCAACTTGGGCTGACGGCGGGACCCAAGCAGGAGCAGAGTTCGGCAGCAACTTCAGCGGCTCCAGCACCGGTACCAGCAGCCCCAGCAGCAGCGGACCCAGGAGCGGCAGCGGCGGCAGATCCCGCAGCAGCTGCTTCGGGGGGGAGCAGCGGCAGTGGACACGGTAGCAGCAGCTTCAGCAGCGGTGGTGGCTCCGGTGGTGGCAGCTACGACATCAGCAGAGGCAGCAGCAGCGGCTCGGTTTGCCCCCGTAGGAAAAGCAAGTGCCCAGCTCCAGAAATCAGAACAGCAGCCCGACGACCCAGGCAGCAACTTGACTGAGACCAAAATCACCCAAGGTAACTGGGATTGCACCAGGGAAGGGTCTCACTTGGTCACAAGCTGACTTGGATCCCTCAACAGACCAGAAATCTAAACCTCTTTGTTGATAGAGGATCTGGTCATTATAATAACTACTCTTGCATACATACTCAGGGCTGTTTTTGATTGAATGTGTACAGTGTTTAGTTAAATTTTAGAATCTACCTGTATTTTATTCCACTCAGCCTGCTTGAATACTCCTATAGCAGGGAAACTCAACCCCTAAGAACATCTTTGTAGATACTCTGAGAGTCTTAAGAGCCACACCTAATACCTTAAGGTCCTACCCTGAAAATATATTACATCAAATCAATTGATACAGCTAAGAATACACAGCTAGCTAGAAAATCCAAGCATTAACTTAATCCAAGATGCAAAAATATATACATTATAACACAAGAAACACTAAAAAGCAAGACGATATAAATCCACCTAAAAGTATTAATGCATCAGAAATGTCCTCCAGTGAGAAAGAGTTAGAGGAAATACCTGAGAAAGAGTTCAAAAGAATAATTATAAATATGTTCAAAGAGGTCAAAGAACACATGAAAATAATCAAAGAAGAAATCAAAGAGGAAATCAAAGAGGAAATCAAAGGAATCAAAGAAGAGGCAGGACACCAATTTAATGAAATAAAGAAGGCAATACAAGACATAAATAGGGAAATAGAAATAATAAAGAAAAACCAGTCAGAATTACTAGCAATGAAGAACACAGTTAATGAAATAAAAAACTCTGTAGAAAATCTCACCAGTAGGATGGATGAGGGAGAGGACAGAATATCTAAGCTAGAAGACCAGGTGGCAGACCTAATGCAGTCCAACAAAGAGAAAGACAAACTTATAGAAAAGTATGAGTGGGAATTTCAAGATATTCGGGACACTATGAAAAGATCCAATATAAGAATTCAGGGCATAGTAGAAGGAGAAGAAATCCACTCCAGAGGCATAGTAGGCATCTTCAACAAAATCATAGAGGAAAATTTCCCCCAAATTGGGAAAGAGGTGCCAATACAGATACAGGAAGCCTTTAGAACCCCAGCCAGACAAAACCCAGAAAGAACCTCTCCTCGCCACATTATAATCAAACTTCCAAACACACAAACCAAAGAAAAAATATTGAAAGCAGTTAGAGAGAAAAATCAAGTTACCTACAAAAGCAAGCCCATCAGGATTACAGCAGATTATTCAACACAAACTTTTAAAGCCAGAAGGGCTTGGAGTGATATATTCCAAGTTCTGAAAGATAACAACTGTCAACCAAGGTTACTTTATCCTGCAAAGTTATCCATTCAAATAGATGGAGAAATAAAGACATTCCATGACAAAAGCAGGTTAAAGGAGTATTTGAAGACAAAACCAGCTCTACAGAAAATACTTGATAGAATCCTCCATGTTGAACAAAAGGAAAAGCACACATATAAGGAACCTAGAAAAAACCAGCTATACTCAAATACCAGTTAACAGAAGAGAGCACAGGTAGAACCAGTAACACACACACACACAAAAAAAAATGGCAAACATAAATACACACCTTTCAATAATATCTCTTAATATCAACGGTCTCAATGCCCCAACGAAAAGACATAGATTTGCAGACTGGGTTAAAAAGCAGGATCCTACAATTTGTTGTCTCCAAGAAACTCACCTTTCTACAAAGGATAGACATTATCTTAGGGTGAAAGGTTGGAAGACGGTGTTTCAAGCAAATGGGCCTAGAAAACAAGCAGGGGTTGCTATCCTAATATCAGACAGGGTAGACTTTAGTCCGACGTTAGTCAAGAAAGATAAGGAAGGTCACTTTATATTGATTAAGGGCACACTCCAACAGGAGGACATTACAATCCTAAACATATATGCACCTAACATGGGGGCTCCCAAATTCGTCAAACAAACACTATTAGAACTAAGGTCACAGATAACACCAAACACAGTGGTGGTGGGTGACTTTAACACCCCACTCTCATCAATTGACAGGTCATCCAGGGAAAGAATAAACAGAGAGGCATCTGGACTAAATGAGGTCATAGAAGGAATGGACCTAACACATATATACAGGACATTTCATCCAAAGGCTGCAGAATATACATTCTTTTCAGAAGCACATGGAACATTCTCTAAAATAGACCATATATTAGGACACAAAGCAAATCTTAACAAATTCAGGAAAATTGAAATAATTCCTTGCATTCTATCTGACCACAATGGAATTAAACTACAAATCAGTAGCAAGAAAGGCTATAGAGCATACACAAAATCATGGAAACTAAACAACACACTACTTAATGATGAGTGGGTCAATGAAGAAATCAAAAAGGAAATCAAAAAATTTATAGAGTCAAATGATAATGAGAACACAACATACCAAAATCTCTGGGACACAATGAAGGCAGTTCTAAGAGGTAAATTTATAGCCTTAAGTGCCTATATTAAGAAATTAGAAAGGTCGCAAGTAAACGACCTAATGCTTCGCCTTAAAGCCTTGGAAAAAGAAGAACAAGGCAAACCAAAAATTAGTAGTCGGGAAGAAATAATAAAGATTAGGGCAGAAATTAATGAAATAGAAACAAAAAGAACAATCCAAAGAATTAATGAAACAAAGAGTTGGTTCTTTGAAAGGATAAACAAGATTGATAAACCCTTAGCAAATCTGACCAAAAGAAAGAGAGAAGAGACACAAATTAATAAAATCAGAGATGAACAAGGTAACATCACAACAGATTCCAGAGAAATTCAAAAAATTATAGGGACATACTATAAAAGCATATACTCCACAAAGTATGAAAATCTGAAAGAAATGGATGATTTCCTTGATCTATATGACCTACCTAAATTAAATCAAAATGAGATTAATCACTTAAATAGACCTATAACAAACATGGAGATCCGAACAGTTATCAATAATCTCCCAACTAAAAAAAGCCCAGGCCCGGATGGATTCACTGCTGAATTTTACCAGACTTTTAAGGAAGAGCTAACACCATTGCTTCTTAAGCTTTTCCAGGAAATAGAAAAAGAAGGAATTCTACCAAACTCCTTCTATGAGGCCAGCATCACCCTGATACCAAAACCAGGCAAAGATAGAACAAAAAAAGAAAATTACAGACCAATCTCCCTCATGAACAAAGATGCAAAAATTCTCAACAAAATATTGGCAAACAGAATACAAGAGTATATCAAAAAGATCATTCACCCTGACCAAGTAGGCTTTATCCCAGAGATGCAGGGATGGTTCAACATACGCAAATCTATAAATGTAATACATTACATAAACGGGTTGAAGGACAAAAATCACATGATCATCTCATTAGATGCAGAGAAAGCATTTGACAAAATCCAACATCCCTTCATGATAAAAGTCCTACAGAGACTGGGAATAGAAGGAACATATCTCAATATAATAAAGGCTATTTATGACAAGCCTACAGCCAACATATTACTAAATGGGGAAAAACTGGAAGCTTTTCCACTAAAATCAGGAACAAGACAAGGGTGTCCACTGTCCCCACTACTATTTAATATAGTTTTGGAAGTCTTAGCCATAGCAATAAGGCAAGAGACACACATAAAAGGGATACAAATTGGAAAGGAAGAAATCAAGTTATCATTATTTGCAGATGACATGATTCTATACATAAAGGACCCTAAAGACTCTACTAGCAAGCTGTTAGAGCTGATAAAAACCTACAGCAATGTAGCAGGATACAAAATAAATACACAGAAATCAGTAGCCTTCATATATGCTAACAACAAACACACAGAGGATGAAATCAGAGAATCACTCCCATTCACAATTGCATCAAAAAAAATAAAATACCTTGGAATAAACCTAACCAAGGAAGTAAAGAACTTATACAATGAGAACTTTAAAACACTCAAGCGAGAAATTGCAGAAGACACTAGAAAGTGGAGAAACATCCCTTGTTCCTGGATTGGAAGAATCAATATCGTGAAAATGGCAATCTTACCTAAAGCAATCTACACATTTAATGCAATCCCTATCAAAATTCCAAAGGCTTTCTTCACGGAAATAGAAAAAACAATCCAAAAATTCATTTGGAATCACAAAAAACCTCGAATATCTAAAATAATACTGAGCAACAAAAAAGAGGCTGGTGGTACCACCATACCTGATTTTAACCTATACTACAGAGCCATAGTAACAAAAACAGCATGGTACTGGCACAAAAACAGACATGTAGATCAGTGGAACAGAATAGAGGACACAGATGTAAGCCCAAGTAGCTATAGCCACCTGATATTCGATAAAAATGCCAAAAATACCCATTGGAGAAGAGACAGCCTCTTCAGCAAATGGTGTTTTGAAAACTGGATAAATATCTGCAGAAGGATGAAAATAGATTCTTCTCTCTCGCCATGCACAAGAATTAAGTCCAAATGGATTAAAGACCTTAACATCAGACCGGAAACTTTGAAACTGCTAGAGGAAAAAGTAGGGGAAACCCTTCAACATATTGGTCTTGGCAATGATTTTCTGAATACAACCCCAATTGCTCAGGCAATAAAACCACAGATTAACCACTGGGACCTAATGAAATTACAAAGATTTTGCACCACAAAGGACACAGTGAAAAAAGCAAAGAGGCAACCTACAGAATGGGAAAAAACCTTCGCCAGCTACATATCTGATAGAGGATTAATATCTATGGTATACAAAGAACTCAAAAAGTTAAATAATAAGGAATCAAACAAGCCAATCAAAAAATGGGCTAAGGAGCTAAATAGATAGTTCTCAAAGGAAGAAATACGAATGGCATATAAGCATCTACAAAAATGTTCTACGTCACTAGTCATCAGGGAAATGCAGATTAAAACTACATTGAGATTCCATCTCACTCCTGTCAGATTGGCCACCATCATGAAAACAAATGATTATAAATGTTGGTGGGGATGTGGAAAAAAAGGAACCCTTCTGCACTGCTGGTGGGAATGCAATCTGGTCCAGCCATTGTGGAAAACAGTGTGGAGGTTCCTAAAGCAGCTAGAGATTGATCTACCATATGACCCAGCTATAGCGCTCCTAGGCATATATCCAAAGGACTCCTCTCATTTCCTTAGAAGTACATGCTCAACCATGTTTATTGCTGCTCAATTTATAATAGCTGGGAAATGGAACCAGCCTAGATGTCCCTCAACAGATGAGTGGATAATGAAGATGTGGTACATTTATACAATGGAGTTCTACTCAGCGGTAAAGAAAAATGAAGTTATGAAATTTGCAGAAAAATGGTTGGACCTGGAAAGTATTATCCTAAGTCAGGTAACCCAGGCCCAGAAAGCCAAGCGCCCCATGTTCTCTCTCATATGTGGATCCTAGCTACAGATGACTGGGCTTTTGCGTGAGAATGAAAACACTTAGAAGCAGAGGCCAGTAAGTTGAAAAGGAGACATAAAGGGTGGAGAAAGGAAGGGAGGAGGATACTTAATAGGTTGATATTGTATATATGTAATTACAATGATTGTAATGGGGAGGTAATATGATGGAGAATGGAATTTCAAACGGGAAAGTGTGGGGGTGGGGAGGGAGGGAATTACCATGGGATATATTTTATAATCATCGAAAATGTTAATAAAAAAAAAAAAATTACAAGATGGGCGTGGTGGCGCACGCCTTTAATCCCAACACTCGGGATGCAGAGGTAGGAGGATTGCCGTGAGTTCAAGGCCACCCTGAGTCTACATAGTGAATTCCAGGTCAGCCTGAACTAGAGACCCTACCTTGAAAAACAAACAAACAAAAAAAATTACATAAATAAATACACAGGGTGACCATGGGGAGGAGAGTGAGAAAGACAGCAAATAACTTTCTTTGAGGAATTTCAGAATGTAGTAGTCTGCAGTCATGTATTTGGCATAGCTGGGGGAAAGACAATAGCTTAATCCTATAATGAGGTGCATCTTTCTACTTACAGATTTACTATTTATCTACTTATGAATAACATGCTCTGCATGCACTGAAATTCTAGGAGCTGAAATAGGAATTTGGGGGTTCCTTGTCAATATCCCAAGGCACCAATAAATTTAGGATACCCCAGATTCTTGTCTTATGAATTTAAAGAATTAAAATCCATAGACCAGAGGGTAAGGTTTAGAGACTTTATTTGATTAAGAGGAGGAAAAGAGGAGGAAATACAAAGAACTCCCACCACGAGCGAGGCAGAGGGGGTAAAGCCCACCCTACGACCCGAATTAGGGTCATTTATTGATTCTGAATGGGAACTGAGCTAACCAGTTTTGGGGCTGAGCTTAACCAACTACAAAGTGAGGATCGGATTTAAACCTTCCAGGAATGCTCCTTTCCAGGGAGGGGCTTGGGTTGTTTATAGAGAAGCAGGGCTAGGGAATTCCTTTAAAGCAAGAGATAAGGAGAGGCCAGATTCTTCTCTGGTCTCTAGCAAAGTGGAGACAAGAGCAGGCCCAAGGACATGGCTGCTTTTTTCTTTTGGAGGCCGGGGGCAGGCACCCCAAACTGCCTCAGTGAGAAAAGGCAAACTGGCCTCTTCTTACTGTTCAGAGATCCACTAAGGAGCCTGAGTCACATGGCAAACAGACATTAAGTCTGTGGGTGCCACCAACAGACACTCTTGCCCTTCGCTACAGTGGCTTCTCTGCAAGGCAGTCCTGTTCGCTGGGCCCACTGTTGCAGTAGATGAGGCTTCTGTGACCCGCGCCACTCACGCCAGGGCCCTGGGGCCCTCTTCAGCCTTTCTCCCCCCCCCCCTCCCTTTTAGTCATAAAGTCTTTTTTTTTAAAGTTTTTAAAAATGTTTTTATTTCTCTGCCTCCTGTACTTGTGGTTCATCTCAAGTGGTTTTCCTACAGTTGCTACATGAGAGACAAGTTGGGTACTTTAGTTGATTTTCCGGTCTATGATTTGGATATGTCAGAATTCCTAATTAATCCATATGCAGGTCCTTGCTGCTATAATTTGATTGCTATTTCCAACCACTATGGAGGGATGGGAGGCGGACATTATACTGCTTTTGCCAAAAATAAAGATGATGGAAAATGGTACTATTTTGATGACAGTAGTGTCTCCACTGCATCTGAAGACCAAATTGTGTCCAAAGCAGATATGTACTCTTCTTCCAGAGATAGGACACTTTCAGTGGAACTAGCTTTTTCCCTCTTGACCGAGAAACTAAAGGTGCTTCAGCTGCTACTGGCATCCCCATAGAAAGTGATGAAGATAGCAATGACAATGACAATGAGTTAGAGAATGAAAACTGTATGCACACTAATTAATGGAAGTCCTAGGAGCCGTAAGAGAGACTTTCCTGCTGGTGGTATCTATGGAAATGAAGTCACCACCACATTAAAATAAAAGTCTGAGATGGGGAGTTTCAGATAATTGAATGCAAATCCTTTATCATATTTTAACTTGTGCAGCACTTGAAGTGAAACACAATGAAAACTTTAACAGAAATTGTCTCTTAATACATTTACAGTCTTGTATTTACCAGCTAAATATATAGGAAATCACAAATAAATCCCTTTTAAGTTTAAAAATATTTATTTATTTATTTATTTATTTATTTATTTATTTATTTATTTATTTGAAAGTGACAGGGAGAGAGAGAGAGAGAGAGAGAGAAAATGGGCACGCCAGGGCCTTCAACCACTGCAAACAAACTCCAGACACTTGTGCCCCCTTGTGCATCTGATTAAAGTGAGTCCTGGGGAATTGAGCCTCGAACCAGGGTCCTTAGGCTTCATAGGCAGGTGCTTAACAGCTAAGCCATCTCTCCAGCCCAGGTCATAAAGTCTTACTGAGGTTCCCGAGTGCTAAATCAGCCCTCTCTTAGGCCAGGCTATCAGCCTGTCACTCCAGGGTCATTGCCACAGCCACCTGATCAGACTCCTCCCCTTAGGTCTTCCCTTACCTTCCTCTGCACTGAATCAGCATTAGCAATGTCTGGGAACTTGATTGGTGTCCCATCCAGGATGGCTGAATTGGGAAATGGAGGGATGAGGCCAGACAATCTGGGTTTAACAACCTTTAAGGTGATGGCGAGGTCTCTAAAGGTTAAGAAACACTGAAGTATCTCTTTCCCAAAGCGTGGCCTGCAGTCCACCAGCAGCTCTGGCTGCTGGGCATGTGTTAGAAAAGCGGTTCTTCAGGTCCCAATCAGAGGTGCTTAAGCAGGACCAGTTCTCAAGACCCCAGGTGATTTTCATGCATATTGAAGTTTTGGAAGCAAGGTGCCAATGGCGGAGTGATGCTATAAAAGGCAAATCTGACCATGGCACTCTCCTGCTTACAAAGCAGTCACTCAGCTAGTCTCCATCAGCCCAAAGACAAAAACTGAACTCCGCGTCATGGGATGCCAGGCCTGTCAGGATCTAGCCAGTGCCTCTAGCCACCTCTCCCCTGGCCACTCTTAGACCCTTCCCTTCTGCGATGGTTTACACTGATGGTCAACATCACCTGTGAGAAAGGACGCAGATCAGGTACTATCTTAGTTGGGAATTAGCTTGAATAGGTTAATTGAAGTGAGGAGAGCCACATTCTCGTGGGCAGTACCATTCTGGGGGCTGGGGTCCCGCACTGTGTGAAGAGGAGATAGCTGGCCGAGCACCAGTGTCCATCATTCTGCTTCCTCAGCGTGGACAACATGACCAGCTACCTCAGCTCCTGCCACCATGCCCTGCCCCCACTGGGATGGCTTTGGAACTGTAAGCCAAAATAAACCTTTCCTCCCTTAAACTGATTTTTTTAATTTTTTTGGTCAGGTGTTTTGTCCCAGTAATGAGAAGATAACAAAGACACCTACACTCCAGCCATGGACTGGTCAATGCTTTCCCATAGACATCTGTGTCCACAATCTCTACACTACACTGCCCACCAATTAGAGTGCCATTAAGTTTTCCCTGTCTGAATTCCCCCAGAGGAGAATTGCCCATGAGACATATCGTTCACACCACAGACTGAGCTGTGGACCAGTCCTATCAGCAAGATGGACTGCTAGAAGAGCTGTAGAAATGCCCGTGGTCTCTGGAGGTCTTGAGTTCTAAAATGCAAAACTGCCAGCTGAAAGAGATTCTGCTTCTACTCCAAGGAACACGATGCTTAATCGATAAGTTAATTAAATAAGAAAAGGCTGAAAAATTGAAAATTGACTTGGGGCATCTATTTGACCTGTGCTCCCAAACCTCAGACTGAAATATGCTTTATTGTTTCATAAACAACTTGTAAAATCAAAATATAGATCAAGCCGGCTGTGGTGGTGCACACCTTTAATCCCAGAGATAGGAGGATGGATGTGAGTTTGAGGCCACCCTGAGACTACATAGTGAAATCCAGGTCAGTCTGGGCTAGAGCAAGACACTACCTCAAAAAAAAAAAAACACAGAAATATATATCTACAAATCTGTATATCTATATCTGTATCTGTATCTATACACAGATCCGCAAAGCAACGGGGAAAAGGCTCTCTCTCTCATCTAAAGTTAGACACTCAGAGCTGTCACTTGAGAACTGGCCTGGAAAACCAATATTGGCCAATGCTTAGGAGAAGATGTGCCAGGCCTAAAGGGACCCAGGGGAGTCTGTGGAGAAGGGTGTTCTCCTCTGCACTCCTGAAACTTTCTAAAGTGACTTCATGCTGTTCCAGCAGAGGTTTATTGAGTGCTCACTATAAACCAATAGATAGGCATGGTGGCTTATCCTGGTAATCCCAGCCCTTAGGGCACTGAGGCAGGAAGTTTAAGGTCACCTTGGGCTTCAAAGTGAGTGTGTCTTTCCTCTTTATTTCAACCTCCCTAGAAACACCCTTACAGAAAAGCCCAAATGTGTGTCTCTTTGGATGAGTCGAAACCCAGCCACGATGGCAAGACGTTGAACCACCACAGGAAGGGAAGTAGCACCATACATTTATTTGATGATGGAGAGATTATAATTCACAGGATCCTGGGACAATAATGGACTGACCTAACATTCAGAAAGTGATTCTAAGCTTCTTAAATGCATCAAGTCCTTCCCATTTGAGCCCTGTCAGGTCAAATCCATGTTCAAGGCCAACTCCAGATAGTGAAAGGTGAAAGTGTTCAGGGTATCTTGACTCAGAGCCCACACACTTACTGCGATGGGAAGAAGCTTTGGCAATGACCCCTTCTTACTTACTTCTTGGCTTGCTTTCCCTGCCTTCTAAAAGTAGTTCACTTCGCTTTCTCCTGCAAGTGGAATGTAACCAAGATATCTCTCTCTCTCTCTCTCTCTCTCTCTCTCTCTCTCTCTCTCTCTCTCTCTCTCTCACACACACACACACACACACACACTCACACACACACAAGCCTTCTGCTGCTAGGCAGGGTCTGGCAATTAAAGTTCCTCTGTACCACTGATTTAGTGGTTCTTTCTTATTCCCCTTTTGCAAGATGGAATTAGAGTTTCAGCTGCCTTGTGAGATAAACCTCAATGTGTGTTCTACTGCCTCTATAAAATGAACTCACCTATTCCACATATATTTTATATATTCATGTGATAAATTATATGTGTAGTCATATATAATTATGTATAGTGCACACAAAGAGAGCTTCACTCTTTGGTGTGCAATTCTGAGTTTTAACACGTTTATGTGGCTCCTGCCCTTCAAGAAGCCGTGATATGAGTACAGTGGGAGGAAAAGAACCAAAATTGGAATTAAAGTCCTTCACTGAGCCCCGACAGTGCGTTCACTAAATGTCAGCTCCATGTGAACAAGCACCTCTTCCTAGAATAGGGTCCGGCACATAGTAGCCTCTCAATAAGTACCAGCCATATTTTTCTGCAGGTTAATTTTATAAAGATATAGCCAAATTCCAATCACTTAATCCCTGTGAGCTTGTGTTTTCACATCTGTAAAATGGGAACAGATACAGCCTGTCCACATATGGTTCATGTAAAAATGACCCTCATATGCATATATACATACATTTATAAAATGTACGGTTCCATGTAAATGAATAGGAATGTGAACAAGAATTGAAAACAACGGAATTGATGGTTTTTAATAAAAACACCAAATTCTTCAGAAAATGTCACCTTAAATTCACCATTTCAATGTCATTTTCATAATTACAGTCTTATCAATCTACCTGAACTACAAAATCTCTAGGTTTGGGGTGTTTTTTTTTTTCATGTTTGGGGGGAGGTGGGGAGGTTCTCTTATCACTGCAAACAAATGCCAGATGTTTGTGCCACTTTTTAGGTCTGGCTTTACATAAGTGCTGGAAAATTAAACTATTGGGCTCTGTAAGCTCTGAAACATCTTCCCTAATGTTACAGTCAGGTTCACATTGATGGTAGAAATCACCCAACCAAGAGCAGCTTTTGGGAAAAGGTTTATTTTGGCTTACAGACCTGAGGAGAAGCTCTACAATGGCAGGAGAAATGATGGCATGAGCAGAGGGTGGACATCACCCCCTGACAAACATAAGGTGGACCATAGCAACAGGAAAGTATGCCAAACACTGGCATGGGGAAACTAGCAATCATACCCATAAGCCCACCCCCAACAATACACTTCCTCCAGGAGGCTTCAATTTCCAATTGCCATCAGCTGGGGAACCTAACATCCAGAACACCTAAGTTTATGAGGGACACCTGAATCAAACCACCACATTCTGCTGATGGTCCCCATAAATGGCTCAGATTAGAAAATGAATAAATAAACAAATGGCTCCAGGAGGCTATATGTGATGTAAAATACAATGCATTCAGTCCAACTTTAAAAGTTCCCATAGTTTTTATCAATCCCAATGATGTTCAAACATTCCCATAGTCCAAGATCTTTTAAATGAGCCATAATACCAAAAAATCCCCCCAAACCCATAATGGCACAAAATAAACATTCACACTGCAAAAAATGGCATTGGGCATAGCAAAGAAATATTCAGCCAGTATAAGATTGAAAACAACCAGAATAAACACCAAACTCTGTAGCTTCAAGACCAAAAACTCTAGTCAGTGAAAAATCTCCAACTCCAATAATTCTAACCAGCAACAAGTCTCTGGTATTCCAATTACTCCCCTCCAGCTAGGCTACTCATAGTCCTGGAAAACTTCATTGGGGCTGGCAGCTCTCCTTAGCCATTTCATGGTCCTAGCATCTCCACTGGGTCTCCACTGCAATCCATGCCTCATCCTTACGGCCCCATGGGGATCTTCTTGCAGGTATCCAGCAAACCTGCTTCATACTGCCCATGGCCATTCCCAAAACACAAGACCACGTTGCAAACTAAATGCCTCCCTTTTTCCTGCATTTTTTATATTCCATAATACCAGGTAGGGTGCCAATTTGTTAATTCAGGGGAGAATAAAGCCAACTTTGAAGAACAGGACACTCCTTGAGCACTCAGGCCACTACAAAAGAGTCGACATTCTTCCTGTTGCCCCAGTGCAGGTCAGATGGCCCAATCTCAAAGGTTATAATCTCTCAAACAATTTACAGGTGAATGGGCAGCAATTTAGGCCAAAAGACTTCATTTTATTTGTGCCATATCCCTCTGCTCACACCAGCTCATTTCTTCGCAAAGCAACCCTGCACAACTTCTCAGGACATGGGCACAAGAGCAAGCTTCTCACAAAAACTGCTCCCCAGTCCAAGCAAAGCTCTTTCTCACCCTCATAAGCCAAACCCCACAGTCCATAGTTCTTACTGCATTCAGGTCTTTCAACTCTAACCAGAATGGTCCATCAAGCTGTACTTACAGCACTGCAAGGCATCTCTTAGGCCAAGGTTTCAAATCCTTCCACATTCTTCTTGAAAATCAGCTCCAAAATGCCAAAGCCACACAATCAGGTGGCAACCTCACTCCTGGTACCAACTGTACTGTTGCAGTCAGGTTCACATTGCTGGTAGAAATCACCCAACCAAGAGCAGATTTGGAGAAAAAAAGGTTTATTTTGGCTTACAGACTAGAGGGGAAGCTCCACAATGGCAGGGAAAATGATGGCATGAGCAGAGGGAGGACATCATCCCCTGGCTGATATAAGGAGAGTTACATATCAACAGGAGAGTGTGCCAAACACTGGCAAAGGTAAACTGGCTATAGCACCTATAAGCCCATCCCCAACAATACACTGTCTCCAGGAGGCTTCAATTTCCAATTGCCATCAGCTGGGGAACCTAGCATCCAGAACACCTAAGCTTATGGGAGACTCCTGAGTCAAGCCACCAAACCTAGTTTTGTTTTTTTTTTAAATACAGCTTTGTCTGTGAACTACTGCAAAGTTATAGTTTGATATAGTGATGATACATTTTCTAAAACACAATAAAATCCTCAACTACCAGCAAGCATTTTTCATGTTTTATGACCTTTGTGCCACCTAAATCACTCTTCATTTTTCCTCTACACTGGTATTTGTTGCCCTTTCCCTCTTCCAGTAAAATTTACTCTGGATTTTTATACATTTCCTTCTAGACTGTTTGCTCAAAACATGCTTAGGTTTCTAAAAGTTGTGTTTCTTTTTATTTTTATTGTGTTTGTCTATAAACACTAGAACAGCAAACATAAAAATGTAGCAAGTAATGAGACATCTAGCTCTGATGTTCTCAAACTTTAATGCTATGCACACAAAACTATGGATACAGTAGTCTATTAATGACAAGAATTGATTTTCAACTGAATATGTTTCACATACTTAGTTTAGACTGGAATAATCATAGCCCCAAGAATGTTGTGAGACGTAAGCTATCATTAATATTATATTAGGTCCCATACCATTAACAGATATTTTTCTTTCTATGTCAAAGCTCCTACCTCTAGTTAGGTATTCTAGAAAAATTTTTGTTCTCAGTCTGAGTGATGCCTCTGGTGGTTCTTGCCTCATTCTTAGAACAGAGGTGATTCATTCACATAAGTTCCAATGAATGAAGTCCTTCCGAGGTCCTAGTCACCATTATTTCTCACCTCATAACTTTCTGATTGTTCATTGGTTTGTTTATTTATTCATTTTCTAATCTTAGCATCCATCAGATGCCAGGCATTGTGTGATAAGTATAATGATATGGTAATAAGCCAGGTAAATGTGGCTACTGGCTTGTAGATCTTTCCAAGTGCATACCGTGAATGAGATGTTTAATGGCAGTATAGATATGTTATCTAACAATCTATGGGGTCAGGGAAGGATTCCATAAGGAGGTAACAGTTACATGAAACATGAAGGATCTGGATAAAGGGACAAAAACACATGTGAATATGAGGATCAAGGATAGAGTTCAAAACTAATTAATACCAGCATGTCTGAAAGCCCTGCAGTAGGAGGGAGAACAATAGATTCTAGACACTGGAGAAGAGGTCCTGAAGGTAAGTAGAGATGATTCTAAACATCAGGAGGGGTCAGATGACATGGAGTCTTGTAAGTCATATTGCAGATTAAAACCTTCAACCCTATCTTGAAATCAACTGGAAACACTGATAAGGCTTTATGTTTTTGAACATGATTCTGCATGGTGAAGAATGGTTTTAGTGGGCAGAGTACAAAAAAGATGTGGGAGGATCAATTATCAGGACTTAGAAGTAGCATAAGTGAGAGATAGGATGTGGAACAAAAGGTTAAAGTGAGGACGACGATGCAGAGAATGATCCAAAGGTGGTATGTAGTAGACATAGTTGGCAGAGTTGGTGATAGATTCCAAGGGGGCACATGAGAGTAGGAAGGACAGGTAGCTTCCTAAGTCTCTCTTGGATGGTGAGGCACATGTCTGGGGCAAAGGTGATACTCTTTGCTAGATTAGCAGAGCAAGTTTGTGAAACTGACACATTGGCAGGTGGATATGAATGTGGAGGTGCCCAGTTTTACAAAACAAATTGTGGGGGTTTGATTCAAGTTACCCCATAAACAAGTGTTCTGAACACTAGGTTCCCAACTGTTGGAGATTGGGGAATTAATGACTCCTGGAAGCAATGTATTGTTGTGGGCAGGTTTATGGGTGTTACATCCAGTTTCCCCTTGCCAGTGTTTGGCACACTCCCCTTTTGCTGTTGTCCAACTGATGTTAGTGAAGAGGTGATGTCTACCCTCTCTCTGCTCATGCCATCATTTTCCCCTGCCATCATGGAGCTTTCTCTTGAGTCTGTAAGCCAAAATGAACCTTTCCCACCCCCCCCCCCCCACAAGCTGCTCTTGATTGGGTGATTTCTACCAGCAGTGCAAACCTGACTGCAACAGTAAAGTCTGCCATGGGTTAGAAAAGTGCCCAAGGCTTCAGACATTAGCCATAAGTTATTTGTCAGGGCTGTGCAAATGGGCAATACTGATCATAGGGATATTCTAGATGAGAACAGGGTATCTTTTCTCTGAGGCTTCACCAGTGAATTATAAGACATGCTTTTGGGCCTGGAGAGATGGCTTAGTACTTGTCTTCAAAGCCAAAGGACCTGGGTTCAGTTCCCCAGGACCCACATAAGCCAGATGCACAAGATGGCACATTAGTCTGGAGTTTGTTTGCAGTGGCTGGAGGTCCTGGCATGCCCATTCTCTATCTACCTCCTCCTCTCTCTCTCTGCTTCTTTCACTCTCAAATAAATAAATCAAAATTAAATTAAAAAAAAAGAAATGCTTGATTTTCATACATAATAGTATATAACCTCAAAACTCAAGGTTTTAAATAAAATATCCCAAAAGATTTAATCAACAACTATCATTCAGATGAGTCAGTCTGCTTCATCCTAACTAGGGAGACTTGGGGCTTTGACCGAAGATTATTTTCCTAGCGGAGAAGTAGTTGACTGATCTCTCTTGAGGAAAGCCCTTGCCACATGGTGCATTCTAAAAGGAGGGGAGACACTGCTTAAATACAAGGCTAAAATGAATATATATAAGCATATCAAATCCCACATCAAATGTTACAGCTCTTGTTACAAAAGATATAAAGCAAAGTAGAAAGTGTGACTCGCTCCACTTCTCTGGGCCATACATCTGGGGCATGTTCCAGGCATCTGTATCCAAAAGGCTCACAGGGCATGCTGACAGGAGGTCAGAGGCACATGGAGATTAGAAATTAGTTTCATGTACCTTGCACAAAGGTGTCCAATAAAGAGCAGCACCAGGCAACATCACCTACCCAGTACCTTTGTCTACAATGTTTGATCTTAACAGCCACAAACAATCAGAAAGGCCCAAGATTAGGGTCCTTCTTCAAAATAATTGATCTGGACCCTACAATCCCAGTGTTACAAAAAACTAGGAAGAAAATGGAGGAAGAGGAAGAAACAGAAGGGAGAAAGACAATATGGGAAAATTTTGTGAGAAAAAAACTTTGGAATTTTTTTTCTCTAATGGTTTGTTTATTCAGATACAGAGAAGAGGCAGAGAGAATGGGGGGACCAGGGTCTCCAGCCACTGCAAACAAACTCTAGATGCATGAGCCACCTTGTGCATCTGGCTTATGGGGGTACTGGGGAAGCAAATGTAGGTCCTTAGGCTTCTCAGGAAAACACCTTAACTGCTAAGCAATCTCTCCAGCCCTGTGGAAAATTTTTTTTAATTACAGATAATAAAAAATAATGACTAGGTGCATAGTGTTAGATCACTTACCTAGCATGTACAAGATCTTGGGGTTCAATCCCCAGCACCAAAATATATAAATATAAAGGAAAAAATGGGAAAGGTTAGATTGGAGCAATTATAGATATTTGAATATGGACCATATATTAAATATTGTAATATTAGTGTAAAATTGCCCAAGTTTGATACTTTTACTATAATTATGTAGGGAAAATGCCCTTGTACTTATTTGAATTTGGAAGGAGTGACTTTGAAACTAACTTTTAAGTGATGAAACTGAAAGCAATATTATGGCGAAATGTTGCAGATGGTTTGGGTATATATGTTTGTTATACCAGTCTTATGACTTTTGGAGCATTAAAAAATTAATAATTAAAAATGTTTATGCTTGAGGAGATATCATTTTAGTGTGTGTGGGTGTATAATAACCTCAAGTAGGCTATCTCTAATCATAAAACCTTAAGCATTTTGTTTAAAAATTATTGTTAAGGAAAAATTAAATTCAAAGAACATATGGGCTGGAAAGATAGCTTAGTGGTTAAGGCACTTGCCTACAAAGCCTTAGGATCCAGGTTCAATTCCCTAGTACCCAGCTGGCTTACCTGCACAAGATGGCACATGTGTTTGCAATGGCTGGAGGCCCTGGCATGCCCATTCTCTCTATGTATATTTGCCTCTTCTTCTCTCCCCCCTCCACCCAGCTTTCTCTCTCTCAAATAAGTAAATTAAATATTTTTTAAAAAAGAACTTTTAATCTTTTGTAGGAAATTCACAGAATGAAGAATTTTTGGAATATCAAACAGCGAATGATTATTGCTCCAGGAAAATAGGCAAAATGGAAACATGGCTCCGTGAGCAAGAGGCTCGAGGACAGCTTCTATGGGACAGTTTCAGCTCTGACTCTGATGAGCCTGGAAAAGACGAAACAAGACCACGAGCACTGGTGAGGACCAGGACCGAGAGAATCCCACTTTATGATGAGTTTTTTGACCAAGAGTAAGAATGCTACCCTAGATAGTGAAGGCATGGAAACCTTTGATTTTCCATGAAAATCCTTCAAATTTACATGTGAATTACTTTGAGGGAAGCAAGGTCCTTTGAACACAAAGGATGTCATCTAGAGTCTCTTGGTTAATAGATTTGCCATGGAGGCTGCTCACTATGGTTGTAGGATGGTCTCAAAGCTGAGGGACTGAAACAAAGGCCAACTGATTGCCTCACCTCTCTGTGGGTGGCTTAGTTCAGTGAGGTGGTTCATCTGCTGGCCTCATGATATTTCTTAAAGTTGACATCAAATGATAGCTAGGACTGGAGTCCTGTGGAGACTCAACTAGGACATTGGGACAATTGGACCTTTCCCACTTCCATACAATCTCTTCTTTTGGTCTCTGCAGCAGGGTAGTGAAATTTTCTTCAAGCCAGCCCAAGATCCCAAACATCCCACAAGGAAGAAATTGAAGCTACCAGTCTTTAGATATCGAACCCACACGACACTACTTCTACCACATCCTGTTGGTGAAAGCCATCGGCCAGATGCTAGCTAGTGAAAAGAGTCCACAGAGTGGCATGGACCCCCACAAAGTTTCCATCTTTGAGACTTGTCACAACACCACACTTTAAAAACAAAAAACCAACTTTTTATTGACAACCTCCATACATCAACAAGATGTGCCTCACTTGTAATCCCCAGCGACCACCCTCTTCTAATGCCCTGCATCCTCTATATTCCCTTCTCTGCATACCTGCTTCTTCCCAACTAACTCCTCTTCTAGTTTGAGGCCATTGTTTCTTCTTCATGTTATGCAGTTCTTATGCAAGTAACAACAGCCACTATGAGGTCATAAATGCAGCAACCACTTTGTGTCTGGCATGCAGTGCTCCAAACACTCCTCCCATGTTTTGACTTTCACATTCTTTCAGCTACCTCTTCCACTATAATCCCAAACCATGGAGGGTATAATAGAGATGTCTCATTTAGTGTGGTACATTTATCTGTCACTTCTGCTCAGCCCTTTGGTGAGTTTCAAGTCTCCCCAGTAGTCACTGCCATCTAGAAAGAGAAGTTTCAGGCTGAAGAGATGGCTTAGCAGTTAAGTGCTTGCCTGTAAAGCTTAAGGATCTCAGTTCAAGGCTCAATTCCCCAGGACCCACATAATCCAGTTGCACAAGGTGGTGCATGCATCTGGAGTTCATTTGCAGTGGCTAGAGACCCTGGTGTGCCCATTCTCTATCTATCTATGTCTTTCTCTCTGTCTCTGTCATTCTCAAATAAATAAATAAAAATAAACAAAAAAATTTTAAAAGAAAGAGAAGCTTCCCTAACCAAAGTGAAAGCAACATTAATATATGGGCATAAACATAAACACTTAAAGTGTAATATTTCATGGGCATGATATATCCATTTAGCAGGACACAAATAGTAACTTCTTGCCTAGAGCTTATGACCTTCTCAGCCATAGGCTTTTGACTAGGCTTTCAGTAGCAAGCATAAATTCTCTCCCATGTAGCCAACCTCAAGTCCAATCAGAGCATAGCATGTTACCCCCATAACAAAAATGCCACTATTGCATGACGGGCACATCTTGCCTGACAGGCTAATTGTGTAGCTTCCAGAGTCCACTACTGATTAAGACTACTGATGGCTTTTCTACCCCAGCAGCCTGCATGGCACTCTCCAGCACTGTGACAGCTAGCCAGCAGGGAGGAGTCTTCTAGCTCAGCTACAGCTTGACTTCTCAGGGTCCTGCAATTGAAGCAGGCCCACCACACTTTTAAATGCAAGTTAATACCAACAGTGTTGACTCATGTCTGCAATCCCAGGACTCAGGAGGATGAGTCTGGAGGAGCATGCTATGAGTTCAAGATCAGCCTGACCTACACAGCAAAGCTCTATGTCAATCAGTCAATGATCAGTAAAGGTAAATTAAATTATATAAAACAAAAGAGATGTGAGAGTACACTTGATATAAATGAAAGTTTTTAAAGAAAATCACCTGTATACACTGGACACTTAGACAGGTAGATGACTTAGGCCACATTTTAGTGAGTTTCCCACAATGGAGAGGCTTCAAGAAAGCAGTGAGATAATAAAAGGCTTGAAAGGTCATAGTCAATGAAGGCTTAGAATGAAAGTTATTTAGCATAATTGGATTGGGGAGATGCTAAATGGTTAAGGGCTTGCAAAGTCTATCAGCCCAGGTTTAATTCTCCAGCACCCACATAAAGTTGGATGTAAAGTGACACATGCATCTGTGATCCCTATGCACCTAAAGGCAATGGGAGGCAGGGCCAGAGGATCCTCAGCTCATGTGCCAGCTAAGCTGATACTTGTTCACAACCTGACTGTTCATTTGCAGTGGCAAGAGACCCTGTCTCAAAGAAAGGTGTAGTACAAACACCTCAGAGTTGTCCTCTGACCTCCACACATGCACCACGGCATGTGCACCCATAAGTATACACATATATGCAAACACACAAATAAATAAATAAAATGCTTTTCAAAGTGAAATAAAATTACTTGCTTATCATAACAAAAAAATCATTTTAAGAATTAAATAAACTTGCAAGAATCTAGTAAAACTTTTTAAAAAGCAGACAAAAGCCTCCACTGAGAAACTTTCACAAAAAAAAAAAAAAAAAATAGAGGAACACATGACTTGAATTTGGCATTCAGTCCATTACATTAAGACCAATCACTAAGATAAGAAGCCTGAAATGTCAGGGAATAAACATTTGGTTCTTCTCATCATGGAAAGTTATGAGCGTGTCCCTGGGCCTGTGAACACCCAGTGCTTTGTGCATGCATGTGTGTCAAGAAGTTTATTTCTATAAAGGAATACTTAAGTTGTTTAAATAGCTAGATTTCTCAAAACGGTAAGAAGATAAGTGGTTCAATCTCCCCATGCTGTCCTCTCCATCATGTGCCCATGGATCTAGAAGCCTTAAAGTAGGATGCTCGGCTCCCATGCCGAAGCTATGCTGCTGGGCTCGGCTTGACACTGGACACAGCTCCCTCTACAAACTCACCGGACTGCACCTCCCTGTGTACTTCCACTTCCCGGCACATGACTTCTGGCAGAGTTATTAGTGAATGTTTGCTGAATTAATTAATGTAATGTTGAGTCAACTATTCAATTAGAGAGACACGTGTCTCTCTCCGGCTCTTCAGTATTGCTGATACGCATCTCCACCATTACTCGAGAGTCTTATCTAGAAGGCTGATTATACAACAAAGACAGGGACTTTCCCAAGAGCTCTTGCAATTTGTACATCTAAATGTTAAGGCCCAGGGAAAGTCATCACCATGGGGTACAGAAGCCATACACATGCTGAGGGAGGTGCCATGCCTCAAAATATTTCTTGAAGAGCTGGGCGGGGTGGCGCATGCCTTTAACCCCAGCACTCGGGAGGCAGAGGAAGGAAGATCACCATGAGTTCGAGGCCACCCTGAGACTACATAGTGAATTCCAGCCTGAGCTGCAGTGAAACCCTACCTCCAAAAATAAAACAAGCAAAAAAGAAAAAGTTCTTGAAACTCCATCATAATGTATTAGCTGCACAGACAATTGATCATGCCTTATTTGTTTGCTCTACATGGAACTCTTCCTTGCTTCAAGGATTTGAAAGAGATAATAAAGATTTTTACAAGTGCCAATGCACATGGACTGTCTGTGTGCCAGGCACTCTAAGCGCTTCGCGTACTAAATCCATATTCATGTCAACCCGTTGAACAGCGGGGGACGCTGAGGCACAGAAAGGAAAGGAAAGTTGCCAGGATCACTTAGCAGATCTCCC
Source organism: Jaculus jaculus (assembly GCF_020740685.1). NCBI lineage: Eukaryota > Metazoa > Chordata > Mammalia > Rodentia > Dipodidae > Jaculus > Jaculus jaculus. Next base: position 112,176,642 of record NC_059108.1, on the reverse strand, counting down.
CTTCAGGCCACACCACTGCTCACCAAGAGTGCCGTGATGTGAAGCAGGGCCTCTTTGCTCTATTTATTTATTTATTTATGCAGTTTTACTTCTAAACGTCACCTACTTCACTGCTTCCAGGCCAAGTGGTTTATTACGTGGCATCCCATTCTTCTTTTCTATTTTATTCAGTTTCCTTTTAAAAGAGCGCATGGGGAAGGGCGAGCTCTTTGTGTGGATTTTTAGAGGAAGGAAGGATAGTTTAACACGGTGCTACTATGGACACCGGAAAGGCCAGACATGCCTGAAAGAGCAGATGAAAGAACAGAGACAAAACTGACTGTCACCACTGGGCCTGGAAACAGCAGGGAGCACCCCTTCCTTCCCCACACAGCCACATCCCCACAGAATGCCATGGGCATGGTGGCAGTGACTTGGACAGCTGTGCTGAGTGCCGGTCCTGGTTAGTCTACTGTTTAGCAACCAACATTTGAGGGCCCTCCTTTTGATGTTGGGGAGAGGTAATACTCTGACACTGAGTTGGGAGTGGGTTTTCAAAAAATAATTTATTTATTATTTGAGAAAGAGAATGGGCACACCAGGGCCTTATCACTACAAAGGAACTCCAAACACATGTGCCACCTTGTACATCTGGTTTTACATGAGTACTGGGAAATCAAACCCAGGTCCTTAGGCTTTGCAGACAAACACCTTAACCACTGAGCCACCTCTCCGGCCCCTAGGAGGGTTTTTTTTTTTTTTTTTAAGTGTCAAATGAATCTACTGTAAAAGAAAAAAAAAATAAGCTTGTCTGGGGCTGGAGAGATGGATGGTTCAATGGATAAAGCATCTGCTATACTACTCTGAGTACTTGAGTTCAACTCCCCAGACCCCACTTTGGAAAAGCTGGAAGTCGTGGCAGGATTTGCAATCCCAGTACATGTATGGCAAGAAGAGAGGTGGAGAAAGGAAGGCAAGGACCTCTGCCTTCCACACTAGCCTGCACCCACATACACAAACATGCACACTCACCAAACAAAAATTGTTATAAAAAGATCCAAGTTTGTCTAATATTGAAAAATCATAGCTTTCGCAGTATATAAATATTCATCTATCTAAAAGCAACAATTTCTGAGGTAATTTTTTTTTTTTTTGGAAGCAAAGGACGGGAAGCCTGGAGCTCTGCAAACAGTAAGAGCAGCCAGCATTCATTTGTTAGTGATCTTCTGAGACCATCAATCTTATAATTCATGTTGAATTTGTTCGGGCCCATGTACAGCCATGATAAACACAGCTGCTGCTTGTGAAAACGATCAAATCCAGCCTGGAGGCAAACTTGTCAATTTTCTTCCATTGAAAATCTCTCCAGATTCAGAAAAAAAGGGTGGGGGTTGTCTATGTCCAAATGAGTGTTCTCTCTTATAAAAACAGTATTTTCATTCTTGCTCTGAATTTTTCATGAGAAAAAAAGAGGAATATTTCTTTTGCATATTTTTGGAGATATGCTTCTCTCAATTTTTTTTCAAGCAAAAGGCCATTTTTCCTCATCCCTTTATTTTAATAATGAATGTGAGCTACTGTTCTGGGATTTAACTGAAGATGGCTTCTTGCAGGGGTCACCTATGAATAGCCTTGTAAACAAACACATACTGACTGCTATGTGCACAGAGCCTTTAAAAATAGAAAACAGGGATGAATGTGCGGCTTAGTGGTCAAGCACCTGCCTACTAGATTCAAGACCCTAGCTTCAATCCCTAGCACTGTTAAATTTGGGATTCAACACAAGGCACCCAAATGCTTTTTTGCGTGCAAAGCTTAAATATAATAGGAGAGAAAAGGCGAGAAAGGGATGCATGCCAGCAAAAAAAGCAAGAGGTCCAAGAGAGTGAGAGGTGGCCAGAGAGAGGATTTTAAGGATTGGAGAGGAGGAGGGAAACCACGCTGGGAGGAAGGGGAGGTAGCATTGCTCTCTTCTCAGCCCAGAGGTATCCTCAATTACCACAGAGGGAGGTGGGTTCAGAATCCCAAACCTAGTTTAGGCATGGTCAAGTGGTAGGGAGGAGGGAAGAGCGAGCTCCGGGACTCTTATAAACACCAGAAAAATAACATCCAGAAAGCAGAATGTAGACTCTACACCACTGCCTCTCTTGCTATGGGAGCCACTTGTATAGAACAGTAACTATTTCCTGCCTTGACTGAACAACAAAAGCCTGTTTCCACACACTCCTCCTGTAAGACCTCTCTAATTTAGTAAACTGTCAGAGGATATGGAAGGAAGTAGGCTAAGGAAGGTACGACCAGGCTGAAGAGATGGCTTAAGGTGCTTATTGGGAAGCCTAAGGATCGAGGTTCAAGTCTCCAGATCCCACATAAGCCAGATGCACAAGGTGGCACATGTGTCTGGAGTTTGTTTACAGTGGCTAGCATCCTTGGCCTGTTCATTCTCTCTCTGTCTCTAATAAGTTAATAAAAATAAAATCTTTAAAAAAAAATAAAGGCAAAACCGTTAAAAATCTGGAGTACATATTATTTTTAAACAGATCCTATTTTATTCAAGTACAGAATATACCAGAACAAATGGCAACCTAAGTTAATAGTTAAGGCGATTTTTATCCTTCATATTGTCTCCAATTCATTCATTTAATCATGCATTCAAGGAATGGGTTT